>NW_020538040.1:107207493-107714791 GCF_003426905.1 Ctenocephalides felis
TGTTTGTAAAACTAAGTCGATATTCCGGGAGATAAGGACATCCCATAGCTGCGCCTTTAATTTGAGATAAAAGTTTTCTTGGCAATGGAAATAGGAGTAATTTAAATAGTGTTGATAATATGAGTGAAGACTGTTTTCGGAAAGTCAGTAAGTTACAAATTGTGTGCCAACGTTTATCGATTGAGTTTTAGGATTAATTCATGTGGGACACATAAAAAGGTTGACCACATCTAAGCTTAGAAATAAGTGATTTTCAGGGATGTTGCGGTTATTAATAAATTCACAAATTGGTACGAATTCTTAACATAATAGGGAGAATTGATTGTAACATTTTTAGGACATCAGAAATGAGTTTCGAAATATTGTAAAAAGGAGAGCCAATGTAGGAGACCATCGGTCTGAAAGAGCATTCCGGTTTGTGTATTTTTGGAAGACAGTACATCTTAGGGGAGATAGGGTGTTGTATTTTTAGGTTAAAAGCAAAATTCTCAGAAATTAGTTTTTTGTTTTTCAGATCATTGATTAATTTAAAAGCTATTCTAGAAAACGTTGTGTGGGATCTTCTGTTAAAATATTATATGTTGTATCATCTTTAAGTAGGTTAAGGACGGAATTGTTGTAAAATTCTTTGTCAAGAATGACTGTGATATTACCCTTATCGGCTGGGCAAACTATAATATTATTAGATTTAATGAAAGCTTAGTTTCTAAAATGTCTTTGTGGAGTTTCTTTAAATGAAGTTTTTGAAATTTATTATTTACTTTCTTTATATGTTTTACCAGTCGTCACATAGTTTTGATCTAATGTTATTCTGTTTGTTTGTTTCAATGTTTCTAATGTTGTATTCAATATTACTTAGAATTTTTATGAAATCTGTTTTACTGTATTTCTGAGGAGAGTATGCAATTTTGGACCTAATGCTAGAATATATTTAACATTTTCTGGAATGTAATATCAGTTTTATTAACTAACCACTTATTTGTACAAGATTTAGAGATTTTGAAGGGATAGTTGTCATCTCTTTTTTGAATTAAAGTTTTAGTTTTTTTAATATGTTTTTCTTTAGTAGTATTAAATGTTTGTTAAATTTATAGTTTTCAAAAGCTAAAAATTGATTTAGAGGTCTGGCACACATTTGTAACTTTACTGACTTACTGACTTTCCGAAACAGTCTTCACTCATATTATCAACACTATTTTAAATTACTCCTATTTCCATTGCCAAGACAACTTTTATTCTCAAATTAAAGGCGCAGCTATGGGATGTCCCTTATCTCCCGGAATCATCGACTTAGTTTTACAAACACTAGAAATTTCCGTTTTCTCAACTTTAAAATTTCAAATTAACTTTTATATTAGATATGTAGATGACACTTTTTTTATCATTAACAAAATCATATAAACACAGTACTAGATCTCTTCAATAATTTAACAATAATATAATTTTCACACATGAACTACAAAATAACAACAGACTTAATTCTTGGATGTATCCGTTTACAACACTAATAACTTTGTTCGAACAAATTGGTATAGAAAAACGACATGGTCGGGTAGATACTTACACTATTCCTCATACTGTCCCAGAAACTATAAGATAAACACTATTATTTCCCTTACAGACCATGCTATTTTGTTGTCTCACCAAACTTTCCATCCACAAAATTTATCCCTAGTAAAAATAACTCTAATTGAAAATGGTTACCCAAAAAATCTCATTCATTCAGTTATTCAAAAAAGACGAACTTTCTTAAAAACACAAATTAATTCTCCCAATACCAGTACTAACATCAAAAACACCAATCTTATTTACAGCAGCATACCATACGTTGAAGATTTATATTATTATTTTGCCAAAATTTTGTTAGAAGAAAACATTTTAGTATCAGGCTCATCCTTACACTCCTTCAACCAATTCTTTACGAACATTAAATCCCCCACCCCATCCAATCTCAATACTAATGTAGTATATTCTGTTTCTTGTAATGACTGTGCTTTTCAATATATTGGACAAACCTCCCAATATGTACACAAGAGAATGAGACAACATGAACTAAGTGTGGTCCACCATAAACAAAAAAATTTCAAAAGTACCCTAGTACAACACTCTATAGAAAACGCCCATTCATTTAATTTCACTCCAAAGATTTTATATCACGAAAGTTGCATCTTTAGAAGGTTATTCGCGGAGAGTTGTCTCATCCTCATAAATGTTTCTAACAGTGTCAACATTAGATCAGATCACAACCTATTACATGATTCATATTTAAATTTTTTACACTTTTTGACAAACAATTAATATCGACTTCCTTTTAAGATCAACAATTTAAGTATTCACACCCTGACATATAAAAACACACAATACAATCTCACATCTCTCGTTCAAGTGTTTACACGTGTTACAAAAGGCACACCAGTTTCATTTAGTTAATTTTCGAAAACCAATCGAACAACATCCAGAGAACAATATTATTTGTGTTTTCAAATAATAATTTTAAAAAAGACAAATTTTTTAGTAATTTTGATTTACAAAATCTAATTATTCGGCGGAAAATTAACTCACAAAATCATTTTTGTTAAAAAAGCTTGTTTAGTGAAAAAGTGCTAACAAATATTCAAACATACAGGTAATTAATTCAACTTTGTCATTAACCTTTTCTTAAAAAATTTCCATAACTTTCAAAAAAATTTTCTATTATGTTTAATATCCTGTTCTGATAATCCACTCATTTATTTTTATCATTTTTATTTTGAACATATTATCATATTTCTGTACATTATTATATTTTTTACAATTTAATTCATTATTTAAGAAAAAATCTATTTTCTTTTCCTAAACATATTGTTTGCTAAAATCTCATCAAGATCATGTTTCTTGACAGATGTCCTGAAGATGGAACGTACCTAGTTCCGAAACGTCGACAATAAACAAATAATTAAATAAAGAAATTGTTTTTTTTTTAAAAAACTTTTCTTGTTTTTTATTTTGTATTATTTTTGGATTCTTGTTCGAAACTCTACAAAATATACACAAATCCAAGACTCTACCATTCAATATATATATATATATATATATATATATATATTCAATAGATAAGTCCTGAATTTTTTCAATATATTGATTGTTTCTTTTCCGAACAGTAAATCCAATAATAAAAAACAATTTGTTTTTTGAAGATGTTTAATACGACGTTTCGGAACTAGGTACGTTTCATCATCAGGTTTATTCTGTCAAATACAATGTTTTTTAAAAATATTGATTAACATTAATTAATGATGGTCAATACAGATTAATTAGAAAAAATTTTTATAAAGGAATGGATTATGTACCGGGGTAAAGAGTAATAAGAATTAACTAAAAAAAGTTTTATATAAAAATTGAGAAGCAAAAATTATTTACCTGTAATAATTTATATATCCATATCACTAATATTTTTTTGTTAAAAACACTCGATTTTTTTGGAGGATATTTGTAGATGTTACGACTACACAAGACTTAAACACACTGATATGGAGTTCTGTCGGCCAGATGATTTTTTATTATTGGATTTACTGTTCGGAAAAGAAACAATCAATATATATATATATATATATATATATATATATATAAGCGGTTAAGAGCAACGGGACTCGTTTCAGAGGTCCCGGGTTCGATACACACTTCGAGCAGCCTGTTGTCAGGCAGCAGTGACAACGATTTTCACTTGGAAATATAGATAGCAATATGTTACCAAGTAAAAATAGCCCTTGCCCGAAATTGCTGCACCAATAAAAAGTCAGCCCTATTAGATTAATTCTAATAACAAAAATCATCAAATATGGATGGATTAACCATTGGGTTACCCTCTAAAAATACGAAGCAAGGAGAAGTTTCAGCCCAACAGCTCATAGGACGTAAGGTTCTGATTGCTGTTAAAATATATATGTATATATATATATATATAATTATATTTATATATATATAATTATATATATATATATATATATATTTATATATATATTAATATTTCTTGTGTCAACAAACGGAATTCCTCTCATCTTTTACATGATAATTACAATGTCATAAAAAGTAATTTTTTACATTTTTAAAATCTTTTGTTCGTTATATTCCTTCTCTGATTTCATTCCTCTTTTGTTTTTACACTCCGCATCCACTCATTAAACTGCACGTGCTGCGTAACCTTGATCAGTTTTCATAATGCACTACGATTGAATACATACAATATAGAAGGGCATTATGTGCTCCTTTAATTTTTCGTTTATTAATATATTAGTATAATATTCTTTACACAATTTTAGTGTTCAATAAATTTTGAATAATTTTTTCTGTGCTTTTCCTGGTATGTATCAAATTTTCTCCTTTTTATATATCTATATTTATTATCAATTTTTGTATTTATGTAATATCTTTTTTAGATTATTGAATGATATCATCATGTGTCAAAACGTTTAATGGAATAAATAATTTTTCTATCTAATCTTTTTTTTAATTCGACAATTGGGCTGCAAAAAAATATTTCAAATATATTTATACAGTACATATCTAAAATGTTATACATTTTGTATCATTTGAGAACATAGAACATCTGTAATGTTTTTCTTTTCTCTAATATGGTATGGAAACGCCAACGTGAAGAGAAATTTCGGACTGTTATACACTCACTCACTTTTTCAGTTTTAGTAAAAAGCAGTTCACAATAACTGGAAAACATAGAATAAGCAAGACGATAGCATAACCTTATCTCTCATAAAGTTAAACAAAAATGCATAAATATTTATCATTCAAAAGGTAGCCTCAAGTAAAACTAATGATTTACCCCGCGGCTACTGCAGCATATCCAGCAACTGGCTGTGCAGCTGCAGCTGCCGCGCCGGCATAAGCCGCGCGTGCAGCCACTGCATTGTTGTATGAAGCAGCAGCAGCAGCGTACGTCGCTTGTTGAGTTGAACTCAAGGGTGTTTTCAGCAGTGGAGCGGTTGTGGCCTGAAATAATAATAAAAATAATTTATAATACTTGTACTACCCATGAATTTATGAAATTCGTTACTAGTATAGTAATCAACTATGCTTTTCTAATCATTTTTGTTTGGTTAGTCAAAATAGTTTTGTTTACTTGTCAAAATAAAAACACATGTTTGGCTGAGATAATGTCATTTTACTCAATTTTAAGAATTTATGTTTTATTATGTTTATTGTTCATATTATTTCCTTATTCACTCATCAGGATAATTTTATTTTTGTTAAATATTTTTAGGAATGTAATTTATTTTCTAATACAACATATCAGTGCAGCAAATATCGAAACATACATACATATTTTGTTAGGGTATCTTATTTATTAAACATGTTTAAAATTCCTTTAAAATTTAAGACACATATGCAATGCAGTAAACAATGCAATAAACTCATACCTCCAAAAAAATGGGACGCGGATTAAAATGCCGCAAAATTAACTGAGATTTTCTATCACAGAGCATATATAATTATTTTAAGTGTAAATAAGTGGCTCAAAGTTGGCTGAAAGTGACATTGTTGGGTTTTCAAATTAAAAAAAAGTAAATAAAAGTTTCTAACTCCGAATAGCTTCAAACGTAAAATTGAAAATTAATTCCAATTAAGCAGTTATGCAAGTCCGAAAAAATCGCAAAACGATGTAGAGATGATACATATATTGAAATGTTGTTGTAGTAGGGTTTGTGCAGATAGAGTTCAAAGTTTTTTTTTTAGATTACAAATTTGCAAATACTTATTTTGTATAGGACGAACAAAAAGAAATAAATGAACGCATAAGTGATTTATCAATTTACAAAACGCATTCTGTAAATAGTACATAAAGCCACAACATTGTGTAGCATAATATAATTGCGACTTTCTATAAATATTTATGTAATATATTGTATTTTCAAACAATATTTCATCCAAATAAAATTGTCTCCATAACAATTTATCAAAAATAGTGGATAATACATAATGCACTGATATATATCTTATATATAAAAATGGAGCTCTCTTTCAAATGTCCGAATAAAACTCGAAAACGGCTGAATCGATTTGGCCAGTCTTAGTCTTGAAAAATTCGTGCCAATCCAGAGAAAGTCCAAAAGGTGATAAATTATTTCAAATCCGCGTAGAAACTTTACATTTTTAATTTGAAAATTTTTGTAGAAGCGTAATTTAAATAAAACAATGGACAGTGGCAATTTCGTGAAATGTCAAACGCTTTTGACAGATGATGTTCAATTACGTTTAATAGGATGTTTTACGGGAATATTACTTATTTATGATAAATTTGTAGTAAGAAGAGTTTTGTTTGTAGTTTTATTTATATACAAAAACGTTAGTAAACGGGCCGCAAGTGTTACTAGAGACTCAAAGTATAAACTTTTTTGATATGTTAATATGAAAATGCACTTTTTGGCATATTTTTCTCAAACACGGTGCTCTGAAAGATCTCATTTGTATAATTATATACTCATTGGTATTTATAAAACATTTTCTAGGTTATATTATTTTTTATTTATTTTATTTAAACTCAGAACCTAAATTTGGTATCGATCAAATGGGCATTTTGTCGAATAACATTTTTCCAGTTATAATTTCCCAGAATTTATCACAGAATAGATAGTAATATATGAAGGTCCGGGATTAAAAAGGTCCACCACCGATGTGCGAAAAATCAGTAAAGTTAAGCATTGTTTAACAACAATATTTGAAAGTAGAGGAAAAAAGCTGTATAGCCAGCTACAAACTTGATTTGAAAACGATAATCTTTGAAATGGGGGAGATAAACGGTAATCTTTGAAAATCCATAATAAACGTATTTTCTTCCGTTGGTAGTTTTAGTATTAGTTAAAAATGTAATTATTTTGTAAAATACCTTTAAAATTATAATAAGGCTTTAAACCTTTTGCCACCTGCCCGTTACAAGTTACACTGCATATAGGATAAAAAGGTCTAGATAACAAATTTTTGGAAGACATCAAAAAAGCACATTTCTACAATAATGAAGTAGAAGTCAGTTTACTGAACGTAGTCAGATAATTGTTCGTTTGATATGTCTTATTTGTTGTGATATAATTGTTATGGTTTTCACAATATAGTTTATATTTGCTCAAAGTCAAATTGGACCTTTGTGTCTCGCCCTGCTCTACATATATACTTTTTATTAAATTTACTTTAATTCATCGAATATAACTTGAAACTTTTCAAAAAGCAGGTCAAAGAAGAAATAATTAATTCATTTTTTATCTCTCCTCGCAAAAATTTGAAAATTTTGTATAAGCTCTGTAGTATTATTTACAATTATACACAAAATCTAGAATCCAAAAAGAATCTGAAAAACTCGAAACGTAAATAATAATCCGAAAGACCAAAAAAGACTCGGATTGGATTATACGATGTTTTCTATAGAAAGTGTATATAACTTGCAATTTGATTGTATTGACAAAATATAGACAAACTAATGAGGTTTATTGTTTTTATAATACCTAATTGTATACAGCATTCAAACAACACATCCTTATGCACTTAAAGTATTAATATTTTTGATTCTAGAAATCAAACAACGTTTGCCGGGTCAGCTAGTATATATATATATATATATTAGGGTGGTCCTTAAAATGGTCATTTTCGAATTTCCTTGCTCCCAGGGGCTCAAATGGTTCCAAATAGATAAAAAACAATCCTCTGAAAGTTTTAGCTCTTAATATTAACGTTTAGATAGAGCGCAATTCAATCAAAGTTTTGTATGGAAATAGCATGAAAAAAATTTCAAAAATTTTAAAAATGTTTTTTAGATGTAATTTAGCGAACAAATGAATAAATAAAACACATTCATTTGTCGCTAAGTTATACCTAAAACATTTTTTTTAAATTTTCAAAATTTTTTCCATGCTCTTTTCATACAAACTTTGATTGAATTGCGCTCTATCTAAACGTTAATATTAAGAGCTAAAACTTTCAGAGAATTGTTTTTTATCAATATGGAACCATTTGAGCCCCTGGGAGCAAGGAAATTCGAAAATGACCATTTTAAGGACCACCCTAATATATATATATATATGTATATATATGATTAATTTCTTGGAGGGTGTAACATCAAGTAAAAAATATAAATAAGTAAAGATTTTTTAAAAGATTTTTATTTTTCCATACGTTTTGACGTAAAATTCTACGTCATCGTCAGTAGTTTTGAATTTCTTAGATTATCACTTACACATATTAATATAGCTTGTAAAAAATTAATAATTGGAAACAAATACCAAATGTCAGTAATTTCTTTTTTATAAAAAATAAAAAATAAAAAGTAATTAATAAATAAAATATTATGCGTAAGTAAACGTGTATCCGAGGCCAAAGCCAAACAAGTAACTGATAATCCAAGAAATTCAAAACCACTGACGATGACGTGGAATTTTACGTCGAAACGTATGGAAAAATAAAGATGTTTTAAGAAATCTTTACTTAATTATATTTTTTACTTGATGTTACGCCCTCCAAGAAATTAATCATACATTTCAACATCAAATTTAAACACTTTCAACATATATATATATATATATATATATATATATATATATATATATATATATATAATAAAAAAATATTTTTAAAACATCTTTATTTTTCCATACGTTTCGACGTAAAATTTTACGTCATCGTCAGTGGTTCTACAATTTTGAAGAAAAAAAAACAGAAAGAATAACGTTAAAAGCTAAATATACACAGAGCAGGAATAAAAAAAAGAGATTTAACTAAAAATACAGACTAATGATATATAAATCTTAAATTAAAATATTGCATAAAACATTACTTAGGGATCGTTTAAGTATTACGTAAGCTGATTTAGTACTATTATTTACCCCTCCAACCCCTTTTGTCATATGTATATATATATATATATATATATATATATATATATATATATATATATGTATATATATATTTGCATTTCATTGTAGTAATAGATGCAAAATTTCATCTGATCAAGTGCCATCATTTTAAATCTACTTGACATTACAAATTCCCCACCGATGAATTAATTGCGATTTGCATTGTAGTCACCTGTAACCTGTAATTGGGATCCGCTGCCGTTGCAGCATGTGCTGCCAGGAAAGGGTCATAGTAAACACTGTAAAATAATATAAGTATAATTCATTATGAGAGTTAAACAAAACGTATTTTACTACATATTTTATATTTACCTTATACATGCAATAAACTTAATAATTTGCAAATTGAAATGTTATATAAATTGTTATATAAATTGTTATATAACTGTTATGTTATATTGAACTGTTATTTAAACACATTCACTACAATGATGTAATACCCATAAAACGTAAGTTTTATACATGCATATAAGAAACATATTTTCATTTGAAAAAGCATAACAAGCATGAAAAATGTAGAACAATCTTACCTCACAAAATCATTTTTAATCATAGTTTTTTGTTATTATTATGTGTAATTTAGCCATATAACTCATAAAGTATGTAAATAACTCTGATTGTTATATAATATGAATGAATAAAAAGAAATCCTAGTTTTAAATTTCTAATAATAAATAACGTGCAATATTGGAATGACTTACATGTCGAATAATGAAACTACATACGGATTGAATTTTTACAATTGACGCTCGTGATATAAATTAAAAATGATATTTTAGAGAAAATAATTTAGTTATGATAAATAATAAGCCATGCACATACAATATCTTACTTTATTTATATCATTTATATAAATATGATTAGGTACACATCAACCAATTGTACTATGTGCATTTGTCAGTAAAATATATAAAATAAATAAAATATTATATTAATTTAGTATTAGAAAAGTAATTAATTTCATAAATTATAGATAAAATATTACGTAAATTTATGAATAAATATACTACATTAATTCTTAAGTGAATATATAAAATTAATTAAATATTATTATAAAAATATTTAAAATAAATAGTGTATGAATACTAAGAGTACCACAGAAGAAAAGATGTTCATTTTCCTACAGAAGCAGAATATTTTTTAAATCTCTTCCTAAAAGCAGAAAAAAATCAGGTAAAAATAGATACATAAAACAACGTATTACTATATAAATTAATAATAATTACTACTACTCCATCAATTAAACAGATTTAAAGTGTGAATATGTATATTTAGAAACTTGAATGCTATTAAAGTCAAACACTGAAAATGTTCCAATTAAATTAAGGTGTAATTTATAAACATCAACAAATGTGTGTAATACTAAGGTAGCCAAATTTCTTTGTGTCACAACCGAAACTTAGTTTATATGCAAATCCGGAACGTGGGGAAGGGGGGCGGGGAGGTAGTGTCTTGATGAAAAATAACAAATGTAACCTAAAATATATTAAAATTATACATGCGGTGGAAAGGTATAATTTTATTATCAAGAACGCGCAACGATTCATTTTAGGCCTATACTATTCGAAAACCCGGGACAATCCGGAACAAGAGATCGAAATCTGAGACAAATACTGCTTTTAGAAGAAACCGGGATGCAAGGTAAAAATCCGGGAGTGTCCCTGCGTAACCGAGATGTATGAACACCTTAGTAATACTTAATTTATTTGATTCTTTTTAATAATTTTCCTTGAACAATGACAAAAATAAAAATAGCAAACAAAAAAACAATGTTTGAGTTTAAACATAGCACAGTACTTTAACGAATGCCTTTATTTAACCATATTTAACCTTCGAAGTAAAAAATTGATGTTAATATGTTTGAGATGATGTAAAACTTTTGAAATCAATTCTGCTGTCTGCTGAAACATGCAGTCCATGCAATTTTACATTATTTATCACTAAGTATTATATGGTTGTTTTCATCGATTCAGTAGTACAAATAACGGCTTTGAAAATTTCGTAACTGAGACAATCAAGTATTAAAATAATTTGTTGCTCACATTTACGTTTCATCAACTTATACCTACGTTGTAAGTCACGTATGTCACAAACATTTTCTATTTTATATAAAAAAAATCTTTTTATAGCAAACTTATTATTCATTTGATGTATACCCATATTGTGGCATAATATAAGAAACCTAAAAAAACTTAATCAGTTGGGCTATGAACGATTTTTTATAAGATGAAATTTTCTATGATAAAAAAATATGCAAAATTTTATTACGCGTGCACTATTTTGAACATTACCTCGTATGTACAAGTAAAAACCCTTAACATTTAACGTTAACTACTAACAGGAATATAATTCAATAATGTTCTAATGTTAGGATGACAATCAGACCTAATTAATGCTGCATTTATTCATAATCAATAAAGGAACCTTTTAATATTCAATCGATGAGAGTAAGCACAATGTTCACATACCAAATTCAATTACATGCACAATAATCAACTTTAAACTCACGGGGTATATCCATGTAACGCGTTGGCGGCAACTGCAGATGCCGAAAGCGGCGCAGGTAGCCGCGCGGCAAAAGCAGCGGCTGCTGCTGCGGTCGGAAATGCGGTTCGGGCTGCCCGGCCGCGTTGAATGGCAACGCCGCGCAATGCAGCCGCGGCTGTGCAATCAGCTGGACCGCCGGCGGTCGGAAGACTCCAGCGCAATGCCGCTGTGGAAGGATGCCCTTCTGATCAAATGCCATTTATGATAACCATCACAAAGAGCGATCACGAACATCACAGAATACATAGATCAATCAGTGATGATACATAGTTATGCAAAAGAGTAATATAGACAAATTGACTAAAAAATTTCAGAAATACATCATGCATCTATTCACAATACTGTTCAATATTCTATATTTGGATTATGTTTTCATGTGAAACCTTAAACTTCAACAAACTACTTCAAATTCATATTCATATTTATTTTCCTTGATTATGCTATGTTATAACATATAATCGTGAGTATTCAATGCTTTATATTCAAAATAAAAGAATGAATTATCATGAATTCGAATTATCAATCCTCATGTAAGAACTATTCCGATATAATTTTTTGATATTTGATAAAAATAGTCATACTTATTATCAAACTAAATATAATTTTGTTTGTATAAGACTATAATAAATATATACAACGGAATGTATAAAATTAGTACTTTTAAATTGAGACCGCTTGAGAAAAATTGCTCATATAAAAACAATGTATTATTGTTTTATATAACCGTGTTCTACTTGCTAAGCATATAACATAAAAATTAATATTGCAATGACTATTTCAAGCATCCGTAAACTTCTTGTTTGATGCAACTTTGGAGAAAATAAGTGAGAAGTGAGAACAAAAAATTCACATCAATAATACATTAATATTGCAGCATGCTTTTTATCAATCATATCACTCATTTCGTGAGTAGCAATTTTTTCCATACATATATCATTCATTTTGAATTATTTAGTGAATCTTATTTATATTATAATTGATGTGAAAAATGTAAGTTCGTAAAACATGCTAAAATTTTAAAAGATTTTTTACTAAACATACCCTCCGGCCATTGGATGCAAACTGAAAAGTAAATTTATTGGCTGTATTTCCATGTTACAATAAGTATAATGATATTGTGATATAAGATTTAAATATGTAATTGAATTGACATAAATCGAAATGGAGCAATAGTAGTTAAATATTACTACAAATTTTCGTTCAAAATACGGGTACATACGATCAAGCGTTTATAATTTTTCCATACGACAAATTCTATTTTATGCAAACTACTTATATATCAGAACTTAAGTTATTATGTCTTCACGTAGGATTAATTCAATGGAGGCAATCCTAACGTACTTATTTTTTCCTAATTTGCTTATAATCATATTTTTGTATTTATTTTTAATCTTTATTTTTGTATCTTTATTATTTGTTTATTTTAATTGCTTTAATTTTTATTTTGTGTATACATCACACATTAGCTTATAGAATCTGTATTCTGATTGCTCATTATAGATAAATAAAAGAAAAAAAGTTATTATGTAAGTAAAATATACAATGCTCTGTGGAAATTTGTGTACTTGATCATCGTATACTAGCGTAAAACAAAAATAAAACACTGGAATGTCGGCCAAATTCGAAACAATGACAACGGAGATTATTGGCATTCTGAGACAGCATTTCAAAACTTATCACTAGCAATATTTTACAAGTTTCTATACTAATATCGTTATTTATGGTTATATGTATTGCCATATGTTAATATTCAAATATAAATTTCACGAAATATATGTTTCAGTTCATCATATTACTTTTTATATTCTGGCAAACAATAACCAAAATATTAGAAAACACGAGAAAAAAACAACAATACAAATATTAGAATAATAATTTGTTTGGTTCATATTATGTTGCTTCCCAAATATTATTTACCTTGCCAACATGAAACTCAATAAAAATGTAAAAATAAAGGAATTGTGATAAAGTATTTGAAAAAAAAACTACTTAATCACAAACAGAAATTTCAATCTAATATAATAAATATGCTTCAATTAGATACTGACCATTCGGCATCGCTGGAGGCTTTTTAGTCTGCACTCGCGCTGTGGCATTGTTTACCTATGGAAATACAATATAGTGTCACAATATGCTTTTATAATAATTTTATAATAAATCATGCAATTATTTAAATATTATATATGACAAAAAATATTACAAAATTTATCTCTTCATTAAATTAAGGTAAACTTTGACAGTCTTAATCTAAATCAGGCTTCAGCAAATTACTTATCTCATTGTAATGTACCCACCTGTAATCATCTAATATACAATTCAATAAATAATTCAATTGATTTTCAAAATTAAAGAACTAACGCTTATGCAATGACCATTAACTTGATTGATATATTAGCAAGTAGCAAGAACTTGAACTTTTTTAAATAAAATAAAGATAACAACATATTTAAAAATTATAGATATATATATATATATATATATATATATATATATATATATATTCAGCGAGTAAAACAGATTGCTGAAGCCTGAACTAATAATGCAGAAAAATGATCACATGCATTTTTTTAAATTACCGTTTATTTATTAATTGAATAAATCAATATCAATTATTTCTAAAACGTTTAAAAAATACATGTCATGCTCAACATTAGCTGAATATATAATTAAAAAATATATTTTACGCAATCACATTTTTTAGAGATCCGCATTTCATTGCGTGTGACCATTAACTACATATGGAATTGATTGAGTAAACCTACCAATGCAACGTTGTTTTATTATTTAACAAACTATTCACAAGATTTATAATTGATATCATAGATTTAACACAGATCATTTTAAAATTATTATAATCCTATAAAAATGCAAATTACAGACCATGTCAATATTTATGAATATCGACTTATATTCGCTTAATATACCTTTCATAAAGGAGTATTTATTAAAAATCTGATTTCTCTCAGAAACACATATTTCAGATGGTTTTAGTTCCAGTATATTTTGCAACAGTAAAAAATATATGCGCGCCAATCTCAGTCGAACATAAAAATTCTAAATATTTTGCATATATATATATATATATATATATATATATATATGTATATGTATATATAATTTATTAAAATAAATAGCAAAACGTTCGAAAATAACATGTTACTGAATCGTTATAATAAACAAAGCTTACTTAGATAAGAACCATCATAAATTTATAAAATATTATTCGTTATATTATCATTATCAGGTACAAACATTAACAATAATGTAATATAAAATAAACGGTTTAAAGAAAGCAGGCAGTTCTATGAATACCGTCAGATTTCTTTTCACATCGGGCATATAACAAGCTCAATTTTTCCTATAGAATATGGGTAAACTAGAATATTTAAAACAACGATATATCGATATACGATGCAACATTATACCCATTATATACAATAAATGTTATGTGCAAGATAAAACAAGATAAAATAATAGTTACCCATAAAGGTATGACAATAATGGGCAATATAAATAATATCACAGAAAAGAAGCCATTCAAAGATTGATCAAATAATATAGGCAATGACTTGTTCAACTATCAATCAATCGATGCTTATATATATATATATATATATATATATATATATTATATATATATATATATATATATATAAGCATCGTATATATATATATATATATATATATATATATATATATATATATATGGCTAATGTACTAGTTTATAAAGCCAATAAATCATAAATATATATATATATATATATATATATATATATATATATGTTGAAGGTGCTTAATTTTGATGTTGATTTGATTGTACGATTAATTTCTTGGAGGGCGTAACATCAAGTAAAAAATAAAGTAAAGATTCTTAAAATATCTTCATTAACTTCCCGTAGGGTAGTTATAACTAGTAATGGGCCGAAAATCGAAAATTAAAATTTTTGCATTTCTCGACGTTTTGAAGGTTTCTGAACATTTTGGCATAACTCAGAAAAAATGGTGTGTGTGTCTTTTGTGTGTCCGCATTTTTTCGTTCATATTTTCGCGCGCACGGATCAACCGATTTGGTTCAAAAAACACTCAATTCCTTTTGATGGGAGCTCACTTATATACTTTGAATAAATAACTTGTGTAAAAAACACAAAAAAACTTTTGTAATTCAATTTATATAATTCTTAAAAATAAATATTAGACAAATGTTACAGTATTTATAATAATTTATTTAAAAATATTTAATATTCCTTTAATATTTTATACGGTACGGGAAGTACCAGCAGTTTGCTATAAGGCACCACTAGTTTTTTCATACGTTTCAACGTAAAATTCTACGTCATCATCAGTGGTTTTGAAATTCTTTAATTATCACTTATACATATTAACAACACACAACTTGTAAATAATTAATAATGCGAAACACGCACTAAATGTCAGTGATTACTTTTTTTAAAAAAATAAATAATAAAATATTATAGTGGTTCATACGAGGCACATTTGATTTCTCAAATAAAATCAAATGTGCCTCGGATGCCTCGTATACGGATCTTGGGTTCCGTACCGTAATTAAAAATCTTGGTACGATGTACACATTATGAAAATCTCTATAAAATATCTGATAATTTAATGTGCATAAGTCCAATAAACATTTTTGACCGCCAAAAGGCATTTTTTAACTAATTTTTGTTGAGAGTCTATAACTGCTAGACCTGCCTTCTCAAAAATTTAGTCAGATTTTTAGCTTTTCAATACCAGTAAAATGTTTTTTTAATTATTAAAATCGGACGCTTTGTTCTCTTAAAAAGTGAGTGAGATTTTTGGCACTTTTTGCCACGTATATTCGGAACGGCTAGATCTGCCTTTGCCAAAAACTAATAAACACGTCTCCTTATCAATACGAATCGAATATTTTTTGAATTATTCAAATCGGTTAATCGGTGTTTCCGAAATCGTCGACGAAAATTTGTATCCCCACACACACATACATCCATTTTTTTTTAAATTATAATATGCCAACATATTCAGAAAGTTTTGAAACGTAAAGAAATATAAAAATTTTCATTTTCGATGACTATAACCTGCCGTACGGGAAGCTAAAAAAAATGCTTTAAAAATCTTTATTTTTTACTTGATGTTACGCCCTCCAAGGAATTAATTATATATATATATATATATATATATATATATATGTATATATATATACGAACATATACATATACATATACATTAGGGTGGTCCTTAATTTGGACATTCTCGAATTTCCTTGCTCCCAAGGGCTCAGATAATTCCAAATTGATAAAAAACAATTTTCCGAAAGTTTTAGCTCTTAATATTAACTTTTATATAGCGCGCAATTCAATCAAACTTCGTATGGAAATAGCATGGAAAAAATTTTGAAAATTAAAAAAAAAATAGGTATAACTTAGCGACAAATGAATTGAAGTGAAAATTCGTGTCACTTTTTATTTAAAATCCGACGTTCTTATAATAATTAAAGGAGAAAAATTAATAAATTAATCAATAAATGAATGTAATAGTGAATTAATTTCAAAAGAATGAACAAAAAATTAATGTTATAAGTTTAAGTTGCGATGACACGAATCCGAGTCGGAAGGGTTAAGAGCTAAAAGTTTCAGAGAATTGCTTTTTAACAATTTGGAACCATTTGAGCCCTTGGGAGCAAGGAAATTCAAAAATGGCCATATTAAGCACCACCCTGATATACATATATATATATATATATATATATATATATATATATATTATAGAATTTTATGATATGAGTGGAACGAATATTAATTGTTTAATATGAACAAAACAGCACTCAGAAACAGTACTGTGTCAAGCATTGCAAGGAATAGTTGGTGTTTTTTGTATATCAAAAATTAAATGAAATTTAAATAAATTATTAAAGAATGTGTAGTATATAAGTAACTGTTTTTGAAATTACACTGAAGATGAGACACACCATGGTCTCGAAACGTCTGTAATCATAAAATAAAGTTGTGTTAAACAAATCTGAGTGCTGTTTTGTTCATATTAAACAATTAATATATATATATATATATATATATATATATATATACATATATAAGGTTATTGAAAAAATTAAATCTATTTTCCATTTTTATTTAACTATCACCTCATCTATCATTTAAGATCTTATTTTACCAATAGTCAAAAATCAAAAATTCCCATTTTTATTAATAGTCATTATAAAAATAGGCAATGTTTATTATTATCGTTTTAATATCATAAACGATAGAATATAACTATTAAAATATAATGGATAAATTTAATCGATTTAAAAATATAATTCGTTGTTATGAACCAAATGAACAATGAACCCATACAGAATTAATTGGTAGTTGGCCATCAAAAAAATAAAGCCCAAAAAACAAATATTTCTAGAGCGTAATACAATTTCCACCTATTGAAAAAATGTATTTCATTCGACACATCTACAAATCTTAAAATATTGATTGTAATTTTTTTTTTAAATATTACGTATTTCCACTCATTTCGCAAATTCTTAAAAATTATTCTAATGAAATAGATTTAATATAGAGGTTTATAGTTAAATAATAACTTTGAACACATTTGGATTATTACCATATAATACTCAAATAGCCATATACATATACATATACATATACAATAATTATGACTCCACATTAGTCGTTGAATGGGTCCTTTCGCCAGTTCCACTTTTTTAAAAAAAAATTTCAAATGTGTTTTGAAAAGCGGTATAAAAAGTCATAATTTTTTTTAGCCTCAATAAAATATATTCACACTATCACACTATTGCAACAAGTCACACATACGATTTGGAAAAAATAAAACTGTACAGGAACTCACAAATAATCTCTCACAGCAGACACTGCGAGTCTGTATAATGCTGTAGAAATTAGACACACATTCACAAACAGTAGCATCAAGTACCTTCAAAAATTAAATTATAACTAGTGGTGTGTATGGCATCGTGCCTTAAGGCAAATTGCTCGAACTTCCCGTACCGTAACGAAATGTTCGGGGAATATTAAATGTTATAAATAAATACTGTAACATTGTCTAATATTTATAAGAATTATATAAACTGAATATAATACTGCAAAGTTGAAAATATGAAGTATATTAGAACTTATGTCAGAATTACAATTAAAATCTGAATTATTTTCGATATACAAAAAAAAATATTTTTTGAAAAAAACTAGTGGGGCACATAGCATCGTGCCTTAAGGCAAATTGCTGGAATTTCCCGTACCAAAAATTATTTTATTTAAAAGAAGATTAACATTTTAAAAAAAAAAATTACTCTGAAAAATTAGATTTTTGAGAAACTATAAATTTTTGACAAAAATTTACTTTTTTTGAAAAAAAAAACTTTTTGAACAAAAGTGTATTTTGAAATATTTTGCAAATTCTGAACTTTTTTTTAAAAGCAATCGTACTGCATCAACTGCATAGAGACGAAATATAAAAGCGCGTAAGCGCCGCGCCGCCGTCTAACGGATAAGCATTGTCACGGAACTTATAGGAATGTAAACAAAATTTATACTTATTGTTAAAATCTCTATAAAATATCTGATAATTTGATGTGCATATGTCTAATGATCATTTTTGACCGCCAGATGGCATTTTTTGCACTTTTTTTACTAGATCTCCGAAACCGCATTCTTGTTAATATAAGTAAATTTTTTTTCAGTTATTCCAATCGGACCCTCCGTTCTCTTAAAAACTGAGTTACCGTTTTTGGCATTTTCGCCAAAAACTAATCAGCACGTCTCCTTTTCAATACGAATCGAATGTTTTTTGAATTATTCAAATCGCTTCATCGATTACTATAACTTACCCTACGGGAAGTTAAAAATTGAAACAATTTTTTTTTCCAAAAGCAATTATTTTGTTAAAACAAGCAGAAAGTGTTTGAATCATTGATTGCGAACGCATAGTTCTCTCAAAAACTGCCATTTTTTACACATTAGCTCTGTATCTCCAAAACGGCTGGACCTGCCTTTGCCAAAAACTAATCACCACATCTCCCTATCAATAGGAATCGAATGTTTTTTTGAACTGTGCGCCCCTATCAATGGATCGGTTGATCCGTGCGCCCAAAACGTGGACGAAAAATTGTATCCATACAGACATACACACACATCCATTTTTTCAGAGGTATGCCAGAATGTTCAGAAACCGTCAAAAAGTGAAAAAATGTAGAAATTTTCAATTTCGACTTTTAGACGACTACAATAACTTACCCTACGGGAAGTCAAAGATGTCGATTATTATAACTAAAACGATTATTACATCTTGTAATACCCCACAGGAATTGCAGTAGTGACAAGATATTCTCTCTCAATTGATAGATTCATTCCGTATTTACTGACTCTACTAAAAACTAACGAATCTACTACTAACTATCTACTAAGAGTGCTGGTATAAAGTACAACCTATTTATATTTTAACTGTCAGGTGGTATTCAATGTACAAACAATCATTATATATTAGGGCGGGTCGACTTGTATAAGTAAAAAAGTCGCATAGACACATGTAATTTTCATATACTAGGGATCAAAATAAGATACTTTGCCGAAAAAATGATATCTCTAAAATGAATTCTAATGTCTCGTGTATTCACTCAAAGATTGGGACAAATTTTGAAATCGGGTAGGCCGATCTACCCATGCCCATGGTTTACCCTCTGGGACCTCCCAGGCCCGCAATACAAATGTTGCATCATTTTGGGTACTTCAACATGACAAAAACAGCGATTTGTTTTTACTACAAAATTTATTTAATTATAACATATGTAAATAAAATTATGTAAAACTTATAAATTATTGTTTGAAGTCTTTTTTAACTTCCCGTAGGAAAGTTACAGTAATCGCAAAAAAATCAAAAATGAAAATTTTTATATATCTTTACGTTTCAAAGGTTCCTGAATATTTTGGCATACCTTAGAAAAAATGGATGTATGTGTGTGTGCGTGTGTGTGTGTGCGGATACAAATTTTCGTCGACTATTTCGGGAACACCGATCAACATATTTAAATAATTCAAAAAACATTCAATTCGTATTGATAAGGAGACGTGGTGATTAGTTTTTGACGAAGGCAGGTCTAGCCGTTCCGAAGATACGGGGCAAAAAGTGCCAAAAACGGTAAATAAGTTTTTAAGAGAATGGAGCATCCGATTTTAATAATTCAAAAAACATTTTACTTGTATTGACAAGATAAAGAATTGATCAAATTCTCATAAAAGCAGGACTAGCGGTTTCGGAGATCTAGTGAAAAGAGTAAAAAATAATGCCATATGGCGGTCAAAAATGATCATTAGACATGTGCACATCAAATTATCAGATATTTTAGAGGTTTTAACAATAAGTATAAATTTCGTAAATTTCTTGCTAGCATAGAAACGCAGAGATAAAATGCATTGGAAAAATTGAAAAAACGAATTTCAATAATCTTTTTTTGCAAAAAAGTTTTTCGTACGTGTATGAATTAATATCTAAAAAAAATGGTCTAAAAAAACATTTTTTGCAGAGTAAAATACCGAAAACGATGTGTTTTCACAATTTTGTATGGAAGACCATTTGATGTCTTTCAAAAATTTGTTATCTAGACCTTTTTACCCCATAGACGGGGTAACTTGGAACGGCTAGGTGGCAAATAGGTTTAATGTGTTATTTTAATTTTAAAGGTATTTTACAAAATAATTACATTTTTAGCTAATGCTAAAGAACTACCAACGGAAGAAAATACTTTTATTATGGATTTTCAAAGATTACCGTTTATCTCCCGATAGCAAAGTCATAAGAATCAAGGTTATAGCTGGTTATATATTTTTTTCTCTACTTTCAAATATTGTTGTTAAACAATGCTTAACTTCACTGGTTTTTGACACATCGGTGGTGGACCGTTTAAACCCCGGATCTTCATATATTACTATCTATTCTTCGATAAATTCTGGGAAATTATAACTGGGAAAATGTTATTCAACAAAATGTTCCTTTGATCGATACCAAATTTAGGTTCTGAATTTAAATAACATGAATAAAAAATAATATAACCTAAAAAATGTTTTATAAATACCAGTGAGTATATAATTATATAAATGAGATCTTTCAGAGCACTGTGTATCAGAAAAATATGATTTGCAAAAAAAGAGTGGTACAACGCCAAAAAAGCATTTTCAATTAACATTTGAAAAAAGTTGATATTTTGAGTTTCTAGTAACACTTGCGGCCCGTTTGCTAACGTTTTTGTATATAAATAAAACTACAAACAAAACTACTTACTACAGTTTAATCATAATTAAATATTATTCACGTAAAACATCCTATTAAACGTAGTTGAACATCATCTGTCAAAAACGATTGACATTTCACGTATTAGCCACCGTTCATTGATTTATTTAAATTAGGCTTCTACAAAAGTTTTCAAATTAAAAATGTAAAGTTTCTACCCGATTTTGAAATCACCTTTCCGACAACCTACTGATTAGCACGAATTTTTCAAGACTAATACTGGCCAAATCAGTTTATCGAGAGCTAACTTTAATATGTTCATTGATCTATGCCGATTTCCTTGTTGATATCGGTACGCATACAACGACAGATCTCTATTCACATACACGACGTCCAATCACAATTGACCCGTATAGAAATGATTTCATCGACAGCGAACGACTAATCACTGGCACTCGACTCGGTCGTAATTAGTGATGGGCGTTGAATCAACGAACGGTTATTTTCAACCGTTTCTTCTTCGTTAACTAACTAACCGTTTCGTCGCAACGAAATAACTAGTTGAAAATCAACTAGTTTTGAAACAGTTGAAAACATGGCGGCCAGTTAGTTATTCAACGATATAGGAGTTCGTTCGTTGTCGAAAACGAACGTACGCAGGTACCTGGCGTTGGAAAGGATCAACTAATACTATGAAAATCGCTTGGCTACTGCTTTTATAATATTGCAGTGTTCGTGCACATATTATAGAAACTTGCAACACGCGCCAAATCGTTTAATTTTAGAAAATCAGTTACATTTTTTATAGTTTTCAATGGTTAATATTTTTTCATAAAATTCTCATAGCATTTGTCTTGTAATAATTTTTTTAAACTAAACCTGAAAATTGATTTTTTATTTTTTATAACATTTTTATGTAACTATAAATTTTTATATTGCTATTTTTATATAACATGTAAATTCAATGTTTTAGTATACGGCTTTGCTGTAATGAAAATATTTAAGTTTTTTAAATTAAACCATTATTTATTATTAATAATAATAATATATATCTATGCGTAATAAATGTGACAATTCACATTTACTTCTTCTTATTCATCAAATCAGTTGACCATTTCACCAACTTTCAATAAAACAGTTATTTCAACTATCAGTTTCTTAACGTTGCCAGCGTTGAATCGTTAAAAATAACTATAGTTGAAAAATAACTAGTTATTTAACTGGTTGACGAAACCCCGATAACCGTTTCGTTTCGTTGACAGCAAAACCGTCAACGACCCACTTCTAGCCGTAATGCACTTCCTTTGCATTTGCACGGATTTACACCCTAGTCGCGCCTAAAGAAGTTTTACTTCAATAAAGAAAACTTTGACATAAGCCGCCTTCGTTGCTTTTGCAGCCTTAGCCGCTATCGGAGTTTTTGAGAATGTAAATACTATTGGTCTATAAAAACAACCTTATTTATTGCTTAATGAGTAAAATATATTTTTAGTAAAATTTGACTCAAATCGACAAAAAGATCATATTCCCAATCCATTGAAAAAGAGCAATTCACTTCAATCGCTTCTACAAGCAATTTCTACAAGAAACGTGACATTTAATATGAAAAATCTTATAAAGAATTAAAAATGATCTGTGCGATTTCTTTATGAACATTCGTATCTGAGAAGTCTTATTTTGAAGATGTAAATTGCTGACGTTACTGTTGAGTATCAGTTTGAATTAAGGAGGCAGTTAAAAACTGTCGAGCGGTGTTACAAAGTTCTTCAAACCATTGTCTTAGCATCTATTTATTTAATCAAAAAACCATAATTAACTAGCTGGAATTGGTATTTTGCCTTGAGGAAAGATACATGAACTTCCCGATATGTGTAAATAATTGACATAATCAATAAAAATAAATTAATTTATGAGTGTATAAAGTATGAAAACTAATGAACTCGCAATATTTTCTAAAAGCAAATTTTCAAAAATCTACAATTTTTATAATTGAACCAGTTTCCTTAGGACTTTAATGGTTTAGTATGTTCATTAAGACCAAGTACTCTATCGTTATACCAAGTAAATCGTCTAATTTTAATTTGAACAAACGTCAAACAAACTACTCATTTTCTCAAACTTTGATGGATTTTTAAAATTAAACTACATGTCGTAAGGCCGTAATATTTCAGTAAGTTCTATAAGACTATGATATGTATCGCCCAAAAAAAGTTCCATAAAAATCGGATTAATTTTTTTTTCAACAGTTAATTACAAGAAAACGGCTCGGTGATTTTCACCTAAAACTTATCAGTATCATTCCCAACTAATATCTTTGGCAGATCGACGCACAAACGATAGACCTCATCGTGATACATCAAATGGCTTTTAAATTTTTGAAATCGGTCCAGTTGTTTTTGACAAAACATCGATTTACGGCAAAAAATATACTCACATACACCACACACACGCACACATACTTTTTCCAAATTTGGTCTCATTCGATTCAGAATGACTTGAAACGTCGAGAAAACAAAATTAGCGAATCGGATTTTTTGATGAAAACAAACTTCTCGGTCGGGAAATTAAAAATTATTTTTTAACTTCCCGTGGGGTAAGTTATACTAATCGCAAAAAAATCGAAAATGAAAATTTTTGCATTTCTCGATGTTTCAAAGGTTTCTGAATATTTTGGCATACCTTAGAAAAAATGGATGTATGTGTGTGTGTGTGTGCGTGTGTGTGTGTTCGGATAAAAATTTTCGTCGACGATTTCGAGAACACCGATCAACCGATTTAAATAATTTAAAAAACATTCGATTCGTACTGAGAAGGAGACGTGCTGATTATTTTTTTATGGAGGCAGGTCTAGCCGTTCCAAAGATACGGGGCAAAAAGTGCCAAAAACGGTAACATGTTTTTAAGAGAACGGAGCGTCCGATTTTAAAAATTCATATTTTCATGAAGGCAGGTCTAGCATTTCGGAGATCTAATGAAAAAAGTAAAACAAAAAGCCATTTGGCGGCCAAAAATGATCATTAGACATATGCACATAAAATTATCAGATATTTTATAGAGATTTTTACAAAAAGTATGAATTTTGTTTACATTCCTATGGGTTCCGTACCAATGTTTATCCGTTAGACGGCAACGCGGCGCTTACGCGCTTTGACATTTCGTCCCTATGCAGTTAAAGCAGTACGATTGCTTTGAAAAAAAGTTCAGTATTTCCAAACTATGCCAAAATAAAAAAAACTTTCTTTTTCAAACAATTTTTTTTTGTTTTTAAAAAAAATAATTTATTTGAAGTAAATTTTTTTCAAAAATATTAATCGCTTTTAAAAAAATAATTTTTGGTACGGCAAGTTCCTGCAATTTGCCTTAAGGCACGATGCCTTAATTGCCTTAAGACAGAATTCCACTTACAGCTAGTTTTTTTATATATTATTGAGAGCTATTATGTAATATGCATTATCTTAAGTATAACTAATCACATATTAAAATTAGTTAGTAATAAGTTTAGTACCACATTTAACATTAATATCAAACTTCAAATAATCAAAATTTTAATATCAAAACTAGTATAATTCGACCTTTATTGTAAGAATGTATTACTGCAGTGATTCTCAAACTTTTTTGTGTCCCGCACCACCTTAAGGTTTATACGGACTTTATAAAATTTTTAACTTTAAAAATTGTTTTGTTCCTGATAAAATAACTTGTGAGATGAAATCAATATTGAATTGTTATTGGAGCATCATAAGTAAAATTTCGGAATAAGCGATAAAACAGGAATTTAAAACTAATATTATTACTGTTTTTTTCGAAATTTATTTAATGCGATACTTAAGCATGGTGCATGCAGCACAAAGATTTAATATTAGGTTCTAACTTACTAAGCTCAAGTCTCCTCGTTGTGATATTCCAAGTCTATTTCATTTTTATCAATAAATTATACCAAATTTTTGTACATATGGATTCATTTAGGCAGTCGGTTTCAGTTTCTTCATAAAGAAACGAGTCTACTTAGTTGACATTTTCCTTTTTTGTTAAATCGTATTTTTTTATTTTAAAACGGGAACGGAAATTTTTTAATTATCAGGTTGGCAACTAAGTAAGTGCGCATTTTTGTTAGCAAATTAAAAACAATTTAGGTGTGAAATTAAATAACTTTGTTCTGTAATGTATTGACCCTAGACAATATAATAATGATTGACCATTGTATTGACCATTTTCATCGATGACCTTTCTTTTGCTATCTTCAAGAAGCATCATTATCCAACGTTTATAAAACTTCTATTTTTGTATTAGCAAAAACTGAATCAGGCACATTTTGTTACCATCATAATCAACATTATTTTTTAATTCAAGGGATTTAATCGGATTGATCATGGTCATGAGTATTTGGTGGATGTGGAGGAACATTCCAACCGAGCCCCAATAATTTTTAAACACAACCAAATTGTTTCTATTAGCCGAATCGACTATTGATTTAATTAATTTGTCCAAAACTTCAACTGGACAATCAGAGCAGCATTGAGTAAAAAATCACCAGGATGACATTTTCCGAACCAATTTTAGCATAGCTGTTTTTCAAGGCCTTGACATCATAAACAGCACCTAAACCTTTGGCAGCATTATTTTTCCCTTAACAGAAATAAAAATGCAAAATCTGTCAATTTTTTTTTTTTGAATTTCCATTTTTCAACGAACGCCAAACGAAATCTATGCAACTGGATCATGAAAGTGTTTTCTACGAATTGACAGATAAATTTCTTACTCTGCAATAAAAAAAAAGTGTGTTTTACATTTATACTATCTCAGCAAACCTAAAGATTCGTTTAAAGCAATCTAAGAGTGAAAGCCGCACTTAGTACTATTTAAGGATACAATAAAAATTAGTTTGTATTAAATTAATTCCATATTTTGCCATAGTTAGTGAGTAAAAAACTTCATATTTTTCCGCTTTTAAAGTTTTGTTAAAACTCTGTTTGCTTCTAACTTCGCAATTACCTTTAGCAAAAAATATCACTTTTCTTGTGCATATTTCAAGTCGAGTCTTGTCACTGATCTTAAAGCACTTGTGCCAAGCTATGTGACTTCGACTTCGTTTAGCTAATTTTTTGCTAATTTTCGTAAATTTGTGAATGGAAATTTAAAATAATTAGTGAATGGCTATTTCAACCTTCAGAATTTTCGTATTCCGCAACATTCTTTTAGTGTTTCGTAATTCTTAATTTCTTTTCATAATGTTTAGTTTTATGTAAGCAGTTTTACCGCATGTATCATTCTCAGATATTTAATGGGTAAATGTAATTTTATTATAATGTAATAAAGACAATTCAAATTGAAGGTAAACTCTTCAAAAAGTTAGGTTTACCCGGGAGAAAAAATATAACTGCGGCACAAATATTGCTTCTAGAAAATCCAGGAAAGCAAGGTTGGAAACTAAGACTGTCCCGGCCACACCGGGACACCTTCAATTAGATAAATTAGGTTTTTGTTATAGTTTACCGATACCAAACAATTTTTTTAAATTGTCCCCCTAAATTTACAAATTGCCCCCCCCCTCCCGGTGGGGCGTGCATTCCCACGTTAAGAATCACTGTATTACTGTAATTAATATAAAGTTTTATATTAATGTTAGATTAGATACTAAACTTATTAATAATTAATTTTAATGTGGGATCTGTTATGCTTAAAATATTGCATGTTACATAATACATCTCAATAACATTTATTTTGTCACTTTGGAACGAATGCCCTATAACACCACACGCAATGCCAAGCTGTATTTGCGTTTTCTTTTATTATTTGCGGATTATTTTGCTGTCTTGGAACGTATCCCCTATTATCACATATAAAATGCCATCCTGTAATTGCTGATTCTTTATTTGCGGCTTTTTTTTAAGGAACGTATCCCCCGCGAATAATGAGGTTTTTCTGTATATATATATACAGTGGCGTCGGAAGCAAATTTTTGATGGGTGGGCTCGTTTTTTTATTTTTTGATAGACAGGCAGTGGCTTCGTTTTTTTTTTAGACATATTAGCCCATATAATTTTTTGAGATTGAATGTCCTTTTATCATTTCTATCTTAAACTCCAAAGAGTAAATACATAGTTTCGACAACTTGTTAAGTTATCATGGTTATTATTAGTGTGTTTTACCAATTGGGATGTTGAAAAATATATATCTTATCAATGTGCACATACTCATACCATGGATTAATAATGGTTTCATATGCTATATTAGGATACAAAATTTTAATTTGATTACCACTGAATGATGGCTAAGATGCTAGCCGAAACGTATGAATTTTAAATAAATAAACTTTTAAAAAAAACTCTCATACTATTTTTATTGATGTTACGCCCGAATATTAAACTCAAATTAAACATATCAACATCAAATTCAAGACTATTTAATAAATATATATACTCGTATATATATATATATATATATATATATATATATATGTGTGTATATATATAATTTATTTATTTAAAATCCATACGTTTCGGCTTAGCCTTCATTCAGTGGCAATCAATTTAACTATAAAAATTAAAACTAAATAATATGTAAGAAATTTCATAGAAAAACAATAATAATAATAATAATAATAATAAAAACACAAGTTTGTATCCTAATATAACATATGAAAACACTATTAATCCATGGCATGAGTATGTGCACATTGATAAAATATACATTATTTAACATCACAGATGGTAAAACACACAAATAAACATGATAACTTGACAAGTTGTCGATAGAAATATTTAAGATAGAAATGTCACATTTTTTCTTGAAGCAGTTTTTTGCATGTGTTTAAATTTTACGGGAAATTTAACACTTTCCACTCGGGAGTCGGACTGCTAGTCAGTCAGTACGCTGCGCTCGGAATATTATAGTGCTATACTTATCTCTCAATAGTGCAGTAAACGGAGAGGAAAAAAGGGTATAACCTCTGTATTTTTTTACTGTGCTTCGAATTGAATGAAATTTTGGAATTAGGTTCATCTTATACTCAAGTTCAAAAGTGAAAACAATTCGGGTTGCGCCATCACCCCCCGGGGGTATGACACCTCTTCTCAATTGTGTAATTACATTTTTTCAAAATAACGTCCGAAATCGATAGAAGAACTAATTATAAGAAAAAAATGTATTTTATAGTTTTTCAAAAAACTAATACTTTTCAAGTTACTGGCCACTAAAGATTCATATATTTTTGGCGTTTTTCTTCGTTTTTTGCAAATATCTCCTAAAATATACATTTTAACGAAAATCATGTAATGAACAAAATAATGTCAATAAAATCTTAATAAATTGGTATTACATAAAGAGTTCTAGGAAAAATATTAAGCAAGATTTGAAAGAGCAAAGTCGTTTTTATTTCGTTCAAGATTTAATTGTTGTATTTAAAGCCATCTAGTGTCGAGGTTTTACATTTTATGCATTTCAGCGAAATTGATTTTTATAGTGCTCAACATAAGCTTTAAAATGAGTGCTGTTACAAGTTTTTTGCGTGTAAAATGAGTGAGCTATCATGCAAATAAGAAGCATATACGAAGTTTTTTTCTTTTAAATCATATGGTTTGATGAGCGCCATTTCAACCAGAATTAAAATAATTCACATTACATCTAGAATTCACTTCATTATAGACATCTTGATAGATTCTAGCAGATTCACTACTTTGGTACAAACTATTTTCAGAAAACTCACGATTTTATAAAAGCTTTTTTTCCATTTTTTTTTTAAATCGAAATTATTTTCCTGATATCTCAAAAAGAATAAAAGATACGTATAAAAGCATACAGATAAAAATCAAAGGAATCTTTCTGGCTTATTATTGGTTTTTATTATTTTTCTTTCACACAAAAATTGACAGAGTTCTGAATGTTTAAAGACTGCGCGGCCGCGCAAATTGAAAAAAAAAGTTTCGTTAAAAGAAGAAAAACGCCAAAAATATATGAATCTTTACTGGCCAGTAACTTTAAAAGTATTAGTTTTTTTGAAAAACTATAGAAGACATTTTTTTCTTATAATTAGTTCTTCTATCGATTTCCGATGTTATTTTGAAAAAATGTAATTACACAATTGAGAAGGGGTGTCGTCCCCACGGGGGGTGGTGGCGGAACCCGAATTGTTTTCACTTTTGAACTTGAGGGTAAGATGAACCTAATTCCAAAATTTCATGAAATTCGGAGCACAGTAAAAAAATTCAGACCTAAAACGCTCCGTTTACTGCACTACAACTCGGAATTTTTTTTTTTATCGGATTTTTTCAAAATGTGGTTATATTGCTTTTAAATATAGTTATTATGATAATAAAACAGAAAATTTTGAAACTTAAAAAAAATTGCACTCAAAACCATGCTATATTGTTTAAAAAATCATTTCTTCACAGATCTTTATTAGAATATTATGGGGATCATGGCCTAAAAAATTAATTTTGTTATATATTTATTTATAAAATTAATAAATCAATCAATAAATGAATGTAATAGTAAATTAATTTTAAAAAAAATAAAAAAAAATAATTGTACGTTTTATAATAATTGGCGGCACCCGAGCGGAACGGTAAAACATATCATGCCGCCGGAGCGGCATCCGAGTCGAAAGGGTTAAAAAGCGATGGGATTTTGTCATTTTTTAAGAAATTTTGACACGCTATTAAGGAACCACGTGTTTGTTTCGTTCAGGACTGTAGTGTCGAAGCGTTTGTTTATGACTTTGTCGTTATGCAATTGCAAAAACAACTCCTCAGCGAATATTCTTTTAAGTTCTCTTCAAAATGTAAAATTTTTGGGTTGAAACAATCTATATTATGATTTAAGTTAATATGCTCAGTTAACATCGTCTTAAATTGCTTGGGATTTTTTGAGTTATTTTTATGTTGATGAAGGCGTTTACTCAGGTTTTGACTAGTTTCTCCGATATGAAAAAGATCACAATAAGAGCAATTAATCTGATATACCAAGTTCCTGAGGCAGTCAAAATTAAACTTAGATTTAATTTGTGTAAAAATTGAACTAAGGGTTGTATCGCAATTACATACCAACAAAATGCCACATTGACGAAACAGTTTTTTTTTCACGAAGAATACGAATCTTTTACATATGGTAGGCAAATGACACCAGTATATGACTCCAAGTCTAAACGGTTTTTATGGTCGGTGAGGTCGTTTTGTTTGTGAAAAGGTAGTTGCGTCTGTTATTTATGACTGAGTTAATTATGTTTGTAAGGTAAGAGTTATTTTTAGTGTGCTTATTACCAGGTCAATGTTGGTGTCCCAGAAATTTTTGTAGTATAGCGTGGTCTGGTAAATTTATTATTGTTGCTATTTTTATTGGTGTAACGGCCGACTTTTTAATTCAAATTAAACATTATATCAACATCAAATTCAAGACTATTCAAATATATATATATATATATATATATATATATATATATATAATATAGTGATGAGTTATTTCGATTCGGGCAGTAACACCTAGTTAAAAAACTAAAGCAGTTGTAAAAATTTTGTTTAGCCATACGTTTCGGTCTTCTTCGAAACCGTCATTCAGTGGAACAACTTAAAGATTTTATAAAAATGTAGAAGGAAAATGATATGAAATTATAGACTTATACATAAATACTTACAGAAAATTAATAGCACAAAAATACACTACACTATTACACAGTAATAAACCAAGCTATTAATAATTGGAAAATTTAAAACTAGTGATTTTTGACAATTTAGTTTTTTTATTTGGTGTCACTTCCCGAAACAAAATAACTCATCAAAATATATATCAACACCAAAATCACATACTTCAAAAAAAAACACACACACACATATATAATAGGTTGTCAAATATCTCCCTTCCGCCTTTTTGTATTATAAACCAAGAGCAAAAAAGCGGAAGGGAGATATTTGACAACCTAATATACGAGTATATATATATATATATATATATATATATATATATATATATATAATTGTTTAATATGAACAAAACAGCACTCAGATTTGTTTAACACAACTTTATTTTATGATTACAGACGTTTCGAGACCATGGTGTGTCTTATCTTCAGTGTAATTTCAAAAACAGTTACTTATATACTACACATTCTTTAATAATTTATTTAAATTTCATTTAATTTTTGATATACAAAAAACACCAACTATTCCTTGCAATGCTTGACACAGTACTAAAGAAACATATAACACTTACAGAAATATTCTAAACAAATTTGAAGTACTTATCTAGATGGAGACAGAATGGGTATCATTATAATGTAAACAAAAGGAGTGCTATCGCATACAAAAATCGATAAAAATGAAAAAACAAATTAATTTATTGAAAAGAATAAGATAAATGAAAAAATTTATATATTATTAATGATGTTTATATAAGTGTCATGTAAAATATTTGTGCCGGTTCTTAGATTTATGCTATTGTTAGTCCGAACTATTAACATTGATTCTGCCATGCTCTGCCATTTTTGTATGCGATAGCACTCCTTTTGTTTACATTATAATGATACCCATTCTGTCTCCATCTAGATAAGTACTTCAAATTTGTTTAGAATATTTCTGTAAGTGTTATATGTTTCTTTAGTACTGTGTCAAGCATTGCAAGGAATAGTTGGTGTTTTTTGTATATCAAAAATTAAATGAAATTTAAATAAATTATTAAAGAATGTGTAGTATATAAGTAACTGTTTTTGAAATTACACTGAAGATGAGACACACCATGGTCTCGAAACGTCTGTAATCATAAAATAAAGTTGTGTTAAACAAATCTGAGTGCTGTTTTGTTCATATTAAACAATTAATATTCGTTCCACTCATATCATAAAATTCTATATATATATATATAATATATATATTTCAAAGTAACTAGCAGCCCATTCGTCGAAATAAAAAGGTAATTAAGTATATAAATACTATTATTTATACGTTTCGACACCAGATGCGTGTCATCATTCAGCAACTACAATAAATTTTAAATTTAATATGTTACAAGTTTAATTTAAAAAAAAAATATTTTTTTGAGTGTTTTTGTCCTGGGGGTATGTATAACGTTTCTCTATGTTTATAATTATTTTATATCTGTTTTTAATATCAGTAAAGTGTTTCAAATTTATTGTAGTTGCTGAATGATGACACGCATCTGGTGTCGAAACGTGTAAATAAAAGTTTTAAAATACTTCATTACCTTTTTATTTCGACGAATGGGCTGCTAGTTACTTTGAAATATGTTTCAACGTCAAAGAAACTATCAAGATATATATATATATATATATATATATATATATATATATATATATATTAAATGTTAAATATGAACAATACAACACTCAGATTTTTTAACACAAACTTTATTTAATAACTACAGAATACTGTAATTATTAAATAAAGTGTGTATTAAAAAATTTGAGTATTTTATTGTTCATATTTAACATTTAATATTCGTTCCACTCATATCACAAAAATCTATAATTATATCTATATGTATATATATATATATATATATATGTGTGTGTGTGTGAGTGCGTGTGCGTGTTTATATTCTCTTGTATATAAAAATACAAATTCATAATTACAGTTCTAAAAACTGATTTGATCCATACGCTTACTAATTACTAATTCTGCTTTTTAAATTTGCATCTGTAAAATGACGTTCACAAGTGAAAATTACACACTACATCTATAATTATGTTTATAGAATATAAGTTTTACGTATGCATCAAATGATAATCTCAAAAATAAACCTATTATTAAATTACAATGAATCAGGACAAAACTAATAAATGGCGTGTTTCTTCTAAACTACGAAACAATTAAAGCTTATTGTATAAAATATGTAAAGAAACATACAAAATGACCAAGCGCGCAATAAATCGATGTGAAGTTATGTTAGCAATTACTCACACTTTTTTGGGGCTGCTTTAAAAGGTTGAATTTATATTATTTTAATAAAAACAAGCTTTTGAACAATACGGACAACTTATTGGTGGTAATATTATTTTTTAGTTCCTTTACAAAATATCATAATGACACTTATTGTTTCATTGTTTTGATAAAAGGGGTGATTAATTTAGAAACAACCCCAAAACAAATGTCCGTTAATAAAATGAGTTTTAATTACAATGTGACCTACTGATGCTCTTCACTATAAAATACAAACTAGTAAAATGACCATAGACAGTAATTTAAAAAAATCATTATATTGTGTAACAGATCAGAAGTCATATTTCTGTGTAAAAAGGCTATGAATGCTGAACAGTGATGTACTTGATTCAGAAATTAAGACATTATTTTTGAATAGGCTGTGATATTAACGATCAACATGTCATAAAAGCACGAACATATCAGCAACAGAAAAATATAAATCGTATTTCTGAATTCCAGACTACCCGACAGAGAACAATTAAATTATTGTTAGTGACTCAAAAAATGACATTTATCAACTTTATTCACGATATCATGAGATCAATTTTCCATTAGCCAAAGCGGCGATGTTTACTCATAGTCATTACATATTTTATTTAATTATTTTATCATATGTTAATTCATTATAAAATCATGATACAAGAAATTTTCATAAATCAAATGCATTTAACAAACTATAAATTATTATATAGTAAAATACTAGAAAACGAGAAAGTTAATTTTTATAATATGTTGGCAAGGTAGCAATAGTAACATTCGCGTGCTAAATGCAATGATCAGAGCAACAATGCATTCTTGCATTACATTATATAGGTATTAAGCATATACAAATATTATTTCAATAATGAACCACCAATCTCGGTGCGTCAAACAAAGACAACGAATAACGTCAACCGGCCATATATAAAAAACTTATTAAAAAAATTCTACAGTTTTTAATTAGCTTGTTAGCAATAGCATTATAATCAATAATTATGTATAAATATTATATAATACATATGATAAATATAAGATCAATCACACTCTAAATGACAGGTGTATAACCGAAAAAAATACAAAGTACACAGTTTTTGAATATAGTTGTTTAGATAAAAAAAATGTCCAGTACTTGCAAGAGCAGCCGGCCGCATGCAAGTCGCAAAACCGTTCAATCAACTAAGTCCCGTACAGACACACACAATTTTATAATTTTATTTTGTAGGGAAAGATCTTCAGAGCATATCGCACTAGAAACACGGCCATTCCAGAAGGCATCATAAACCAGGAACCACGCAAATAATAGGAACCAATCGATACAGATGTTTTGTTTTTAATTTATTGGCATTCGCTGCAAAAATCAACAACCAAGTCGCCGTGGAAGTATACGCGATGCTGCCCCGATTTCGCGACCGACCGACTACAGCGTGACACGGGGACCATTCTGCTAAGGTCGAACTACCGCGTCACTTCTGGTGAAGTTCGATTTGTCAACCCAACAATAATACTACTGGCAGTTCAGTGCCGATCATTTTCCTTCCTTAACCCCTTCGCTTACAAAGACGCCTCAGAGGCGTCGCAAGGTTATAGGCCCAAACATAAATATGACGCCTCAGAGTCGTCGTAAGTCTACCGGACAAAACATAAATAAAACATTTCCGAAGCTTGGTGAGGCATATACAAACATCGTTTGTAAGAAGTTTTAAAAAAATACACATTATAATGTCTTCAAGAAAAAATTAGTGATGAATTACATAGCAATGATGACTTTGCTACCAGTAGTACTGACAGTGGTAGTGACATTGTACTTTTCGCACAAATATATAAATGTATAATTATATGTATAAATTTATATATTTGTAATAATCAATTTTTATTTTTATTCAATCAACGTAATTATTTATCAAACATCTTGCAAAGTTAATTGTACCGCGCACGTGTATACACAAACTACAGGAATTTTATGATTTGTTCAGTTTCGAACGCCGAGCAAAGTTGTTTATGTCACTGCGTGCGGCCGACCTTAGTGTCGCTTTTGGCCCGTACATTTGGATATTTGCTGGTAAGTGAAAGAGTTAAGTGGGGAGTCTGCTTTAAAGGCTTAAAAAGGCGTTTTTTTTTTGTAAAAAGGCCTTCCAAAACTAGCCAAGAATGTATTCCTGAATTTTTAGAAACAAATTCATATTATTTTTGGAATTACAAAAGAAATAGTGAGCAAGCGCTAAACATGTATACGAACGAAACGAAAACTTTGACGCGCGATTTCCCGGTTTTTAATTTTTTCGATTCTTCCTAATTGGCGGAAAAGATATGATAAAAACTAAACGTCCTATCGAAACGAGATAAAATTTATTGTGTTCAGGATTGAATTCTATTCTACTTGAACCTAAACAAACTTAAAAGAAGTTATAATTAACCCACTTTTTAAACAATCTAAAGTAAAATTGTGCATAAAACAACATGATTTTTTTTGGAGAAAAATTGGTGAATTTCTCATTTTTCTCTAGATTTTTTAGGTTCAACTAGAATCTATACTATTGAAAATATATATTTGTTTTGATTTTTATGTTTCTTATGGAAATTCTGATCTGCATCTTTCCCGCCAAATGACACCTGCACGCGCATCGGCAAAATGCTTGCTCCCGGCACATTATGACATATTTTAATGGAAAACATTGAGAACAATGTTGAAATATATAACAATAAAACCTGAAAGTTTCGTTTCAATTAAATATTTATTTTCTTCCCTAAAAATTCCTCAAAAAAGCGATTTTGTGAAGCCTCTAAAGCAGGCTCCTCCCCCCTGAACTGATCCATATCTCTCTGTTGTCGGAAAACCTTGTAAAACGGTTTGTAAAACATCTCATCACTTGGATCTGTCAAAATCCTACTGGAAATGCGCGAACGTTACTCCTCCATGTTTTTAATGTTGCTATCACATATCTAACAATGTGATGTAAATGAAATGAGATTGTAAATGAAAAATTCTTCCCGGTAAGTGACTCGATGAATAGCTGTATATTATTCATATTTTAACAGCGTGTTTACTTCATTTTCGGTCCAGCATATTCGAAGAACACGTTTCGAATAGTGCAATAAGCATGCATATGAAACGAAAATTTCAACGCATAACATAGTTCAAAGTATTTTGTTTTAATTCAAGTATTATAATAAAATGGAAAAATTAATAAATGCAATTGCGTGAAAGATTAGCGTTCCAGGTCCGACCTTGGCAATGAACGGTCAACAATGTCCCGCCGTACGAGTACGTTTATCAAATACGTGGAGTATCTGTCATATGCTTCCACTGCACTAACTACTCAAAACATACCGAAGATTGCAATGTGATTTTGTAATTATTTGTTGCTGTTTTGTTTACCTATATCTTACCTCTCCGAGTCATACAACCCCGAGCACAAAACGGCACTTGGCTGAATTTCAGTATTCAGAGATTAAAAGACGCTATAGCTACCCATCTCTTTCACTTCACTAGAGAGTAGAGGGATAAAACATACTTTGTTTGAAGGCGTTCTCAACAAAAATCATAATTAAAAATAAATATAATATGTGGTTTGTGATTTACAATTTTTAGATGGATATATAAATACGTTACACAAAAATATATAAATAAATACGTGTATAGGTTTGTTTCTATACAGAACATAACTATTCAGCGTTTTACACAGATAATCCTTAATTACTAAGCTTAGGATCTACTATACTTATGTCAGAAAAATTAAATGTCAAAATGTGTGAAATGTTTGCATAATAATTATAAACTCGTACATATTTGTACATATCCGCACAAATTTTTACATTTTATTTTACTGACGTAAGACTAAAAATATTTAAATGATTAGTATGAATGTCGTGTACAATGTAGAGCGTATAAATGGATTTGTTGGGTTCAATAAGGATCGATTATGAAAGATAGATTAGGAAAAAGCAGCCAATCGAGGAAGACTCGCATCAAGCAACAAAACTCAGAAATAATGGATGCGTTTGACGGTGCCGAATGAAATATTCATGTGTGTATATATAAAGATTTATATGTCTCTACTTATAAAAAGCATTCCAATATTATATAGATTTGTAAGTACACATTCGATAGCAATAACAGATATTTATTTAATATAACATAGGTGTTGCATCGGGCAATATAAAATACTGCTTGCTGCAATGTAACATTTACATAATGGGCGAAGAGCGTTCGTAGTTCATATTTTCGAACAAAAACAGGCGGAGTTTATCCGAGTCTATTAAAATAAATAAGGATGGGAGCAGTACTGCTAGCTAAAGGATCCCGGGTCACGCATGTTGTATGTTCATGAATTGTTACTTAATTCGGAAAGATTCACAAGCAGTAAAGCATAAGGTAAGTAACTGATAGATGATCCGTAAAAGTAGCATTTTGAACTATTACGATCTTAATTTTGTTTGGACAAAAGTCTTTTTAAAACGAAAATTAGCAGAAAATTAACTTCCTGTAAATCATCTATAATTATTTTTTGCATTCGCACTAAATTGTGACTATTTTTGAAAATATTAACTAATATTTTAACTTCGTGGATAAAAAATTTTCATTTTTCTAGTTAAAACTTAATTTTATAATATGATCACAAATTCTTTATATATTTTGATTAACGACTTTTAAAATATGTTCAAAAGTAGTACTTCACGTCGAAAGTCGCATTTTTGAATACTTACATAACAAATGTGTAAGTTATAAATGAATGGCCGGTCCGCAGTGTGGCATCGAGAGATGATTGTGCGCCAGAGTAGAGCGCGCAGAATCCCTGAACTGCGTTCTCTCTCATTGCGGCACAGGGCGTATAAAGTTATTTACAAATAGACACATGGATTTTACACATGTTCGAGTACGATCGAGTAGCATTCAACAAATTAATAAACTAGTTAAAAAATCTAATAGATTAAAAACTATATGTCATGAATGCATGTGTTTTAAATGTTATCTCGATGAAATTTTGTTCTTTTCTATCAAAATTGTTCTTCCAAAAACTTCATCAAAACAAGATTTGTTTTGAAACCCAATTAAAAACGTTTAAATCAAAAGCGTTACAATTTATCTGTGAATGACTAAATTATGTTATTACTTTTGATAAAATACAAACCTATAAACATAAATACTGAATTCGCAAATGAATTTGAAATACATAGTTATAAAAAGAGCATCATTACTCATATCCATACCGAGTTCATAACGATTATTTGAAATCTATCGGTGCATAAGTCTTACATCCGACGCGCTATCAACTGGGAGCGAGAACACAAAGCGTACACATCTCCCACACGCCGCGTGGCGATCAATAATTCAGCATCGCGCGCCAACCAGTGAGAAGATCCCGGGCGGGAAAAGTGTACCGCAAACGTCTGGCGATGCTGCAAAACAACACCGTACCCCGTGGGCTACCTACAATCTCAGGTTTTGCTTCATAACCAAGACAAGTCTCATTAAAGCTAAAGAAGCCGTCAGTTAGGAATAATTCGCATAGAACTGAAATTTGGTACATATGTTAAATAAGACATTACAAATAAAATATCAAAAGTCCCCATCGATCCGACATCTGCGATTTTTTTTTATTCAAGGTCAAAGATGCAAAATTCTAGTTTTCCCTTTTTTCCGCCAAAACCATATTTTTTTTTAAAAAATATGTTAGATGGGTTTATCAATTATAAAATTCTCTATTAAATTGTTATTAATTTTTTTTCGTTGGATTCACCGTTTTTGGGATATTGCCGTTTGAGAAATTTGAAAAATTCATATACTTCATAATATGCAGCCTTTATACGTCATCAAACTTGTAATATAAGTCAAAAATAAGAGTCTATTAGTTTAATAGTAAATAGTATAAGTTTAATGAAATTTTTGAAGTATAAAACTATAGTGTCAGCCCCTAATTACCTTAGTTCTTAAGCAACACCCCCCAGCTATGTCATTTTTCTAGTGGGTCACATATATGACTGTTTTTGAAGCGAATAAACGAAACTAGTTGTGTATGGCTTCGAGCTTTAAAACAAATTGCTGGAACTTCCCGTACCAAAAATTAAATTTTTCAAAAAAGATCCAAATTTTTTTAAAACTGAAAAAAAAAACAGATATTCGTGAATTTGGAAATTTTTAATATATTGACTTTGTTTAAAAAAAAAAATCATATTTAGAAATAATTTGGAATTTGTGAACTTTTTATCAATGCAATAGCGCTGCATTAGCTGTGTAGAGACGAAGCGCGTAAGCGCCGCGTCACAGTCTAACGAATAAACAATGTTACAGAACCTATAGAAATGTAAACAAAACTTATACTTATTATAAAAATCTCTATAAAATATCTAATAATGTGATGTGCATATGTCTAATAATCATTTTTGACCGTTAAATGCCATATTTTTTCACTTTTTTCACTCGATATTCGAAACCGCTAGACCTGCATTCCTCAAAATTCAATACAAGTAAAATGTTTTTTTTGAATTATTGAAATCGTTCTCTGTTATCGCTCCGTTATCTTCAAAACTAATTTACTATTTTTGGCACTTTTGCCCCGTATCTTCGAAACGGCTTTGCCAAAAACTAAACAGCACGTCTCCTTATCAATAGAAATCGAGTGCTTTTTGGATCATTCAAATCGGTTGAAACGTGTTCCCAAAACACACACACACATACTTCCATTGTTTCTAAGGTATGCCAAAATGTTCAGAAACCTCTCAAACGTAAAGATATATTAAAATTTTCATTTAAGATTTTTTTGCAATTACTATACGTTACCCTACAGGAAGTTAATCCTTTCGACTCGGATGCCGCCGCTCCGGCGGCATAGTCATTTTACCGTTGCGCTTGGATGCCGCCGCTCCGGCGGCATGATATGTTTTACCGTTAAGCTCGGATGCCGCCGCTACGGCGGCAAATCGTGTCGGCGACGACTCGTCGCAAACTAAACTTACATTTAATTTTTTTTTATTTTTTAAAAATTAATTTACTATTACATTCATTTATTGATTGATTTATTAATTTTATAAATAAATATATAACAAAATTAATTTATTAGCTCATGATCCCCATAATTCTAATAAAGATCTGTGAAGAAATGATTTTTTAAACAATATAGCATGGTGTTGAGTGCAATTTTTTTTAATTTTCAAAATTTTCTATTTTATTATCCTAATAACTATATTTAAAAGCAATATAGTAAAAATCCGATACAAAAAAAAATTCCGAGTTGAGAGATAAGTATAGCACTATAATATTCCGAGCGCAGCGTACCGACTGGCAGTCCGACTCCCGAGTCGAAAGTGTTAATAATTAAGTATACATGAATGCAGAGCGTATGATGACAATCCAAAGTCATAATTTTTAATAAATGTGCCAATGTCTAGTGGCAACATATGAGATGGAAGATGAAGTGTTTCTGCTAATTTTATATCATTATATGATACAGTATGTCATTACTAAAAGACGAATGAATCTGATCTGAACAGCCCTTATACGATAGAATCTAACATTACATATTATTATAAAATATCTCACTTTGAAGCGTCGAATTATTAAATTTACTTACTTTATTTTACTTGCTCCAAAAAATATGCCAATATTTCTAGAACATTGCTGTTGATATTTTTAAACATTCCACTCGGTCGACAATAAGTGTCATTATCAACCATTGCAGTTTAGATTTTTTAACTTCCCGAAGGAGAAGTTTATGTTTTCATAAAAAAATCCGATTCGCTAATTTTATGTTTTCTCGACGTTTTAAGCCATTCTGAATCGAATGAGACCAAATTTGGAAAAAGTATGTGTGTATGTGTGTGTGCGCGTGTGTGTGTGTGTGTGCGTGTGTGTGTGTGAACAGATTTTTTGCCGTAAATCGACGTTTTCTCGAAAACGGCTGGGCCGATTTAAAAAATTTAAAAGCCATTCGATGTATCTCGACGAGGACTATCGTTTGTCAGTTTTGTGGAACGATCGGCCGAGACGTTTCTTTATAAATAGCAGAAAAGTAAAAAAATTTTCGTGCACGTTTTAGCCTGCAATTCTGAACCGATTATGAAAATTCAAAAACCGTTCGAAAGGTATTCATTGGGAATCGTGCTGACTAGTTTTTAATAAAGATCGGCCAAGCCGTTTTCTTGTAATAAAGTTTTAAAAAAAAAAAAAATTCGACGATTTTTACGATTATTTTTTTGACGGTAGATACCATAGTCTTCTAGATCATACTAAAATATTACGGCCCTACGACAACTGGTTCAGCTTTAAAAATTCGTCAAAGTTTGCAAAAATTGGTATCGTTTTTTTGGCAATTCTCAAAATTAGACTTTAGATCGACGTTTTCTCAAAAACGCCTGAACCGATTTCAGAAATTTAAAAGCCATTTGATGTATTTCGGTGAGGACTATTGTTTGTCAGTTTTGTGCGACGATCTGCCAAGCCGTTTTTTGGTAATTTGAAAAAAAGTGTTGAACTTTTCGTCCACATTTAAGCTCATCCTACCGAACCGATTTTAAAAAATCAAAAACTGTTCGAAAGATATTAGTTGGGAATGGTACTGATTAGTTTTAGGTGAAAATCTACCGAGCCGTTTTCTTGTAATTAACTGTTGAAAAAAAGTGTTAAACATTTCGTCCACATTTAAGCTCATCCTACCGAACCGATTTTAAAAAATCAAAAACTGTTCGAAAGATATTAGTTGGGAATGGTACTGATTAATTTTAGGTGAAAATCTACCGAGCCGTTTTCTTGTAATGAACTGTTGAAAAAAAATTTAAGCCGATTTTCATGGAACTTTTTTTGGCGATATACATCATGGTCTTATAGAACTTACTGTAATATTACGGCCTTACGACAAGTAGTTTAATTTTAAAAATTCGTCAAACTTTGCTAAAATTATTATCGTTTTTTTTAAAGTAAGATTGATGAAGTATATTATTTACACATTTTTTTTTATTAAGTCGATTATTTACACATATCGGGAAGTTCATGTAACTTGCCTCAAGGCTAAATACCAAACCAACTAGTTAATTGTTATATCGCCAAAAAATAAACAATATTTTTTAAACAAAAATTGATGTAAATTTAAAAAATCGACAATTCAAAGTGAATAGTTTTGGAATAATATGTAGAATTATATTTCACATTGTCCGGCTCTTGTTCGGGTTAGGCCTCTTAAATCAAGATTGCAGTTGGAATTAAAATTTTTATTGACATGTTGGATCAAACCATCTTATACACATATATTCGTCATTTGGTAATGGCATATTGTATCATATAATGATACAAAAATGTATGAGGCAACGACATTTCATCTTCCATCTCATATGTTGACACTACATATTGGCACATTTATTCAATATTATGATGAAAATTTATTGAATATTATGATTTTGGATGGTCATAATACGCCCTCAATTCATATATAGGTAAATATTTCGTTTATTCGCTTCAAAAACATGCGTCATATATGTGATCCTCCCCCACTAGGAAAATGACATAGCTGGCGGGTGTTGCTCAAGAACTAAGGTAATTAGGGGCTGACACTATAGTTTTATATTTCAAAAATTTCATTAAACTTATACTATTTACTACAAAACTAATAAACTCTTATTTTTTACTTATATTACATGTTTGATGACGTATAAAGGCTGCATATTATGAAGTATATGAACTTTTCAACTTTTCAAACAGCAATATCTCAGAAACGGTGATTCTAACGAAGAAAATTAATAATTCTCTTCGTTAACAATTTAATAGAGAATTTTATAATAAATATATCTTTCTAACATAATTTAAAAAAAAATAATGGTTCCGATGGAAAATGGGGAAAACTAGAATTTTGCGCTTTTGACCTTGAATAAAAAAAAATCGCAGATGTCGGATCGATGGGGATTTTTGTCATTTCATTTGTAATGGCCTATTTAACATCTGTACCAAATTTCAGCTATATGCGAATTATTCCTAACTGAAATCTTAATTTGACTGGGTTATCAGTTAAATATTCTATGTGAAAAGTTACATATGCAATGTAGAGACATGCGCTTACCTCATAACCATATTTTAACCGATATCGATATGTAATATATATATATATATATATATATATATATATATATATATATATATATATATATATGTATATATATATATATATATATATATTCAATAGATAAGTCTTGGCTTTTTTCAATATATTGATTGTTTCTTTTCAGAACAGTAAATCCAATAATAAAAAACAATTTGTTGTTTGAAGATGTTTAATAACGACGTTTCGGAACTAGATACGTTCCATCATCAGGTTTATTCTGTCAAAGACAATGTTTTTTAAAACTATTGATTAACATTAATTAATGATGGTCATTACAGACTATTTAAAAAAATTATAAAGGAATGGACTATGTACCAGTGTAAAGAGTAATAAAAATTAACTAAAAAAGGTTTTATATAAAATTGAGAAGCAAAAATTATTTACCTGTAATGATTTATATATCCATATTATTAATATTTTTTGTTAAGAACACTCGATTTTTTCCGAGGATATTTGTAAATGTTGCGACTTCACAAGACTCTAACACACTGATATGAAGTTGGCTGTTGTATTGGTAATTTACGAAAAAGGAGGAAGTATTGCTTTAGCAAATGTTGAGAAACACATACACATACATACATATGCATATATCCATATATTCATGTACATACAATATAATCGTGTATATAATTGTATGTACATGAATATATGGATACATGCATATGTATGTATGTGTATGTAGGTGTGCATATGTATGTGCATGTATATATACATAATATTTCTCAACATTTGCTAAAACAATACTTCCTTTTTTTTCGTAAATTACCAATACAACAGCCATAAAAAATTATTTTTGCCTAAATTCCGTACATATCCCTTACATCTGGCCGACAGAACTCCATATCAGTGTGTTAAAGTCTTGTGAAGTCGCAACATTTACAAATATCCTCGGAAAAAATCGAGTGTTCTTAACAAAAAATATTAATAATATGGATATATAAATCATTACAGGTAAATAATTTTTGCTTCTCAATTTTATATAAAACCTTTTTTAGTTAATTTTTATTACTCTTTACACTGGTACATAATCCATTCCTTCATAATTTTTCTAAATAATCTGTAATGACCATCATTAATTAATGTTAATCAATAGTTTTAAAAAACATTGTCTTTGACAGAATAAACCTTATATACCATATATATATATATATATATATATATATATATATATATATATATATATATATATTGATTGTTTCTTTTCCGAACAGTAAATCCAATAATAAAAAACAATTTGTTTTTTGAAGATGTTTAATACGACGTTTCGGAACTAGGTACGTTCCATCATCAGGTTTTCTAGTTCCGAAACGTCGTATTAAACATCTTCAAAAAACAAATTGTTTTTTATTATTGGATTTACTGTTCGGAAAAGAAACAATCAATATATTGAAAAAATCCAGGACTTATCTATTGAATATATATATATATATATACATATATATTGATTGTTTCTTTTCAGAACAGTAAATCCAATAATAAAAAACAATTTGTTTTTTGAAGATGTTTAATAACGACGTTTCGGAACTAGGTACGTTCCATCATCAGGTTTATTCTGTCAAATACAATGTTTTTTAAAAATATTGATTAACATTAATTAATGATGGTCAATACAGATTAATTAAAAAAAATTTATAAAGGAATGGATTATGTACCGGGGTAAAGAGTAATTAGAATTAACTAAAAAAGGTTTTATATAAAATTGAGAAGCAAAAATTATTTGCCTGTAATAATTTATATATCCATATCACTAATATTTTTTTTGTTAAAAACACTCGATTTTTTTGGAGGATATTTGTAGATGTTACGACTACACAAGACTTAAACATACTGATATGGAGTTCTGTCGGCCAGATGTAAGGGACAACGTACGGAATTCTTGGCAAAAATGATTTTTTATGGCTCTTGTATTGGTAATTTACGAAAAAAGAGGAAATATTGCTTTAGTAAATGTTGAGAAATATTATGTATATATATACATGTACATGCACATGCACACCTACATACTCATACATACATATGCACATATCTATATATTAATGTATCTACAATTATATACATGAACATATACGCAAGTGCATGTATATAGTGTACACACAAAAACATACATATAAGCACATATATGGATGTGCATATATTATAACACATATACATGTATATATATACATATTCAAAAATTATTAGAATTAATTGTTTTTAATCAGGTTTAAAAAAATTAGATATGAGTCATGAATGATATTGTGATCTGATCTTTTATTAACACTATTTGACGAATTCAAAAAGATTAAACTGCTTTCAGAAAAAAGTCTTTTAAAAGTACAATCCTCTCTATATAAAAGGATTGTACTTTTAAAAGACTTTTTTCTGAAAGCAGTTTAATCTTTTTGAATTCGTCAAATAGTGTTAATAAAAGATCAGATCACAATATCATTCATGACTCATATCTAAAATTTTTAAACCTAATTAAAAACAATTAATCCTAATAATTTTTGAATATGTATATATATATACATGTATATGTGTTATAATATATGCACATCCTATATGTGCTTATATGTATGTTTTTGTGTGTACACTATATACATGCACTTTCGTATATGTTCATGTATATAATTGTAGATACATTAATATATAGATATGTGCATATGTATGTATGAGTATGTAGGTGTGCATATGCATGTGCATGTATATATATACATAATATTTCTCAACATTTACTAAAGCAATATTTCCTCTTTTTTCGTAAATTACCAATACAAGAGCCAAAAAAAATCATTTTTGCCAAGAATTCCGTACGTTGTCCCTTACATCTGGCCGACAGAACTCCATATCAGTGTGTTTAAGTCTTGTGTAGTCGTAACATCTACAAATATCCTCCAAAAAAATCGAGTGTTTTTAACAAAAAAATATTAGTGATATAGATATATAAATTATTACAGGTAAATAATTTTTGCTTCTCAATTTTATATAAAACCTTTTTTAGTTAATTCTTATTACTCTTTACCCCGGTACATAATCCATTCCTTTATAAATTTTTTTTCTAATTAATCTGTATTGACCATCATTAATTAATGTTAATCAATATTTTTAAAAAACATCGTATTTGACAGAATAAACCTGATGATGGAACGTACCTAGTTCCAAAACGTCGTTATTAAACATCTTCAAAAAACAAATTGTTTTTTATTATTGGATTTACTGTTCGGAAAAGAAACAATCAATATATTGAAAAAATCCAGGACTTATCTATTGAATATATATATATGTATATATATATTTGTAAAATTTTTTGCAGCCCAACCGTCGAATTAAAAAAAGATTAAATAACAAAATTATTTATTCCATTATACGTTTCGACACTTGATGTGTGTCATCATTCAGTAATCTAAAAATTTTAGATTACTGAATGATGACACACATCAAGTGTCGAAACGTATAATGGAATAAATAATTTTGTTATTTAATCTTTTTTAATTCGACGGTTGGGCTGCAAAAAATTTTACAAATATGTATCAACGTCGACAAAACTTTCATCATATATATATATATATATATATATATATATATATATATATATATATATATAGTGATGTGCCAAGTCGAATCAAGTGATTCGAATCAATCGAATAGCTTTTAAGAGATCGTTCAAGTATTACGTAAGCAGATTTATTACAATTATTTACCCCCCATCCCCCTTGTCAACAAAAGTAAGCAAAGCTCTTACCCCCTACCCCCATGGCTACGTAAACATTTTGCAATTAATGTATTGTTTTTTTTAAATATTGCAATTATTAGGTTATAATTATAATTTTAAAAATAAGAAAATAGATTTAGGATGTAGAGATTTTACTGATATGGTATTAAATTTTTGTACAATCTGTACTTTCGTACTTGTATGAGATTTCTTAAAACTTTCAAACAATTTTTGGTATACCTTGAATTTGTCCATTTGAAACGACATCTTATTTAAACATTAAACTTTGGCTAATGGAATCGACACAAATGTTAACTTGCTTTGCTATGCTTACAATAGACGTATTTTAGCTAAAGGATCCAAACGAAACAATACACTAACAGAGAAAATTTAGACAAGTGAATAGCGCGCGGTAATTCCCCTACTCGGTTCTAAAGCGAGTGCCTAACCGTACGCATTATTTGCGGGAATCCCAGAAAACGCGTTTCGATTTCAAGCGAAGACAATGTAAGGTTGCCATTCGGTAAAAAAATAAAAATACTACCCATGACGTAATCGTCATCTAGACTCCCCTGCCCCCCATGTCAACAAAATAAGCAAATCAATAACCCCCCGCCCCCCTATAGTGCTTACGTAATACTTGAACGGCCCCTAACGACTTGATTCGAATCATTCGAATCAAGCCTTTAACGACTTGATTCGAATCAGATTTTACTTGATTCGTATCAACTCGTATCAAGCCGCGAAATATTTACTGTGATAAAATATGCATGAACACAATTTTTTCATTAATATAAAAAATGTTTTAATTTATTTCAATATTATAATGATATAAAAAATAATAATAAATAACATAAATGACATAAATATAAAAAATAATCATGAATTAAATCATGCGAGCCAACCGACTTCAATACGCTTAAATGTATCACCCGACTCCAATCGACTTTATATGACTTTAACCGCATTCATCAACTAACTATACCATCCGACTTCATATGGCTCAAACCGAATCATTCCGACTTCAAGCGATAAGACTTTAATCGACTTCATATGACTCAAACCGAATCATTCCGACTTCGAGCGATAAGACTTCAATCGACTTCATATGACTCAAACCGAATCAATCCGACTTGCGATATGAGTTCGAAACAGATACAATGCGTCGTCGTTCTTGCGTGTTTATTTATTTTACAGAGCGCTGAGAGCGATTATGTTCGTGAAGCATCAATACCCAATGTTAATAATAATTAAGTGTTTTAGATTTTAAACGTTATCAAAACAATCCACTCAAAATTATGAAACGAGTTTCGGGAATCTTTCAATATAATACCCTTTTGAAACAATTAACACCAGAAAGCCAGTAAATTATATTCAACTTCTGATTATGTAAGTAATGGCAAATTAACATTAATGAAATTAACTTTCAGCTCTCAGTTTAGATGCGATCCTTTACTGATTATATAGTAAAATAAACAATTGACCCCTGATTCCGAATATTATTTTATATGCTTTAGTGATGCACAATTGTTTGGTAATCTATTATTGTAAATCAACTTGTAGATATGTATAAGCCGCCTTTAAAATTTTTTAATAATTTTCAGAATATACTTTTTGATAGTAATTTATGTTTACAATTTCTACTTTGTCTGTTATATTGGTTAAACTAACAATTTTGATTATAAATTTGAATCACTTTTACTAAATAAATACATCCATGATTTTTTTTGTCCATATATATACTTGATTCGAGTTGATTCGAATCAGGTTTTTTTCTGATTCGAATCATTCGAATCGGGAATTTTCCGAGTCGGCATATCACTAATAATATATATATATATATATATATATATATATATATATTAGATATAGGCAAACCATATCTAATTTATACCGAATAAAAATTTATGTTACATTAAATACTTCCAACTGTAGAATTTAAATGATCTTTGGAAGCATGTTGTAATTTTTGTATTTCATAACTGAACATGAATCAATAAGTTTCAATATGTCATTAAATAATGACAGCAATAAAAGGATTTCGCATGAAAAAATGTTTGGTGTTCTGTGTCAAAGAATGTTGCGCCTATCGCAGAGTTAGCTTGATCCTAACATGCTCGCCCCGGGTGAATGGATAGGAAGTAATGGTAAATCAATTCGACGGTAAATTTCATGACCCGGCGTAATACAGTATACTAACACTTAAAAAATATCAATGTGTTTGTTTTAGAATTACCAATATATTATAGTACTTTCATATATCTAGAAATTATATAAAATAAGCATCTAATATAAAAAAAAAATCTATTTTTATTACATATATTTCAATATAAAATCAATTTGATAAAAATAATAATTCAGGAATAGACAAATGTTATCGCCAAAGAAACTATGTACAAAAACATAACATTTTCGTAGAAAGGCCGGTGAAACAGTTTGGTTTATCTGGATAAGTCGATAGGATATTTGATCATTTTGGCACAATAAAATAAAATAATAACTAGGAAGGATATTATTTTTAGGATCAAGTTTGTTTGTTTGAAATGGTAAAATGTTTTAATAAATTAACAAAATTATAAACAAAAATTAAAATTATTATCAAAATAAAAAAAAAGATTAATGAAAAATCAAAAATAGAGTTCTCATGCACACCTCTATCTTTCTGCCCTCAACCACGGTGCCGTGGAGTCGCTCCCGTGCCCGCTCTGCATCACCACTATTTGCGAAAGTTACAAAACCGAATCCCTGCATGCAGACAGACAAAAACGTCATGCAAATCATCAACAGTGTAAGTCGACAGGAGGATGTATTTTATATAAAACAAAAAAAAAATTGTATCGTAAAAAAATTAAGGAGGCAGCGTCCGGCATATCATCGGTCAAATGAAATAATATTCCTCATTATCCATAAAATATTGTTTTAATTACCTTTATATAATAAACAGAGTATTGAAATTCCGATAAAATATAATGAATTATGAGGAATATTCATGAAGTAACCCTTTTCGCCAATTGCGCGCACTCCAAAATTATACACTTATATGCTTATGTGCACATATACAATATAAATATCATATTTTACAAATTAAAACCAGTAAGAAATTTATCAATACATTTTTGATTAACTTCAAGGGAAGTGATACCACAGTCTCGCTTTGCTTAGATTTCACGTTTATAACATTGATAACGTCAAGTTTAATAGAAATTAGCATATACAAAAGCACACTAGTACACATAGTCAACAAACTCTAAACTGGAGACCGCGTGATTTCTACAATGCTATAATCTAGTCATTCAGCGTCTAAGACAAACACATATTTTGATTCATTGTATGTAGTTAATTGTATAGATATTGTAATAAAATACAAAAAATTTAATTAAAATGAAAAATAACAGTTAAACTTATAGTTTAACAGCTCATAATAAGTTGCAATAAAATCATGCATATGATATATTGATGTGTCTACCACGAATCTACTTTGGTTAGATATTAGTTAGTCTCGATGATTGATAGATATCAGTCTAATATGATATAGCATGTGCTGTATTGTTTATTAATTTTAAAGCAATCCAAGAGGAAAGTTTTTTATGTAACGCGTTTTTTTATTTCATAAATCATTCAATTCGAGGTACAGAAAAAATATATATATATATATATATATATATATATATATATATATATATATATATATGTGTGTGAGTGTGTGCGTGTTAAAGAAGTTAATTTTGATGTTGAGAAATATGAGTAAGATCTTCAAGGGCAATACATTAAATAAAAGGCAAAGATTTAGAAGTTAATCTTTAATTTTTCCAAACGTTTCGACATCGGATTTTATGTCATCATCAGTGGACATAAATATGGTCTAACATCAGTAACTTGCGCAAGGCACATAATTTTGCACTATCATATATACGCTAACTTGTTTTTTTTGTTTTTTGTTGAAATGAGCATAACAAAGTATTTGTGAAATAAAATATATTTTGCACGAACTTGGTAGTTATTGCGTATGACTCCGAGGCAAGAATGATCATTCATTCTTTGCCTTTTATTTGATGTATTGCCCTTGAATATATATATATATATATATATATATATATATATATATATATATATATATATATATATTAGATAAATTTGGTCTTATTCATAAAGGTTTTCGTTTTTGTCTAGGTATTTCTTTCAAAGACGGAGTATTATTTATCCCTTACGAACAATTAACACATGCCAAAAGTCAATCGCTGATTTAATCATTATTCATTAAAATAAAAATAAGAGTGTTTTTTGTACAAACTATTCTGATAAAACAGAAACGAGACGGTGGTATCTATGGAATAAAGGAAAGGATATAAAAACACGCAATGTAAATATTTAGAAACAGTAATAAAAAAACATATAAAATTTATCTGAAGGTATTTGGTTTTACTATAGCTAATATTTGAAGCAAAATGATTAAATTATTAATTGTACATATCATTAATACTAAGAAAAAATAATTTAACATTAAATATGAGATGAATTAAAAGGAATTATTTAGGATAAGGATGTGTTTTATTTCAAATATATTAAACGAGCCTAAAGACTGAAGCAATATCGCAAAAGGTTTGCAAACGGTTTGTATTAAATGAATTGAGAACGACATACGCTAAATGAAAACAAACACATACCTGCGTCTGTATTTTTTTATAGAATAAACAAAACTGTACGCAACTGAAATTTAAAAAAAATCTCAGAGCAATATAAAAAACGTGATGCATTAAGTATAGCCCGTAAACACAGAAAAAAGATAAAAAAAAAACATTAAAATGATCTGTTCGACCTCACAAATAAGGAGTAAACAGTGCAATAAGCAAATACTCGTGCAAAGAATCCGTTCGCAAACGTAACTTTAAGCGACATTGATTCAAGAGCTATAAATGACCTGAGCTGACGATGCTTACTATGGTTTTAATATTTTAATTCCAGTAAAAATTCTACAAAAAAAAAACAACATGGAAAAAAATTACGCAATTATACCCGGATTGTTCTTAGAACCTTATGAAATAAAATTATGCGCATAAATATTTTATTTATATGAAAATAGTCTATACAATTATATATAGATATAAAAATGGATATAATAATAATAATAATAATAATATAATGGTGTATTTAATATAATAATGAATAAATTAATGATTTTTACTGAATATAAATCGAATTGTTTTCTATAATGTTGTTTCGATTAGAACCATCGTCATCCCAGAACAGACGTAAGGAATGTTAGGTATGCAAAATATAAACAGTGTCTGCGTTCTCCGAATATATGCAGCGATATAAGAAAATACCATGCTAGTCAGTCAAAATAACGAAAACTAAACAAATTTAAAGCACGGCCTTCGCTTAGTCCCATAACCTTCACGCAATTGGCAATATTATTAGATCACTAATGAAAATAAAAATAATAAATATGGGGTTAATGAATTATTTTAATTGGTTACCAAGGCAGATACTCTATACACAATAAAATTACAAATAGTACAACATTAAGTATAGTACTATAATTAGGCGAATTAATATAAATGGTACTTAGGTCTGTGAAAAAATAAAACAAATAATATAATCATATCAAGAAACAAATATAAAGGAGCATAGGAGAACGCAGAAATTGTTTTGCGCGTTGGTATATTTATGAAATAGTAGAGATTACAGTAATGTGCCGTCTGAAGATAATTCAAGTAAATCGCTCACTAAGTTATCCGTACAAAAATCCATTAACTATCTATCGCATAGAAACTAAAAAATCAAGCTTTCTTTTTTTACCAAACTTTATTTCTTATACGTCTTTTAACTCCAAAAAATGTATCGATATAATTTGTCGCATATTCAAATATTTTTAGACATTTTGAAAATCTAACAAAAAAAAACAAAGATGATTTATTGGATTGTTTTTTCTTTGTATGCGAATATCCACGATATGATATTAATATCTATTTAAATTATTGTTTTCAAATTACTACTAATCGTAAGATAATTTTAGTAGTGTATATTTATAGAAAATAGAAAAAAATAAGTTAACATTTTTTCTGAGATATTTCCAGTATTAATAACGCTAATATACATGTGCAAAGTACAAAGTTAAATGATTAAAGACGCATATATTTTCAATAAGTTCATAAGTAGTAAGATAATTTGAATGCATTTCCTTGTATTAATTAGCACAATTTTTAAATGTTAAAATTATGCATTTGAATGTTTTTTGACGCACGACTTTATCACTTTAGGGCTTTCAAGATTAAATGCAAATGCTCATTATTATCATCTTCACGCGAAGGCACATCACTCGGACAGGAAACAACAAAACAAGAATTTCATGTGGACAGCTCGCTTCGTGAAAGAACGTATGCAAGACGTTTCCGGTTCAAGACAAATAAGCAAATACAATGAAAGTTTTTGACAAAACGCGTACTTTTTTATTCTTATTGCGTAGCTTCCATAAAAGGGGTTGTATTTATTGAATTTTAAACGCATTCGAGTTCCGGACGTTTCAAATTAGTCTCACGCATTAATAATCAAGTGACGAACATCATTCGTTCTTCGCATTTAAAACACAAATTCAAATGCAAATCAAACTCTAGGCAAGTCACGTTGAAAATTCAATAAATCATATTTAAATATTTTAAAATATCTAATTAAAATATTGATGATCTAACACGTATTATTATAATAGACTGATTGCTTACCTTGGATCCTCGCTCATTAAAAATAATTTCTACATCCAAAATAGGACCGAATTGCTAAAAAAGATACAAAAATATATTAGCTTGGTGTAGAGAAAATTATATGTTCGATAAAACTATAATATATATATATATATATATATATATATATATATATATAGAATTTTATGATATGAGTGGAACGAATATTAATTGTTTAATATGAACAAAACAGCACTCAGATTTGTTTAACACAACTTTATTTTATGATTACAGACGTTTCGAGACCATGGTGTGTCTCATCTTCAGTGTAATTTCAAAAACAGTTACTTATATACTACACATTCTTTAATACTTTATTTAAATTTCATTTAATTTTTGATATACAAAAAACACCAACTATTCCTTGCAATGCTTGACACAGTACTAAAGAAACATATAACACTTACAGAAATATTCTAAACAAATTTGAAGTACTTTCTAGATGGAGACAGAGAGGGTATCATTATAATGTAAACAAAAGGAGTGCTATCGCATACAAAAATCGATAAAAATGAAAAAACAAATTAATTTATTGAAAAGAATAAGATAAATGAAAAAATTTATAAATTATTAATGATGTTTATATAAGTGTCATGTAAAATATTTGTGTCGGTTCTTAGATTTATGCTATTGTTAGTCCGAACTATTAACATTGATTCTGCCATGCTCTATTGTCAGATATGTCGATGACACATTAATATTACTTAATAAAAAAGATATAGATAATGTTTTCAACAAATTCAATGAGTACAATTCTTTTTTACAATTCACTCAGGAACTTGAAAATGATTCGACGTTACATTTTCTTGACGTAAAACTCATTAATAGAGGCGGTGTATGTTATACAGACTGGTACAGGAAAGATAGTTGGTCCGGGAGATACATTAATTTTAATTCGCATGTTCCTCTCAATATAAAAATTTCTACCATTCTAAATCTTGTAGATCACGCTATTTTATTATCTGATCCTCTGTTTTATGATACAAACATAAAATTAGTTAAAACGATCCTACTTGGCAATAATTTTCCATATAAGTTAATTTGTCCAATTATTAAAAATAGAGTCGCAAAATTACTTGAACCTTTTGATAAGAAACCGGAAGAGCCTGGCAAAACAAGTGTTCCTGAAAAAACTTTTTTCAATAATTTTCCATATCTTGACAATAATTTTAACCAATTATCAAAAAGACTTTTCAAAAAACACAATATTCATATTACTTTTTCTTCATTAAAACTATTAAAATTTTTATATTCCAAAATTAAAGATGAAACTCCATTAACAAAAAAGAAAGATATAGTTTATAAAGTACATTGTTTGGATTGTAATTGCTCTTATATTGGCCAGACCTGCCAGAACTTAGAAAAGAGACTCAGGCAACATGAATTACAATGTGAAAAAATAGATAACAAAAAATTTAAAAGTACACTTGTGGATCATGCTAATATCAACAACCATAAGTTTGATTTTGACAATCCCCAAATTTTATTCCATGAGAAAGACTTATTTAAACGGAGCATGGCAGAATCAATGTTAATAGTTCGGACTAACAATAGCATAAATCTAAGAACCGACACAAATATTTTACATGACACTTATATAAACATCATTAATAATTTATAAATTTTTTCATTTATCTTATTCTTTTCAATAAATTAATCTGTTTTTTCATTTTTATCGATTTTTGTATGCGATAGCACTCCTTTTGTTTACATTATAATGATACCCATTCTGTCTCCATCTAGATAAGTACTTCAAATTTGTTTAGAATATTTCTGTAAGTGTTATATGTTTCTTTAGTACTGTGTCAAGCATTGCAAGGAATAGTTGATGTTTTTTGTATATCAAAAATTAAATGAAATTTAAATAAATTATTAAAGAATGTGTAGTATATAAGTAACTGTTTTTGAAATTACACTGAAGATGAGACACACCATGGTCTCGAAACGTTTGTAATCATAAAATAAAGTTGTGTTAAACAAATCTGAGTGCTGTTTTGTTCATATTAAACAATTAATATTCGTTCCACTCATATCATAAAATTCTATATTATATATATATATATATATATATATATATATATATATATATATAGTTGTTTTTGGGCGTCTATCCATTAATTAGAACTATTTTATAGAAGTAAAATGTTTTATTATCAAACGTTTCGGGTCCTGATTTGACCCATCAAATTTTGGTTTTTAATGAATGGACGTCCAAGAACAACTTTATTATATTATTTCACCATCTGAAAAAACCTCTCAATTTATGTATATATATATATATATATATATATATATATATAAATTAGAAGAGGGCGTATAATATACGAAGCCGGATCGGTTAGGATTTGACTCCGCTTCAGAAAGGATGAATGAATTGTTGAAAGGAGCATAGCAAAGTATTTGTGAATATGACTCCGAGGCAAGAATTCATTTCATTCTTGCACAAATCTTTGCTATGCTCCTTTCATCAAAAAACAAAAAAACAAGTTAGTGTATATATAATAGTGCAAAATTATGTGCCTTGCGCAAGTTACTGATGTAAGACCATATTTATATCCACTGATGATGACATAAAATCCGATGTCAAAACGTTTGGAAAAATTAAAGATTAACTTCTAAATCTTTGCCTTTTATTTGATGTATTGCTCTTGAACTTATTCATATTTCTCAAAATCAAAATTAACTTCTTTAACACACACACACACACACACACACACACACACACACATATATATATATATATATATATATATATATATGTATATATATCAAACTGTCTTGGCTGGTTGGTAATATCTTTGGATGTATGTTCCGGATCACCAGTACGACCAGAAATTGTAATGGTAGTCTGGACCCGAGCGGTGAACAGTTGAATAGTTGTTGAAGCATTATAATTGTGATGTGGACTCTCCAGAGTCCACTGGTAGTGTGAAAGGCCTTTAGGACGAACAGCGATTTGATAGTAATTTGTAAGCACACTTCTTTCTTCAAATGATACTTTATTATTCACTATTTTTACAATTAATATTTGTTGATAACCTTTTGGTTATCATATCAGCAAAGACTACATTTTACTGAATACTATGTCTGACTAACTCTATGCTTGTCCCCGAGTCTTACTCCAAGTTTGACTGCCTGTCTAACTTTTGTCTAACTCTTATATACTAACTTCTTGTTTACAACCTAATTACAAAATATAACAGGAAGCACTTATGATGACCGCATTACCTACAAATAACTAGCAACGCGCATTGCAATTATTAAACAAAATAATGATTCGAATTGTTATTACATCCCTCTTCAAAAGTTTTTCGTCCTCGGAAAACTATAAAAATTAAGAAAAAAATTAAAAAAAAAATGAGTTCCATCTCTTCTTCCTTCGGCCCTTAAAAACTTTTGTCCTCAAAAGTGTCATTACTGTTAGAATATGTTTACAAATATATGTGCTCTGAAAAAATCTTATAATAATTTTATTTTTATCTCTACATACATTTATGGGCGCATTGCCATACAGAATCGCCCCCACCCTGGTATTTAAATAATTTATACGCCATTTTATAGATCTAAATGATAAAAGCAGATATACCAATTTTCAACATTGTACCTCATCTTATGGCCGAAATATAATTGAAAATAAGCCAAAGTGGCCCCTTCTTCCAAACTCACTTTTTCGCATGACCACAAAAAATATCAAAAATATTTTTACGTGATTCTTTTCACATTGACTCAGACCACATTATGTAGAATAATCGATGCTAAAAAATTGTTTGTTATTAGCTGAAAAAGACAAAATAATTTTTCAATTGGTGTTTTTGTAGAGTGCGTTTAGTTGGACCACTTTCTAATTAGCATTATTCGAAAGCCTAACGTTTCTTCTTTAAGTACTGCAAATACTGTTCAAATCAATTTGGTGGAACACATTGGAAAATTGAAAAAACCGGAGTCAGTACACCCGCGCGTAACGCTAATAGTACCCTGCAATTGCGTAGAGTTCGTTCGGTCGCAAAGCAGTGCGCGATGCGCCCGAAACGATTCTTCAGAAATTCTGAATGCGAAAATATTTATTTTATAGTTATGTATATGTATAAACTCACGGAGTTTGAAATTTTATAAATGCCTAAAACTAGTGGTGTATCGTGCCTTAAGGCAAATTGCTGGAACTTCCCGTGTTGTAATGAAATATCCGATAAACTATTGAATGCTTTCAAATATATTATTATAAATACTGTAACTTTTATCATTGGAATTTGTAGACAAAATAAAAGTGCTTATAAATTGGACGATGACGTTTAAATACGAGTATGTTTGCCTGAAAAGCATTTCTAAGGATTGCATAAACTGAATGGCAAAGTTAAAATTATTTATTCGATTCGAATTATTTTCGATATTAAAAAAAAGAGAATTAACAAAAAAATTTTTTTTTTGTTTTTTTTTTTTGAAGAACGATCTTGTCGTCCGAAAAAGCAAAAGCTTTTTTGAATCATTTAAATCGGATTTTTCGTTTCCTTAAAAACTCGGTTTCTACCTTTGCTTCGTATCTCCGACCTGTCTTTGTAAAAAACTAATCAGTACGTCTCCCCATCAGTAGGAATAGAATGTTCTTTGAATTATTCAAGAAATCGTGAACGAAAAATTTTATCACATCCATACACGAAATATAACACAAATACACAGACACACATATCCATTTTTTACACTGAAATTAAATGCATTTAAATTGTCACTATATTATGAGTAGATGCGACTTAGCTATTTTTCTTATCATATTAACATTATATTCCCTGATTTCTTGATTATTTTCTTCTGCAATTTGATCATTAATTTGTCTTCTTTTAATATTTCTTTTTCTTTTCTTTTTCTTCTTTGTTTTAATGAGAATAGTTTTCATATATTCTGGTCCTTCATCATTAAGAATTCTTATTTCTTCTTGTTCATCATTTATTTCTTTCATGTCGTAAACCTCATCTTGGGTTTGTTCCATATCTTGTGCCACATATATAATATGTTCAGATCCTTTTTTTCTTCGTATAAATTTGTACGTATGGTTTGTTCCATATCTTCGGCCACATATAGATCCTTTTCTTCCTCGTATGAATTTGCAGCGTCAACTCTTCTGCTTTGTGTTCTTCTTGTTCTTCGGATTCTTCGGATTCTTCCGATTCTTCGGATTCTTTCGATTCTTCGGATTATTCTTTAGTTGTTATGAATGCCTTGTAAGTGCCATCATATGTTTTTGTATATTTCAGATCATTATTAATTTCGTAGACCATTCTTCGCATCCTTTAAATTTTCGGGTTTGGCTGTTTTAACTATAATTTTCAAGTCAAATGGTAGGCCTTTAACGAAAACTGCCAAAGCCAAGTCACAATATGATGCATATGCTATTTCATTCTGTGTAAAATAACATTCATTATTAATTAACGTAAGCAAATTCTAAACTTTCTCAGCAAATTCCTCAATTGATTCCTCATTTTTTCTCGTTATGGTCGCTAGCTCGTGTTGTAAATCAGTGATTGACCTTCTATCTTTAAAACGTTTAATTAGAATAGGTTTAATATTATCCCATAACTGATAATCAGCCCGTCTAACGCAATCAAAAGCTGTTCCATTTAATTTACATATAACTATTTTTGATATAAATTTATATGTCTCAAAATCTATACCATCTAAAATTGAGTCTACAGTACTTAAAAATCTAAAAAGGTCATCTGAATTACCGTCAAAATTAGGTATAGTGTATATAGTATAGAAATCTGAATTTATTTATTCCTATACTATTATCTTCACCTTGACTAGCTCCTATAAAAATGGGTTCCATCTTGAGATATGATTAAATTTCGATTTGCTTACTTGAATCCGATAAGATAGTTATGTCCAAGTTAGTCGTAGTCTCGCGTTCGTTCTAAAGTTCTTCGGTAGGCGTCACCATCCCTTAGTTTGGGCTGCGAATGATCGTTCGGTTTATCAAGTTGTGGCAGCTATTGAACTCGATGTCTCCGTTAGGAAATTCTTCAGCGCTACGAGGGAAAAAACCGCTAAGCCAAAATAAACTGTCCTGGCTGGTCGGCAATGTCTTTGGATGTATGTTCCGGATCACCAGTACGACCAGGAATTGTAATTGTAGGCTGGACTCGAGCGGTGAACAGTTGAATAGTTGTTGAAGTATTATAATTGTGATGTGGACTCTCCAGAGTCCACTGGTAGGGTGTAAGACCTTTAGGACGAACAGCGATTTGATAGTAATTTGTAAACACACTTCTTTCTTCGAGTGATACTTTATTATTCACTATTTTTCGAATTATTATTTATTGATAACTTTTTGGTTATCATATCAGCAAAGACTACATTTTACTGAATACTATGTCTGACTAACTTTATGCTTGTCTCCGAGTATTACTCCAAGTTTGACTGCCTGTCTGACTATTATATACTAATTTCTTGTTTACAACCTAATTACCAAATATAACAAGACGCACTTATGATGACCGCATTACCTACAAATAACTAGCAACGCGTTTTGCAATTATTAAACAAAATAATGATTCGAATTGTTATTACAGTTCTATATATATATATATATATATATATATATATATATATATATATATATATATATATATATATATATATATACTGATTGTTGGAATGCATCCAACCACATACATTTATTGACTTGATTTGGTTTAAAACTATTTTAGATTTCATTTTTAAAAATACTTATTTTTGTTTTGTCGATAAATTTTTTTAGCAGATTTTTTGTTTGCCAGCGGGTTCTAGTATTAGTTCCCTGTGGTTGATTTAACATTACAAATTTTAGAAAACTTCCCAATTTTGAGTAATCTTCCCATTCAACCTTATTTTTACTATAGATATGTTGATGACATTCTCTTGTGTTCAGATAAGGATTATGTATCACACACTTTAAATTCCTTTAATTCGTTTAACAAGCATTTACAGTTCACTTGTGAACTTGAGGTTAGTAACTCTATTAATTTGCTAGAATTAAAATTTATCAGAAACAAAAATGCCATTCTTACTGACTGCTTCCAAAAGCCAATTTGGTCAGCGCGATTTTTAAATTATTTTTCCTATCACTCTCGATCTATCAAAATTTCAGTTATTCATTCTTAAATAATTCTTTTTCAAAATCAAATAAATTCTTCTCTTTAGATAAATATAAAGGTGTTATTTGTTTACCATTTCCTCAATTTTTCTTTTTTTAAAAAAAAGTTATTTGCTTCGAAGTTTTCTTTTAGTTCAGTTCATTGTCGTTCTGTTGCCTTTTTTCTGCCTTTGAATCAAAAACTCCTGCGGATAGGTTACTGATTCGGTTTAGAAGTTCGACTGCAATGATTGCAATAGTTGTTACATTGGGGAAAGTTTCCAATATATACCAGTTACGAGCCCAGCTTTGGCGCCAGGGGGGGTCACATAATTAAATTATGTATAGGAAATATATTCGCAGTACGATTAGAAAATCCTTAAATTTTAGGAGTCTTTGACTCCACCGTTCGTCTATTATAAGTTACATATTAAAGATATAAAATGTGTTTGGTAACAAAAAACATAAATAAAAACATTATTAGGTAATTTTATTGCCGAATTAGTGTTCTATCTAAGTCTTAAGACAAGCTCAGGAGAGGATCATGACCATCGTAACCCACCCCCTGGATCCGCCTAATAATGATTTATACACAAGAGGGTTAATCAACATATATATAATTCTAGAAACCCAAATCAATTCAAAACTATGTTATCAGTACATATGATTAACCTGAACTATACTTTCAACATGTTCAAGCCTATCATCCTATATATTGAAAAGAATTGTGACCTTAGAAAGATAGTTGAGTCGTTACTTATATCCTTTAACACTTCTTGTGTCAACAAACGGAATTCCTCTCATCTTTTACATGACAGTTACAAAGTCATTATAAATCTCATGAAAAGTAATACTTTACAGTGTTCGTAGTCTTTCGTTCGTTACATCTCTTTCTCTGTATCTCATTCCTCTTTTGTTTCTTAAACCCCGCATCCACTTACTCTACCACACGTGTCGCATAGCCTTGACTTGATTTGTTTTACTGTGCACTCCGTCGAGCGATGGACACGCTTAATATTAGAGCATTATATGCGAATTCGGCGGTCAAAAAATTATTAGATATTTTATAGAGATTTTAATAATGTGTACGTGTATATGGTTCAAACAAATGTCCTCGATATTTTTGACAGTATTGAATAACCGATTTGTATGATTGAAAAATCATTCGGTTCGTACTCAACGGCAAGGAATTTTGGCAAAAGGCAATTTTGTCGTTTCGGAGGTATGGAGCGCAAAGGGTTTTTCAAAAATTCCCAAATTCTCAAAAAATTAAAAAAAAATGTTATTTAAAAAAAAAAAATTTCAAACTTCTAAAAAAATGTCTAAATTATCAAAAAAATAAATTTAAAAAAAACATTAGTGGTGTGTATGGCATCGTGCCTTGAGGCAAATTGCTGGAACTTCCCGTACCGTAACGAAATGTTCAAAAAATATTAAATGTTTTCAAATAGATTATTATAAATAAATACTGTAACATTGTCTACTATTTATAAAAAATATATTGTTAACGCCTTACTCAACCCTGGTCTAATTATATATTTTATTACCTTCATACAGGATGGCAATAATAAATCCTCATCCCTTATTATATAATTTAACACTATTAAATAATCCCTCTTATTGTCAAGCATCCTGTCCCTAAATATATTTTATTATGTTTATTATATTTATTTATTTCAGCCTAATGGCCTAGAAATGAATCATTATCTTAAGTCACAATAATACCTTAAACCTACTTTATATGCAAAAAATAAACAGAAAAGTCTAATCAGGGGAATCTAATAACTTCAACGTTCTGGACTGGTTGCCCAAGTAACTCTTTTTCCTTTGCTTTCTTCATGCGGTTGATTGTTTTCAACCAGCCTAGACTTTCCTTGTCATTCTCCACAGAGAACATCTTCTATAGAAATGCTTGTTCTCTCTAACATCGCAAATCTTTTTTTTCAATGCTCAACCGTGTCCTCTTCTTTCCCGCGCCGCTTACACCTTCGTTCTTCAGGGTTCAGCCAGTGTTTGTTATTTTTCTCCATGGTGCCACATCTATACCGCGCAATTACTCTCTGATCGCAAGCATTGCTCCAGCCTCTTAGATACTGCGGAAGTCCACTTGTCATTATTTTTCTATACTTTCTATTGTATTTGGATCTTTCCAGATTGTTCCAGTGCTCTTGACTTTGTACCTCGCTTCCTCTCTCCCGCAGTACCTCACCAACATTCGCTCCGGTTGCACTAAGCTGAACTATGCCCTCCTGGCCAAATTCACATTTGTTTATATATCTTATCCTTTCATCCAACCTCTCTTTATCCCCTTTACCTCTTCTTCTTTCGCTAATACACTCCTTCACTATGGCATTTACTCCTGTCTTTAACTGTTTCTCTTCATAATTAATCGCTCTCTTAGCTAATCTCAGATGTAATTTATCTCGTTTTACTTCCTCATAGAGTACATAATCTGAAGTACAGGACTCCAGACCAAGTATCCATTTCAGGTATTTTTTCTGTACTCTTTCGAGCTTTGCGATCTCTCTCCAACCCCAAATCTCTGCGCCGTAAGCCAACACTCCGACTACCAAACTGTCAAACATCTTAATTCTCCTGCTGAAGTTATTGTGGAATAACTTCTCGCCGAGGCCACACGTACTTCTCTTCACTGTGTTTGTTTTTTTAGTCAGATTTTTTAAATGTTCTTTCATTTTTCCACATTTTGTAAAGTGGTACCCCAGATACGTAAACTCTTTTACTTCCTGTATATTGACCCCTTTCTATAGCCAGTTTGTACTTTTTTTCTCCTTCCCCCTTTTTTAAGAAGCATAACCTTCGACTTTTCCTCATTCAACACCAATTTCCTTTTCTCCAAGTACCGCTCTAGCCGCTTCATTGTTTCCTGCAAGTCTTTTTCGCTTGTTGCCAAAATTGCCAGATCGTCCGCATACGCTAGGCTTAACGTATAACTTAACGGGCATCCTTGACGCACGCTTGTCGTAATTTTCTCACTTAGTTGGACCCTTATTTTCCTTCCTCTGTTTATAAATTTCCTTTTCTGTTTGCTTGTCTTATTTCCTCCATTACTTCGTCTGCTTTGCTTTTTTCTTTTCCTTTACAGAGAGCCTTGAACTCTTTCCTTGCTGTCAGATACTTTTCTTTCGATATTTTACCTAACGTCAATTTTTTCAATAAAGCTTTCACCCATCTCTTTTTTCTACCACACTCTCTATCCCACCATCTTCTATAACCCAGTGTTTTCCCTTTTATCTTCGTTTTCTTCCTCACCCAGTGGCGTAACTATAGGGTGGCGTGGGCGGCAAAATGCCACGGGCCCCCGGCCCAAAAGGACGCATGCTCAGAAATATTTTTACATTATATTCTAATACTTTATTTTACTTGAAAAGTATGTTTTCGTAAGAATCAGGGGCGTAACTACCGTCGTATCAGCCGTATCAAATATACGGGGCCCCCAAACCAGGGGGCCCCCAATATCCGTAAGAAACATTAATAATATAAAAAAAATCATGAAAAACGAATTAATCATGAAAACTTCGTTCAACCAAATTTAATGTCGTTAAAAAAGCAAATACGCGTAAAAAAGTACGCGAGGAATGTAAGATTATTATTTTGAAGAGTTTTATTTTGCCCAGGCCACGGGGGCCCCAAATACGCGTAAAAAAGTACGCGAGAAATGTAAGATTATTATTTTAAAGAGTTTTATTTTGTCCAGGCCACGGAGGCCCCAAATACGCGTAAAAATTAGTAAAATCTAACAAATTTTGGTTTTATTTCACTAATAACAAAAGTTAGAATAAGCACAAAAATTTTCTTCTAAATAAATTTAATTTCGAAAAAAAAAACATGAGCGTGTAAGAATGTAATAATATAATTTTAGAGTGTTGTGATTTTTTTCTAATATTTTCTTTAATATTATTTATGAAGCTCTATAATATGCAAATAATGACTAATAGAAAACTAACTTTTTATTAAGTTTTGAAAATACTATGGCTTGTTCATTAAATTTTGATGATGTCATAGACACTTTTGCAGAACAGAAAGCACGAAGAAAAGATTTTAATTAATAAATACCTTATTGAAATTAAATTGTTGTTTTTATTTCATTCCAAATTTATGCATATTTTAAATGAGTTTCTTCACCAAAAAGGGCCAGCGAGTATATGACGAATATGAAGTTTTCAAAAAGTATTAAAAAGGATTTGATTGTTGAGAAAACACGTGAAAAATTGATTGTTAATGTTAGGTTATGTAATAATTATTTTTAACCCCAAAGTACTATGTTCTTTCTCTGTTGAATTCAGTCATAAAAAAATCCTTTCTATAGTTGATGTATTACAAAGTTTAAACACAAAAATTTTATGTTAGATTTACAAAACAAAGTAGTAATTGTACTTTTAAATTATTAATTTTGACTTATAATTATTTTTATTTTTATGTTTTCTTGTACTTATACATTTTAATTTTTTTTTTTAATTTTTGTATACATACATTTTAAATAATTTCTTAATTTAAAACCATAAAATATGAATAAGTCGAAGTAGATTTACTCATTTTTAATACAATTCATTACAAATCGTGGATATATAATATATATATATATATATATATATATATATATATATATTATAAATAATTTCTTAATTTAAAACCATAAAATATGAATAAGTCGAAGTAGATTTACTCATTTTTAATACAATTCATTACAAATCGTGGATATATAATATATATATATATATATATATATATATATATATATATATAACATTTAAATCAACACGTTGAAAAATTTCGAGTTTTTTTAAATTAAATTAAAACCACTTGATTTTACTGATGGGGGGGCCCCATCAAAAAAATTTGCCACGGGCCTCACCATAAATGTATGTATTGGGTTTTTAATTTCTTTCCAACTTTCCTCTACATTCTGCTCCATGTAGACCTTTCTGCCTGTTGCGATTTGAAATATTTCTTTGCTTTCTTCGTCCCATTTAATAATTTATCGTTCGTCTTCTTGCCTTTGCATTTTCCTTTCAAAGTTGTGTATGAGTTTGCAACTCACAGGCATGTGATCTGACTTCACTCTGTCTACCACTTCAAATGTCTCAATCCCATTTATGCCTTCCGAGTTTACTATAATGTAATCTATTACTGACTGCCCGATGCTTCAAATATAGGTATTATTTCCTTTCTCATCTCCCTCGATGTTTCCGTTTAGTATGTACCAGCCTTGCTCTCCTGTTATCTCTAACAAGTCCCTTGATTCTCGCGGCCTTCTTTCTACATCATCTACAAAACTTCCCTTTACTCCAGTTCTTGCATTGAGGTCACCTCCAATAATAGCTTTTATTCCTAAGCGCCCATCCAAGTTCTCTGCTATTTTCTTCATTATCTCTTTGATCTTATCTTTGCAATAGATTGTCCATATACTCCATTTACTACCTGCGATCTTTACTATTCTTTCCATCGCACCGTCTAATTCTACTGTCGCACCTTCTTGCTCGGCTATTTCTTCTCTTACACCGGTGATGATTCCTCCACTTGCTCTACCCTTTGTCTTTTCTCTCGTAGCATACTGGCAACACCACTTAAACCCCTTTGGCAAGTATGTTTGAATTTTAATCCATGTTTTTTTCTCAACCCATGTCTCTGTTAGTCCTATTATATCGTATCCACCCACAAAATCCCAGAAGTCCTTATTTTTATTAAGCGCACCCGCAACATTCCAGAATATTACTTCACACCCCCCCATTTCCGCCGGTTGACCTGATGTAAAAAACACTGCCCTCTTTTGCTTTAAATTTTCTTCTTCCTGTTTCTGCAGCATTTCTTTTCTACTTGCCTTTATCTCTGCCGCCTTTGATTCTTGTTCCATTTTTGTCAGTCTATCGCTCAAATTTTGTATTTCTTTGCGCATTTGTACTCTTTCCTGCTTCCATTCTTCTTCTCTTCTCTTCAGGCTTTCCGTTAATCTGTCAATTTCTTCTCTTAAAATTTGGTGATTATCTCCTACTATGTTTTCACCTCCGTTATTTCTCTTAACACTTTCTCAATGCCCCCTTCCTCTATTTTTTTTTTGTTTTTGATCTCTTACTAGGCTCCATGGGGCTGTTATGATTGATATGCTCTAAGATCCCGTTAGATGGCAGCACCAAATGTATTTTAGTTTAATTTAGAACACAACTTGTCACGTTGTAACACCAAATAATTATACCTTTTGAGGTTGTGGTGATATGTACGGTGTGATACTGATGGTTAGACTAGATGGCAGTACTCCAAAGCAACGATGTAAAGTGAGGTTATGTTGCCTCGTGTCTGATCGATGTCGGATGTAAATACGTTTAACTATAATTGCTTCTGTCCCTGCTACTTTATTTCCACTTTTTCAACACTTCGTCACTTAACTAATTTTCACAAAATTTTAATGTTCACTTGTGGATTCCTACATCACTCATTATATACTCAATATACACTAAGAAAAAAAAAACGTGCGTTCACTATGGCTGTTCCTATGTCACTCCTGTCCCTAAATATATCATCCTGCAATATTTCTAAGAATCTCGGATTACCTGTACCCAGTTTTACTTCTACGTATCATGCAATCACCGACCAATACCTGATTGGTTGATGAATGTAATAGCCACTGATTAGATCCAAAATTGTAAGGGAAATCGCTTAATTCCACAAAATGAACCAATCAGAAAAATATATAGAATTGTAAAATCTTTATAGTTTAGTATTAACTCAAATATCATCTAGTTAACATCAGTTTTAAATCAACATTCAAAGCAATAACATCTAACATATCATCTATAATATCTCATTCAAATATACAATAATTAAACATTTATTATTATTCTTTTATTCGGTCTGATATAGCCACTATCTAAGTATATCTGGTCCTTCGACAATATAAATAAAGTGAAAGTGTTTTAATAGAGTTCGGCAGCATCTTGGTAAATCACGAACTTCTTATACACTTTTAATCTATCTTGTCACAACATATTTTTGGCCCATTCGAACCGAATGGTCAAATAGTGAACATATATAAACTGAATTGCAAAGTTGAAAATATTTGTTTAGAGAATATTAAAAATTAATTCAGAATTACAATTAAAATCTGAATTATTTTCGATATACAAAAAAATATATTTTTTGAAAAAATCGTAAATTTTTTTTTCCAAAAGCAATTTTCTTAAAACAAACAGAAAGTTCTCTGAATCAATCAAATCGGGCGCATAGTTCTCTCTAAAACTGCCATTTTGTGCACATTTATTTCTGTATCTCCAAAACCGCTAGACTTGCCTTTGCCAAAAACTAATCACCACTTCTCCCCGTCATGTTTTTTGGATCAATCAAATCAGATGCTCCGATCTCTCAAAAACTCGGTTTTAATTTTCTGCACTCTTTGCTCTGTATCTTCGAAACGGCTGGACCTGCCTTTGCCAAAAACTAATCAGCACATCTCCCTGTCAATAGGAATCGAATGCTTTTTGAACCATTCGAATCGGTTGATCCGTGCGCCCGAAAATGTGTACGAAAAATTGTTTCCATACATACATATACACACATCCTTTTTTCTGAGGTATGCCAAAATGTTCAGAAACCTTCAAAACGTCGAGAAATGTAAAAATTTTCAATTTCGATTTTCGGCCCATTACAATAACTTACCCTACGGGAAGTTAATTAGCGGTGCATGGCATCGTGCCTTAATGCAAATTGCAGGAACTTCACGCACCGTAGTTAAAAATTCGAGTAATGACATTAGTGAGAATTATCAGAATTATGCTTGATCAAGTCAACGATCAATTCTTGCCGCAAAGAATAATGATGTACACGCCAGGGGCGTAGCGTGCCTTGGCGGGGCCCCGTATCCAAATTAGTTAGGGGGGCCCCTTCAAAAAAAAATTGTTTTACAAAATATAAAAAAACATTAAATTTAAGGAATATTTATTTATCATTCTAATTATTGATCTATCGAACTTTTCTATAATTTTCTGAATTTTTCACAAATGATTCCATATTTATATTCACTCTCCTTGTCTTTTATTGAAAAACTGAATTATTTAGTGATCTTTATATTTTATAAAGATACTGTCTCTAGAAATATACAGGTCTGGTAGACATTTCTGTGTCTTTTTCAAAATTCTTATAGCAGTTGCGATTGTAACTAAAAAATGCAAAAATAAAATGCATACTGTTACTTTGTTGAAAAAACTGGATGCAAGCGGTTTGTATCTACCATTGTACCTAAATGAAATCAATTTTTTAGATTTCTGTATTCAGACCTATTTCTAGAACCATCGCAATTGGTCATGATTATATGAGATATTTTTACAGTGTTTCTTTACAGTAATGCAGTCGACAGTTTTCCGGACAGACACGTGCTTATAGATCCTAAAATTTTAGTTTATTATTCCAAATTTTAATAAATTGACAATGTTTGACTCATCACATCACAAAAACATCTTTTGACACAAATTTCGACTATAATATTTTCTTAATCTTTGATGAAGTTTCAAAGTATTTGTCGTAGGGCCGTAACATTTTAGTATGTTTTATAAGGCAATGACAATGATATCTATTGTCAAAAAGGTTCATAAAACTTTTTTCAATAGTTTATTTAAAAAAAAAACGGCTCGGTAGATTTATACCTAAAACTAATCAGTATCATTCCCAACCAATATTTTTCAAAGAGTTTTTGATTTTTTAAATGAGAATTGAGAGCTAAAACGAAATTTTATTCACTTTCCTGCTATTTATAAAGAAACGGCTCAGCCAATCGTCGCACAAAACTGAGAAAAGATAATCCACATCAAAATACATCGATTGGCCTAAAAAGTTTGAAATCAATTTAGGCGTTTTTAAGCAAACGTCGATGAAAATTTTAATTTTGACAAACGCCAAAAAAACGATACTAATTTTTGAAAACTTTCACTAATTTTTAAAATAAAACGACTTGTCAATGATATCTTGAAAATAAAACGACAAGACAATGGTATCTACCGTCAAAAAAAATCTTTAGATCTTTACCAAAAAACTAATCAGCGCGATTCCCAACTAATATTTTTCGAACGGTTTCTGAATTTTCAAAATCGATTCAGAATTGCGGGCTAAAACGTGGACGAAAAATTTTACACTTATTGTTGTTTTACTTTCTGCTTGCGCTCTTTGGAATCCCCCTGGCTCGGGGGCCCCGTATTTTTGATACGGCTGATACGGCGGTAGTTACGCCCCTGGTACACGCACTGAATTTCACCATTCAATCAAAAATTGGACTGGTCTTCCGTTTGACTTCAAACGATTGCAATCTCCAGTTCGCCTTGCGTTCGCAATGACAATTAACAAGTCGCAAGGCCAATCGCTTGCGGGATAAATTTTAAATAAATTATTTAGAAAATCATTGTTTTTTTACATGGGCAGTTATACGTTTCCTGTTCACGAGTTGGGAAACCATCCGCTGTGTTTGTGTTAAAGTCAGACCAAAAAACAAAAAATGTGGTTTACCAAAGAGCACTCCAACGATAATTTGCGGATTCACTTTTATTTACTTAGAGAAATTCAACTAAAAACACTTCCTTTTCGTAATAGAAATAAATTCATTACTGTTGTAAAATAAAATAAAATTTTTCCTTTTCAAATATAAAACAAATAAAAAATTTCTTCATCTTTCTCACAAAACCTTTCTCTGGTGGCAAAACGAAGTTCGTCGGGTTTGCTAGTATATATATATATATATATATATATATATATATATATATATATATATATATTGTTGTGGTATTCACCCTTTACAATAGTTATAAATAATATTGTAAATTGATGTAACAGTCAATATGAAAGACGCATTCGTTGCTGACTCACAGCTTATAGATTGTATTAGAGATAAGCAACATTGTAACGAGCCGTAACGGTTTCTGCGTCACAAACAAACACCAATGAGTCATTCCTAACGGTAAAACAGGCGAACCTTCTGGAAGGATAATTGCGTCACCATCGGAGATTATAAAAAGTCGGAAGACGGGAGAATATGTGTTCATTCATCACTTACTTGCCAAACAGTTCACATCACTCTTATTCAAAATATCAATTGTGTATTAAGTGTAACCAAGTAATGAATTAAATAAAAATTAATAAAAGTCTTCAGATGTTTGATTAAATATTCCACAGTGGTAAAGTTTATGTTAAGCAGCAGAAGAACCTAATTTTAATTGTTGACATCGTTGGTGTGAGGCAACATAATTGTTGGCAACGGATCCACAACATAAATTGTTGTTAGCCCAGGGGTGCACAACAATATATATATATATATATATATATATATATATAATGAAAAAATATTTCTAGTATAAAATGTTAAGTATAAAAAAATAATTGATTGCAAATGTGGTATATAAGTGAAAAAGGCAGCTAACAAAAAATATATGAATAGATTACCCAGTACAAAGCACGCCACATATAAACGTTCCTTGGTTATATTAATAGTCTTTGCAAGAACCAACGTAATCTGCAACTGATTCTATTTAAATTGAATGAGCACATTTAAAGTTTCAAGATTGTTCTTTATGCTTACGTAGTTATAGAATTTATTAAAAATCTCCTTCGATAATTCAGGTTGTTGGGCTATAATATAACCCTTGTTGCTGTGGACTGTATTAAACACTGATTTGTTTGTATATTATGTATTTGTTCTAAGTTCTAATTGCAATTACTGATTTGTATATATTAAAGATATATTTATTTTTATTAGTTATTTACATGTTGTTAAGCGGACTTTACTTTTTGAAGTGAACAACTAGTTCAATTAAAACACTCCGCTACCCCCTCTACCAGGGGTAGCAACCATTCCGTGTAAAGCTTGATGCCCTGAAGTTTGTCATCTTCATGACCAATATAATAAAACGAAAAAACGTCCGAACAAAGATATTGATATATTATTACCGCGTCTTTTATTAATTCATTAATTCTTGAATTGCAAAGCAAAATCCGATAATACATTTTTAAATTGTATTGTTATGTGGCATACCCAGCGAATTGACTGAGATTGAAAAGAAAGAGTGCGCGTAATGTACACACACGATTGAAGCAAAACTTTTTTTTGCTATTGTACAAGATGACAATTAAGTCAAAAATACATGCTTCATTAAAGAATTTAAAATAATATTTATTGGTAATATGTTAACACTGCTAATACATACATTAATAATATCAACCACTATACTAATATTTTCAAACAATTACTATCATACTCCAAATATGATATGAATAATTCGAGATTACTAAAACGTGCGTGAGACACAAATTCAGCTTACAAAAAGTTTAAATTTTATATGATATTGAGAATTATTCTTCGTTAAATTTATTTTACATCCAAAAAATCAATGTTCGAGATTCTTCCAAACGAAATTTGACATAGAAATCGCCAACAAGAAAAAATTGTTTATCAAATCAACAATTTTCGTGCATTTCTTAAAAAATTGAAGATTTTATATAGAAATTGAAATACTTCATTTGACTTTTGCAAAAGATCACTAGTTGTCACGTTAACATGTGTTAATTGATTATTTAATACAGACTCATTATTTTGTAATTGACATGATGTAGTTGCTGTATCGGAATAAGTTACAGAAGAACTTTCATCTAAAAAGATAATAGAATAATGTTTTCAATTGTGAATAGTTGAAGAGTTTTTCAGAAGTTCGGTGTTGACATTAACTGACTTGATACCTTAGCTTAAGATTTTCTAATAAATTAGCAATAAATAATGTATTTTCCTCTAATTTTTTGATTGACAATGCAATCTTGATTTTTTGGTGTTTATAAGAGCCTTTGAACTTGTATCAATATTTTTAATTACTTTTCTTCACATGGAAAACACGTAGACTTTCTCTAAGTTTCTAAAATTGACTAAGAAATAATGCTGGAAAGATATATCTTCGGCATGTTAACTAGTGGGGCGCATGGCATCGTGCCTTAAGGCAAATTGCTGGAACTTTCCGTATCAAAAATTATTATTTTTTTAAAAAGACTAACATTTTTGAAAAATTTTTACTTAAAAAAAAATAGATTTTTGAGAAACTATAAAATTAAAAAAAAATTTTTTTGACAAAAATATGTTTTCTTTATTTTGACATATTTTGAAAATTCTGAACTTTTTTCTGAAGCAATCGTACTGCTTTAACTGCATAGAGACAAACTGTCAAAGCGCGTAAGCGCCGCGTCGCCGTCTAACGGATAAACATTGGTACAGAACCTATAAGAATGTAAACAAAATTTATACTTATTGTTAAAATCTCTATAAAATATCTGATAATTTGATGTGCATATGTCTAATCATTTTTGACCGCCAAATGGCATTTTTTTTACTTTTTTTTACTAGATCTCCGAAACCGCTAGACCTGCCTCCGTGAAAATTTGATCAATTCTTCATCTTGTCAATACAAGTCAAATGTTTTTTGAATTATTAAAATCGGATGCTCCGTTCTCTTAAAAATTGAGTTAACATTTTTGGAACTTTTTGCCCCGTATCTTCGGAACGGCTAGACCTGCCTTCGCCAAAAACTAATCAGCACGTCCTTATTAATACGTATCGAATGTTGTTTGAATAATTCAAATCGGTTGATCGGTGTTTCCAAAATCGTCGAAGAAAATTTGTATTTGCACACACACACACACACGCACACAAACACATACATCAATTTTTTTAACGTATGCCAAAATATTCAGAAACTTTTGAAACGTAAAGATATATAAAAATTTTCATTTTCGATTTTTTTGCGATTACTATAACTTGCCCTACGGGAAGTTAAAAAAAACGTTATGTTTATTAAACTATACAGATATTTCATTTGTTTTGATATTTTAATTATAATTAATTTAAGATAAAATATACTTCTAACTAAGGCATTGTTTAGATTTGTACATCGTAATCTTATAATCTCATGACATTCCGATATAATGCTCCTCGGTGACGCATACAACTTACGCCGATACGCATACAACTTACGCCGGTACGCACAACAAAAGATCTCTGTTTACGAGATCTTTCGACGCCTAATCATAATCGAACAGTATAGAACGATACATAGATAGCCTATGACGAATAGCTTGAGCCATAACGGACTTCCGTTGAATTTTCACAGATTTACTCTCTAGTCGCGCCTAAAGAAGTTTTACTTAAAAAAATTAAGAGAGAATGGAAAATTTTATTATTAAAAAATCTCTATTTTTATCTTGTGCAAAAATTGCTCTTCATGCAAACCATAAACTCTGAACTAAAATTATGTGAACAATATTCAATGACCGAACGGGGTATAAAAAATGATTGAATTACTAAAATAGCTAAACAAATAGGGGTATTATTAATGCCATGTTATAAAAAAATAAAAACAAAAAATCCTCTAAAAATTAAAACAACTAGTTGGTAGTGTTAAAGTTACATAAACTTCCCGATATGTGTAAATAATCGACTTAATCAATAAAAAAATAAATTAATTTATGAGCGATTAAAAGTATTGCGAGTGAATTTATTACACATAATTGAAAACGAACGAGTATTTTCTAAAAGCAATAATTTTTATAATTGAACCAGTTTCCGTAGGACTTTAATGGTTTAGTATGTTCATTAAGACTAAGTACTCTATCGTTATACCAAATAAATCGTCTAATTTTAATTTTAACAAACTACTCATTTCAAAAAAACTACTCATTTTCTAAAACTTTGATGAATTTTTAAAATTAAACTACTTGTCGTAAAGCCGTATTATTTCAGTAAGTTCTATAAGACTATAATATATATATATATATATATATATATATATATATATATATACGAGAGTCAAGTAAAAAATAAGGTTCACACATTTTTTTCAGGGTTGAGGCATTTTTTATTGCAATAAATATGTATACCATCGGAAAGCTTGTATTTTAAACTATTTTTCTACATAGTCGACAGATCTTTCAACGCGTTTTTTCTGAGGTGTTTTCCACTTCTGAAAACCCGCTTCGAAGAACTCCGCCGCCACGCCCTTGCTCAGTCTTCTTCTCCATCGATTTTGGATTACTCTTTTAAGTTTCGTTAGCGTCTCGTAGTACCTGTTCAAATTTATGGTGGACCCTTTAAGCAAAAACTCGGTAAGCAAGACACCTTTTCGGTCCCAAAACACGATGACCACTCGATCCTTTGCTCGTCGTGAATGTCTGTGCGCCCTTTGGAGAACTTCCTGCACCATTTGAGGACGTGCTGGACGTTAATGCAAGTTTTGTCATCAGGTAAATGGTAAATCAGACCTATTTCTCGAGAACAAAGTGCTCATTTATAAAACCGTTATCATTCCAATTTGGACCTACAGTATAGAACTGTGGGGTTGCGCGTGTAAATCAAACGTCAAAATTATCCAAACATGTCAAAACAAAACCTTAAGAATCCTAATAAATGCACCATGGTATATATCGAACTACTGGTTCCACAGAGACCTGAACATTCCAACCGTTGCAAAGTGCATAAAATCAAGAAGCATATCTTACGTCAAGAAGCATATCAACAAATTACAATATCACGCAAATCCAATCATCAAATCCTAGCCCAGCCCTACCAAGAAGACTAAAAAAATGGCCCAATCACCTTCCACATCTATCAACATAGAAGCATTTCCCAATCCACAGAGTAGTTAATGATCAGTTCCAGCCACAGTTTATGTTATAAGATTATTATTTGAATGTTTTGTAATTTTATTTTCTTAATATTCCGTTTATTATTTATATTTATATTTTTGAATTTAGGTGTAATTTTTTATTTTGTATAAGCATCAACAATTTTTCTATCATAGAACTTAAATAAAGTTTTGATTGACAAAAAAGAAATCCTATGGGTTCCGTACCAATGTTTATCCGTTAGACTGCGACACGGCGCTTACGCCCTTAGATAATTCGTCTCTCAAAAATCTAGTTATCTCAGTTTTCAAAAAATTTAAAGCTATGTTAAAAATTTAAATTTTTGAAGCGAAAAGTTCCAGCAATTTTCCTTAAGGCACCATACCATGTGTCACTAGTATATTTCTAAAATCGAGTACTGATTTTTATTTAATAAATAAACCCGAATGGCTATTACTTATAAGCATTCGAACTTCTAATTTATAGGAAATTTATCTATCAATATCATTAAATTACACATTTCGAAAACTAATTTGATATTTTTAGGATTGTATGCCTACATCAACCTGATCCGAACACACATGTTTTATAAAAGAATAAACTAAATTTATAAATAGATTTGTTTATCCACCGCGTGTTTCTAACAATTATTTGCTGGAATGTAAACGCAAGATCATGCGCGTATGGAGCAAACGAAATTTCATTTGTAATATAAATAAAATTTGATCTATGTGCTGTAACAAAGGAGCCAGCTTTGTTACAAATCAATGTTTGCTCGGTAATATTTTATTGCTAATGATATATAGAAAGAAAATGTAATCAAAGGTTAATTGACAAAGTAGTAATAACCTAAAGTATTTTAACTTCTTAATGATGAAGTGTAGTATAATATAAATATAAATATAAATGTAGAGAGAACCATGAAAAGTTATACTATTCGTAGTGCAATATTATAAAGCTATTATTTCAATTCTTTAGTTATTTATGTAATAAATAATTATAATTGTTTAACCCATTCGAGAAGGCAATTTTTTTAAACGCGGTTCTCAGGAGCAGTTTTTTTTGTTTATGTAGTTCATTCTTGATAAAAAAACTTGTTTATTACGGAAATCACCCAATTCGTAAGCAAATTTGCATAAATAAAATGATTGCAACTCGCTCCTTAGATAATTTTTATTGCGATATTAATTATTATTAGTATATGTAAGATTGATTGCCATGTGTGCAATGTAAGGTAAAATAAAAATACATAATTAAAATTGAAGAACATTTATTTTAAAAATAATTAGATAAAATAAAATCGTTATGTTGCTTTCAATAATGAAGAACAGAATATAATGCTAAGAAAATTTTTAAGAAATAGTAAAATGTCAATCAAAACTGTAAGTTGAATAATGAAGAAAATAATATGAACAAGAAATAATTTTTAGAAAAATGTCTAAAGGTAATAAAGTAATGTAACTCAGAATGATATGTATGTAAATACATTTTTAAAAAAACAGCACACTGATCTTGAAATAACTATACATTAGTTGGTTCATGATAGCGCTTGAAACGTTCTCCGAAACATAATCCTGGATTACCGACACAAGCAGGACAAAAGTACATACTAAGTCTATATTTTCCTTCTTTGTAGCATTGGCGGCACATTTTTCTTTTACTTTGCTATTTTCATTTCTTGGTAAAATTTCAAGTAGGTGATCATTTGTTTTTGGTATTGTCGACCTTCTGTCTCGGGGTTGTCCAATTAAGTTTTTCCAAATTTCTAGACTATAGTTTTAAAAACTCAATGTTCTTGTTGTTGGTGTATATTTTTTGTATAAATTGAATAAATTTAAAACCAAAGTTTCAATTTTTTGTACCATTTAAATGTCCTCCTTGAGCAAGAATAATAAGCCAGCATCTGATCTTTGCGATCTACCCCGTTCATATAATTGTTATATTATAGTATTGCTTTGTATTCACTTGACATGAAGACATCTCTCTTATCTTTAAATTTACCTATCATTACATTATTTTTGAACCGAGATGTTACTTAATTTTTCAACAGGTTTTTTTTACTTCCGAATTGTTTCCTTTCCTTGTCTTTCTTCATGCTAATGTACAGTAACTTTTGTAATGAAGCAATTTTGAAACTAAAAAAAGAACAGTTATAATTTTCCATGAAGACAGAATGTACCTGATTTAGTAGATCTTTCATCAAATGAAAGACAACTTTATCTACTTGTCCTTTTCCATTTATATCGTCACCACTTCCCGTATGTACTTTGATTCGTAAAGGTTCCTATCCACTAACCAGGTAACCGAGCAATTTATGACAAAATGACCAATAAATGTTAAGTTGTACAATTTTTCCGTGTCCAAGGCAATCGAACAAATTTCATTAATTTTTTTTCAACATTAGGGAAAAAAGTTTGTATTTTTCGAACGTGTAATGAGATAAAATCGACTTTTGTTGCAAATTTTAGTTCGTTTTAATTTTATTTAAACATTGATTTTTCATATTAAAGACATTTGATTTAACATTAATGTTGTAGATTTGCAACATATGAATTCGGAAAGAATTTTGTCGAGAATAAATAGCTGGTAAAATTGTTTAAACGTAGTATAATAGCTGTTATAATAAATTATTTACGTTCCACATTATATTAGCAGCTAATTTTAACCTGAAACCTTAATCGTACGCTCCGTTCTCTTAAAAACTGAGTTACCATTTTTGGCACTTTTTGCCCCGTATCTTGGGAACGGCTAGACCTGCCTTCGCCAAAAACTTATCAGCACGTCTCCTTATCAATACGAATCGAATGTTTTTTGAATTATTCAAATCGGTTCATCGGTGTTCCCGAAATCGTCGACGAAAATTTGTATCCGCACACACATACACACATGCACACACACATACACACGCACACACACACACACACATACACACACACATATACATCCATTTCTAAGGTATGCCGAAATATTCAGAAACCTTTGAAACGTGAAGATATATAAAAATTTTCATTTTAGATTTTTTTGCGATTGCTATAACTTGCCCTACGGGAAGTTCACAATGTTATTAAATAATGTACCTTTTCCATTTAGCGAATAATAATGTTTACCTATAAAAGTTAGCATATTATTTGATAATATATCAAAATACAATATTGAACGTGAACATATTTTGCCCACAGCAATTTTTGAAATTTTTATTTTATAAAAAAAGGTATAGTTTCGTGTCATTTTATAACTATGGTCTCATAAAATTGCCAATAACCAGGTAAAATCAGGTTGCTCCGATCTCCGCCTGAACTGCAAAAATCATTTCAATCACTTGATCTATAAAATTTTATCATTTTACTACGGATCCGCATAAAAATCTTCAACCCTGGTGCTAACAATTCTTTTGCACTGTTATTTTTTTTATAATGCTTGTTGAAACATATAATAGGTGATGTCTTGCTAAATCGAGAATATTGCTCTTGACATCACCTTACAACTCCATTTTGTGTCTGCCTCTTGATCATTTTTTCGATTGCTTTTATCAGAAATGCCCCAGTGGATGGATACCATAATAGACGATGTCTTACGAAATCGAGAATATTGCACATGACATCATGTTATATCTCTATTTTGTATTTGTCTCTTGCTCATTTTTTCGATTGCTTCGATCATAAATTTCCTAGTGGATGGGTACCATAACTCAGTAGCAGAACTCCCGCACACAATGTATAACTTTACACCGTGTTTGTTATTTTTCCCGCCAATATATTGTGTAAATATCAATCTTCCTCTACAAGGGACTAGAGATTCATCTATTGATAATTCTCTGTGAGGATAATATATTTCTTACATTTTATTATTAAAATAATCTATAACTGGGATTATTTTCCGTAGGCGAAGATCAATTTCATTATCAGAAGAAAAACTAAGCGATCGTAAGACATTTTGAAATCTTTGTCTACTCACATGTAGGGAAAAATACTGAAAACTAAATTTTTCGCTCTTACTCCAGTAGTTATCAATTTTTGAACATTTGATAGTTCCCATATGTAGTAATAAACTTAAAAATACTTTGATTTCAGAAATGGTTAAGTCCTTTCATTTTACTTTTAAAATCTTTTGGTCGTACTTGTTTGTTTCATTCACAATCAAAGAGAAAAACGTATTATCAAATACAAGTTCAAAATCGTTCGGACTATTTCCATTTGGTACCTTTTGGAGACCTGCTTTATCCTTCATCCAACCTCCCACGACTCTGTATTATCAATAATTTCACTTTGATGCTGTTGAATTTCACTTTGAGCGTCAGTACAATCGTCCCAATCATTTTCTTAAAAATCCTCATCCTGTGTATCATCTAGGTGCATCTAGGAGTTCAATATTCACATTCCTGTTTTCCTCATTTTCTAAATCACTATCACTGTCCATAATAACAAAATTTCGATTCCTTTTTTCTATTTCTTGCTAGCATAAAATCATCACTTTCATTATCACTGGTTGCTTCCTGCATTCCTGATGTTCCTGCCCTAGGATCTACAATTTTGGGGGCTAAATTTAAAACTGTCTTTTAAATTTAAATCTTATTATCTTAAGCCAGCGCATATCTTATTATCTTAAGCGCAGCCTTCGTATTCAATTACTCAATATTATTATTGCACAACCGGTCTTATAGCCTCGGAAAGCAATTGCACACACGATGTGCAATCGGTCTCGAATGGGTTAATAATGATAATAATGCTAATACTGCATAAGTTATTACGATTTTGTCACTATCAAATATTAAATATTTTTAGTCAACTTCAGTCAAATCTATTATTTTATATTTTTGCTCGAATTTGATGCACTATGGGGAGTGGCGAGTCTGATAATGAGGTTAGTTACATCAGTACAAATGAATAATTTTTACCCTATTTATTGGATTTACATTGTAATAGTGAGTGCTCGACTTAAAACTATAAATAAAATCAAAGAAAATTAACTTCAAATTAATATGTAAAAACTAAAATTAGGTGTATAAAAAATATATTAACTAGAAGTAACTTGATTGACAATTGCTGAAACTATAAATATTTAAATTATTTCTTGAGTATCCAATCGTTCTTCTTCAAAGCCCACGAAATTCAAAGAATAAAACTTAACGTTTAATACCAGCAGCAGTAAACTCACATTCAGTCGGATTTCAGACTTATAGTACCCATCCACTAGGCAACCAGGCAACCGAGCAATTTATGACAAAATGACCAATAAATGTCGAATGGTAAAATTTTTCGGTGTCCCAGGCAATCGAACAAAATTTCATTCATTTTTCTTGAACAGAGATAAAAGTATGTATATTTCGAACGTGTAATGAGATAAAATCGCCTTTTGTTGCAAATTTTAATTTTAGGTCTTTATGTAAGGTGTCATTTGTAACATGCCAGGGTGCGTTCACAATACATCTTAAAATTTCGATTGCGCTATTTGAATCTTTTTATATTTGAATTGCTTGCGCACGCCCATAGCTCAATTCCGTATGTCCAGATTGGGATAATTATTGTTTTATATAAAAGGAGCTTGTTTTCATTTGAACTCTGCCAATTAGCCAATACAACTCTTTGAATTTCTTCTTCATCTGTTTTCTTTTCATTTTGATGTGCGTTTACCAGCTTAACTTTCTATCCAGATGAATCCCAAGGTATTATACGCTCTCAAATTTTGGTATTTCTATGTTGTTTATTTTTACGCTTGGGCAGTCCAGGGTTCTTGTTGTGAAGGTAATATGACTACATTTTGTTTCATTTATTTTTATCTTCCACTTATTGAGCGACTTTTCAAATTCGGAGACATATTGTTGAACATTTGCCGTTGCGACGGATGCACTTGTATGAGTCCCCATGACAACTGTATCATCGGCAAAAATTCCAATTAATACTATCAGTTGGATATTACACTACTATCACTTGGAATATCGTATGTGTATATGAGATACAATAGTGGCCCTAAAACACTCTCTTATGGAACTCCTGACTTGATGTTACGTGATTCTGATGTTTCTGTCCCAACTCTAGTTCTGAATAATCTGTTTGTTAAGTAACATTTCAATAGTAAAAATATCTTGTGCGGCAAAAATTTTTTTATTTTGAAGAGTAGGCCCTCGTGCCATACTTTATCGAATGTTTGATATCGATAAAGATTGCAGAACAATATTCCTTTCTTTCTATTGCCTTTTGGATACTATTTCCTATGCTATGGCATTGTTGTATTGTGAAGTTCTGGGCTCTAAACACGAATTGATGATCCGGTATTATGTTTAAATACTCTTCTATTCTTACTAATAATAGTTTTTCCAACAATTTTGATAGAATTGGTTGTAAACTGATTGGTCTGTAAGATGTGACATTTGAAGCTGGTTTTCCTGGTTTTAAAATCATTATAACCTTTAAAATTTTAAAACATTTTGGCCAATATCCCAACCTGAATATTACATTAAAAATATATGTCAGCAGAACAATTGCTTTTCTTGACAATTCTTTCAAGGCCTTTCCTTTTGTATTATCTATTCCTGCACTCTTCTTATTGTTAATAAGTTTAATAAACTTTTCTATTTCATCTGGTGTTACTTTTTTATAATTATAGAATCATAATGAATTGATTTTAGAGCATTCCTTATATCGTTGTCAATAATATCATCATTTGGAGTGAACACATCTGATAAATAATTTGCAAACAAATTTGCCTTTTCTTTGTCACTTTGGGCTCATTCACCTAATGATTGTGATTCCATTCTTATTAGGGCGTTGAAATCGATTGGTTTCTTCAAAGATTTTATTGGCTTCCATATCGAATAATCGTATCTATTAAGATTAGTAATGTATTCCACCACACTGTTATTCCGCATGACTTTCAATTTTTGTTTTAGATCATTCGATAAGTTGTTGAATACTGTTTTATCTCTTGGATTACGTGACCTTTGCCATATTTTCCTTGCTCGTCATTTTTGCCTTATTAATATTTTAATTTCCATTGAGATATTAGACGTTGTATTGCTATATGTTATATGTGGAGTAGCATTTTGTATCAGAGTATTTATGTAAAAATTTAAGTTATTCTCTATATCTGCTTCAGATTTCAATCTGACTTAAGGTCTAATTTAGAATCGATTTCTTATCTAAAAGAGTTCCAGTTTGTTTTACTATTAAAAAGAACATTATTTTTTTTCATTCTTATTACTGTGGTGCTAATTGTTGCTATAATAGGTGTATGATCTGATGATAAATCTGAAGTATCTTCTATATTTGTTCATAAATCACAAATGCCATTTATTATATAAAAATCTAGAAGGTCAGGGTGTTTGTTTCTGTCCGTACGCCAATAAGTTGGTTTTCCAGTAGATAAGAATGAATAATTTTTGTTTAACAGCATTTGTGCCAACTGCTTACTTTTAGGAGTGGTAAGTCTAGAGCCCTATAAGGTATTTTTACTGTTAAAATATAATATATACAATATACAGAAGAGACAATGATATCATAAGAAAATGTATTAATTTATATTGTTAATATAACAATTAATGCATTTTGTAGTTGCTTGTAAGTATAGTTCTTGAAAATTTGTTAGTGCGTAATGTGAAATACTGTTTTTAATCAAGATTCCAGATCCAGCGTGATTGTCTGAGTGATAAAAATTATAGAAAGAATAGAAAGGAATCTTGAAATGTACATTATTTGTTAAATGCATTTCACTGATTAGCATCACATCCATCATGTGTTGTACAAATGATATTAATTCATTTTTATGGTTTAAAACACCATTTACATTCCATTGAGCAATCCAAAGAAACTAATTTTTAACCATTTTAAGCCATTAATTTTTAACTAATTTGGTCAACATGTTTATGACCAACCTATTTTGTTCCATTAGTTGTTTGAACATGTCTTTAAAATCATTAATAAATGTGATAAGAGCAACGGTTACCTGTGACTGTTTTCGTTATTTCGTTGTAACCTTAATATTTCAGAATAGCTTCTATGGTCACTGTAAGAATTAGCTACTGACCGTCTGGTTTCTTCTGTATTTGATGTTTTAATTCTATCCGTGGCTCGTCTTCCTTCTTAAAAGTTATAATTATGTACTTTATAATAATCCTTCTAAATATGAAAACCTTTTTAGTTTGCCGGATGAGCACGACCACATAAAATACATGTTGCTGGAGTAGATCTTTCTTTCTTACATGCTGAAGTATTATGTCCACCACATTTAACGCAAGCAAAAGGTCTGCTGCAATAATTTTTAGAGTGTCCATACATTTGACATTTTGTACATTGAATAACACCTTTGCTTTTAAGTGGCGGTTCCACCACAATCATATGATTAAGCAATTTTTTTAGTTTATATATTTCGCCATTGTTTTCTGCAGGTTCTAAATCAACAAAAAACATGTTTAAGGATAACTTGGATTTGTGTTGTTTCACATTAATTATACTCCTTACTTTAAAATTAAGTTTTTTCTAATTCATTTTTTATTTCATTGGTGTCAAATGTATGGTGTATATTTTTTATCACGACTCTATAAGACCGTTCCTGGTTTATCTGATATTTGTGATATACTACATTTTTCAATTTAAAAAACTTGATTACTGCCCTGTATTGATCTGATAAATTAGTGTTTCTTCTGATGATGTCATTCGGCATAGATTTAATTATATATTCATTTTCTACTATGATTTTATTTAAATCACTTCTCATATCCGCGAAGTCTGTAATGCCGTTCACAAATATTGGTGCAGGTCTTTGTATTTTAGTGGCAGTTATTGTGATGTTTTTATCAGTTTGGTTAACTGTATTGCAATTTGATGTTTCTGTTGTCAAATTTAATATGTCAAATCTATTTGATACTTTTATTGAATTTTCAAATGAATTCTTTGATGAGGTTCGCCTACGCTTAGATGTTTTACTTGACGATTTTACGACTTGCCACGGGACAGTCGGCATAGGTGCGGTCCCAGTATCTTCAGTATCATTATTCATCTTAAGATGTTCGGCCACATGTATTTGATGGTGTGTTTCCTGTTTTGGCTCTGAAGAAGCTGCTGTACCCCCAATCATGGGGTTACATAAATTTTAGTTCAACTTTTCAGTAAATTAAACTTAGAGCAATAATTACTAAATTTATGGTAATTTTATTAATTTATTTTTCATCGACGTTTGCTCAAAAACACCTAAACCGATTTCAGAAATTTAAAAACCATTTGATGTGTCTCAATGACTATCGCTCGTTAGTTTTGTGCGACGATCGGCCGAGCCGTTTCTTTGAAATTTGAAAAAATGTTAAACTTTTAGTCCACATTTAAGCCCATACTACCGAATAGATTTTGAAAAATCAAAAACTGTTCGAAAGATATTAGTTGGAAAATACACTGATTAGTTTTAGGTGAAAATCTATCGAGCCGTTTTCTTGTAATTCGTTGTTGAAAAAAAATTTGAGCCGATTTTTATGAACCATTTTTTGATGATATATATCATGGTCTTATAAAACTTATTGAAATATTACAGCCTTACGACAAGTAGTTTAATTTTAAAAAATCATCAAAGTTTGAGAAAATGAGTTGTTTTTTGACGTCTACTAAAATTAAAATTAGACGATTTACTTGGTATAAGGATAGAGTACTTGGTCTTAATGAACATACTAAACCATTACAGTCCTACGGAAACTGGTTCAATTATAAAAAGTATTGATTTTTGAAAATTTGCTTTTAGAAAATACTCCGAGTTCGTGTTCGTTCGTTTTCAATTATGTTTAATAAATCCACTTGCAAAACTTTTAATCACTCATAAATTAGTTTTTTTTTTATTAAGTCGATTATTTACACATATCGGAAAGTTCATCTAACTTGCCTCAAGGCAAAATGCCAATACCAACTAGTTTGACATTAATGTAGTACATTTGTAACAGATATATTTGGAATGAATTTTGTCGCAAATATTTAGCTCGAAACATTGTTTAAACATAGTCCGATAGCAGTTATAACAAATTATTGACGTCCTACATTATATTAGCACCTAATTTTAACCTGAAACATGACCTTTAATCTAGAAATATACGTCTACATTTACAATAATGCCCACAACAAGAAAGGGTCGTGCAATGTCGATTTGAGAAGTGATATTAAATTCCAACAGAATGACTCATATTTTTTGAGGTACTAATGAAAAACGGAAAACTGGAAAACAAATTCAATGTTAAAATTATTATAAAGAGCAAAAAAACGAATTATTTGATTTTTATTAAATAATCCTACTTTGCAAGTGCTCATCAATTACATTACATAGTTTATGAATAGATACATTAATTCACAACGAAAATATATATTGGAAGTATTTGTTCTTTTGAAATTTTAAATTTATAGTTTAACCCTTTCGGTACGCGCGGTACACATGTGCACCACAAAGTAACAGTAAAAGGTTTTAAAAACCGGTTTTTTGACGAAAATTATGGAATTAGAAAACCGGTTTTTGAGTGAAAAAAGTCGGTTTTACTGTATAAATGGAAAATGACAAATATAGCCAAATATAAAGGATAGATGAAAGCATTTTGATTCTTGAAATCATATCATTTCTATAGCATTTGATATCTCATCTGTCTGCAATGGTTCTCAGAAAAGTTTTGTATATATTAATTTAGATTTTTATACCAGTGTATATATTAATTTAAATCAGTATGACTTCTTCTTGAAGAAGTAACTTCCTCTACTCAAACTTTAAAAAAAGAGTTTTAAACCCTAAAAGCCACAAATTAAAAAATAAAAAACTTGGAATAATTATATCAGGCTTTAAAAACAATTAAGTATAATTTGGTCGCAATCGTGTATGAGAGTATTTTCTATTTCAGGAAATTTTGTGAGTGAACAAAGGATACGCCTATGTAGAAATTCGATAGACGTTCTTTTGAAATCGTATTTTATCAAACAAAAAATAATTAGAATGTTTAAAATTAATTAATTAAAATTACTCGAAACAGACAATACCCGAGTTTAGCTTAATTGTTTTTAAAACTGAAATTGTTATTAAAAAGTATGTATGAAAATGTATCTAATATTTTTTTATTTATTTTTTTAATGATTTTTTTTATTTAGAAATGTATTATTTTTATTTATTCAAAAACTTTCATTTCACTACCATAAAAATATTTTCATTCTTATATGTAAAAATGATGCATGAATACAAATAATTATTTTCAAATTCATTTAATCAAGATAAACTATTATTTTTAGTTCTACTAACTAAAATTAAATAATTTTGTTTACTATCTATAAAATTAAACAATAAATAAATTCAGTCAAATACTGCTCTAAATTACACTAAATTTGCAGATAAATTACAGAATGTTCGAGCAAAAATTTATTGTCTATATAAAATTCGAAAACCGGTTAAAACCGTTTTTTTAGTAAAATGAAAATTCGAAAACCGGTTTTCTGCAATGTCGGTTTTTGTATAAACCCTAGTATAAATATACCCGCCCACACCCTTGTGCGTCGTGACTATTATGTACTCTTCTGGCAGACCTTTGCAACCGTCAAAATGGGCTGGCTATTTAAATACACTTTCTGAACAGTTAAAAGAATACACCCTCAAAATTTGAGCCCCACAAGGCTATGAAAAATAACAAGTGATGAAAAATTTTTTTTTTACATTTTCAAAAATTGAAGGGATGATGGCGCAACCGCGTAATGACTGCCAGAATGGTACTTTCTTAATGGGTCGATAATAAAATATCATTAAAAAAAATTCTAGCTTTGGGAAAACACTGGGCTCCTCTACTATTAAAAACCCATATTTTTTGTTGTTTCAACGTGAGATATATTAACTTAAAGTAGGGTAAGTTTCAGTAATCGCAAAAAACGAAAATGAAAATATTTATTCACGTTTTAAAGCCATTTTGGTATACTTAAAAAAATTGGTGTATGAGTATGTGTAAGTATGTACGAAATCAACCGATTTGAATGTTGCCAAAGCAGGTCAAGCCGTTTTGAAGATAAGAGGCAAAAAGTGCAAAAAGTACCAAAAATAGTAATTCAGTTTTTGAGAGAACGAGCGTCCTATTTAAATCATTAAAAAAACATTTTACTTGTATGGACCAAAAGGCAGGTCCAATAGTTTCAGAGATAAAAAAAGTTAAAACTAGTTGAAAGTATCATTTCCCGAAATGTGCAAGAATAAACTTGATAAATCGAAATTAAAATTTAGGTATTTAGATAAAATTCTCAACTGTTTATTTCAAAAATAAAGTTATCGCTTTCAATTAAATCTGAACCTTGCAAATTCGGATAGAATTTTCTCAAACTCATTTAAATTAACTGTAATTATATTAATTATATTGCACAGACACGTGTTTGCATGCTCTAAAATTGTAGCTTACACTCATCACATCACAAAAGCAACTTTAGACCCAAATTTTGACTATAATAATTTATCAAACTTTGATGAATTTTTAACATAAAACTATTTGTCGTAGGGCCGTGATATGTTAGTATGTTTTATAAGACCATGATATCTTCTATACATATAAAAATAAGTCCGGTTTTCCTTCCTGACGAAATAACTCCAAAACGCACGAACTAATTTCGACAATTTTGCATTCGTTGGAAAGGTCTCGGGCTCCGCAAGGTTTATAGCTAATGAAATTAGTTGTGCATGGCATCGTGCCTTAATGCAAGCTGCTGTAACTTCACGCACCGTAATTAAAAATTCGAGTAATGACATTAGTGAGAATTATCAGAATTATGCTTGGTTAAGCCAACGAGCAATTCTTGCCGCAAAGAATAATGATGTACACGCACTGAATTTCACCATTCAATCAAAAATTGCTGGCGATTTTGTGACATACCAATGATTCCGACTGGTCTTCCGTTTGACTTCAAACGATTGCAATTTCCAGTTCGCCTTGCAATTGCAATAACAAGTCGCAACGCCAATCGCTTAGTGTTTGCGGAATAAATTTCAAATAGATTATTTAGAAAATCATTGTTTTTTACATGGGCAGTTATACATTGCCTGTTCACGAGTTGGAAAATCATCCGCTTTGTTTGTGTTAAGGTCAGACCAAAAAACAAAAATTGTGGTTTACCAAAGGGCACTTCAATGAAACGGATAATTCGCGGATTCACTTTCATTTACTTAGAGAAATTCAACTAAAAAACACTTCATTTTTATAATCGAAATAAATTCATTACTGTTGTATAATAAAATAAAATTTTTCCTTTTCAAATATAAAACAAACAAAAAATTTCTTCATCTTTCTCATGAAACCATCTGGTGGCGAAACGGAGTTCGTCGGGTTTGCTAGTCTATTTCTAAATAAAAGTTCATAAAAATCGTGATTTTTTTTAAACACTTTATTACAAGAAAACGGCCGGGTCGATCTTTACCAAAAACTAATCAGGTCGATTCCCAATCAATATCTTTCAAAGTTTTTTTGAATTCTCAAATTCGATTCAGAATTGCGGGCTAAAACGTGGACAAAAAATTTTTCACTTTTCTGCTATTTACAAAGAAAAGGATTGGCTGATCGTAGCGCAAAATTGATGAACGCTAGTCCTCATCATCATCATTTTTGAGAGAACGTCGATTTACGGCAAAAAATCTGTTCACACAAGCACATACTTTATCCTTTGGTCTCATTCAGTTAAGAATGGCTTGAAATGTAGAGAAAACATAAAATTAGCGAATGAAAACATAAACTTCTCTTTCGGAAAGTTAAAAAAGCAATTGGTGGCCAAATTTAATAGATATTTTAGAATACGCATTTTATGTTTTTAGTAGACATTGTAGAGTACACATTTAATAATGAGTACACATTTTGTGCCAATTTTTTTGGGTACCATACCAAGATTTTTAACTTTTAAAAATCACTTATATGGATCAAACAAACGTCCTCTGCATGGCTCAATCGGCTTAAATGATTTAAAAAAAAAACGCAATATTTTACAGTTTGTGTTCGATAAAGGCAAAAACGCATGTCAGGCGGCTGCAAATGTAAATAGTGTTTATAGTCCTGATGATACTGTGAACTAACTAAATAACTGCAATTACCAATTACTCGCAATTTCAATGTCAATTTCAACGATTTACAAAGCACTGGAAAGCCCATTGTCAAAGTTGTCTATAAAATAATGAGTTCTAGAGCTAAAGATTGCACAAAAAAGCGTTTAGAATAGAAGCTCGATATATATGCCCCACGAGTTAACGCAAAAAAAGCCACGTGAGCTAAATTTCCATCTGCGAAGCGCTACTGAATCGCAACAAAATCAAACAATTTCTGAAGCGGTTAGTGGCTGGTGATAGAACAAAACAGCGCATATTTGACTTACATCGGATCATTTTAACTATGGTAATTAAAGCCTTCAATGTCATGCAATAATAATGCAAATTCGGTCTCTGAATATAAAAACAATACACAGTAGAAGTCCCTTAGTCCCAAATTCGACATTATAGCAATAAAAACGCTCGAGGGCTATTAGAACGTTTTCGGGGTGTCGAATCGATTTAATCAATAAAAAATAAATTAATTTATGAGTGATTAAAAGTATTCCGAGTGGATTTATTTCACATCATTGAAAACGAACGAAAGCGTTAACTCGGAGTATTTTCTAAAAGCAAATTTTCACAAATCAACAATTTTTATAATTGAACCAGTTTCCGTAGGACTTTAATGGTTTAGTATGTTCATTAAGCCCAAGTACTCTATCGTTATACCAAGTAAATCGTCTAATTTTAATTTTAACAAACGTCAAAAACACTACTCATTTTCTCAAACTTTGATGGTTTTTTAAAATTATACTACTTGTTGTAATATTTCAATAAGTTGTATAAGACCATAATATATATCATCTAAAAAAAAAGTTTCATAAAAATCGGCTCAAATTTTTTTTAACAACGAATTATAAGAAAACGGCTCGGTAGATTTTCACCTAAAACTAATCAGCATCATTCCCAAATAATATCTTTCGAACAGTTTTTGATTTTTTAAAATCGATTCGGTAGTATGAGCATAAATTTTGACAAAAAGTTTAACACTTTTTTCCAAATTTCAATGGAACGGCTCGGCCGATCTTCGCACAAAAATGACAAGCGATAGTCCTCATTGAGACACATCAAATGGTTTTTAAATTTTTGAAGTCGGTTCAGGCGTTTTTGAGAAAACGTCGATGAAAAGTCTAATTTTGACAAATGCCAAAAAAATGATACTAATTTTTGCAAACGTTGACGAATTTTTAAAGCTAAACCTGTTGTCGTAGGGCCGTAATAATTTAGTATGATCTAGAAGACCATGGTTTCTACCGTCAAAAAAATAATAATAAAAATTGCCGACAATTTTTTTTTTCAACACTTAATTACAAGAAAACGGCCCGGCCGATCTCTACCAACAACTCATCATCACGATTCCCAATCAATATCTTTCGAACGGTTTTTGAATTTTCAAAATCGATTCAGAACTGCGGGCTAAAACGTGGACGATTTTTTTTTGTCTTTTGTGCTATTTACAAAGAAACGGCTTGGTTGATCGTCGTCGCTTGATTGATAAACCCTAGTCCTCATCGAGATACATCGAATGGCTTTTAAATTTTTTTAATCGGTCCAGCCGTTTTTGAGAAAACGTCGATTTACGGCAAAAACTCTGTTCACACACACACACACACACACATACTTTTTCCAAATTTGGTCTCATTCGATTCAGAATGGCTTGAAACTTCGAGAAAACATAAAATTAGCGAATCGGATTTTTTGATGAAAATAAACTTCTCCTTCGGAAAGTTAATATGTTCTACGGAATACGTAACCGCTACGTTCTACGGAGGATTTAGCCGTTTTTTGTGTTATTCTACTGATTACAGCATACACACACACACACACACACACACACACACACACACACACACACATATATATATATATATATATATATATATATATTGTTCTGTAATAACATGATCATACGTGCTTTTAATAAAAATATGAATTCATTGTTCAATGTTGATCAAAGTCCAAGATATTTACATGAACGCGGAAGACGCCATTCCTAGAATTGACACGTACAATGCATAATATATAGAGTCAGAATTATTTGTATTAACTAGTGATGTCTTAGTCGAGACTTTAGCAGTGATGCCTTAGGCAAAAGTCTAGCCAGTGATGTCTTAGGAGAGATTAGAGAGTATGTCTTAGCACGAATCTATGCTAGTTTGTGATGTGAAGTTTTTAAAGATTAAATAAAGTTATAGTCCAAATTAGATTCAGTGTTTGTATTCTACTTTGCGTAAAGACATCTTTCAGCCTATACCAATATAAAGTGCTCACGGTTCTGAGGAGACTCATACCAGTGTTGTTATTTTCTATTATAAACTATAAGCTCTGCCCACGACACCAGAACAAGGTTGGACTGATAGCACCCCATTGGAGAGTGGATCAATCTACATTTGGAACCCAATCCAACCCAATCAACACCCACAACAACATCTCATAACATTTCATGGTGTCAAGCGGTGGTTTTACCTCGTGGTAAAGTGCAGTGTTGAATGTGCTGTGAGTGTCGAGCAAGAAGCTGAGTAGCAGAAATTTAGCATCCGGCGCTACAGCAACAGCTGAAAACCAGCAGAATCAAGACTGGCACGAAGTACCAGAGGCATTAAAGGTGGCGGCATACCAAATAACACCGTGAGAAAGGCGACTCTACGCAGAGGGACAAGGACATACTCTCCCCAAATCGACGCAGACTTCTCGATTAAGGCTCACTCCCCAAGTAAGAAAAACCAATCCTTCTTTTGGCAAAACTACACATCCAGACCAGAACATCATAGTCTTCAATTGTTTTTAGATTTTGTTTGTCAATTAAAATATAAATAATAATATTTTGTCAATTTGAATATTTTTTTTAAGTATTAGGATTTTGGTTGTACTTGGGTAACATTTTTGTAACAATGGGTAGTTCGATTATTGTTCACACCACTATTATTTTGTTGACTTCACGTAACCATCAAGGTTAAGTTCAAGTAAATATTGTTAACTAAGCATTTTTTAACAAAAACAATTACGAGCATTGCCAGGTCCGAAGTTCATAACAAAAATATATCAAAGTAAAATAATTGTAAAGATTAGTAACAAAGTCATCAAGTAATAATTTAAAAGACGCAGAAAGTAATATTGAAAAGTTAGTGACTCTAGTTAATGACTTTGAGTATCCTATCAAGAGTAAATTTACATCTGTTGATCTTTTTATAACGTCGCGATTTTTAATGTGGCTTTAAATGCCAGTATAAAGGCGAAATGCCTAAAGGATTTAGTGTAGCCATTGTGCCACTTTTCAGGCGATAGTGCCAATCCTTCATTTCAGATAGCCTAATATTAAATTGTTCAAAGAGACAATAGGTATCTGACAAATAAATAATTAATCAGGGTAGGAAAAACCCGAATGGAGACTCGTAAGGTTAGTGAAAACCGCGAGATCTTAAATATATTTGACGTTATTTTGATGACTTATAAAGAGACTCATGAATCCGCGGGAACGAGTTAATAAAATGTTTCAAATAAATTTATTTCGTTATTTTCATTTTTGGACCAAAACACGCTCGTTGATTTTATCGATATTATTAAATCTTGCATGAGAATAATTTCCAAATGTTGAATTTAATTTAAATGCTGAATTTAGAAATAATTTTAAAAATATTACATAAGAATGAAATTTTAATCTTGAATATTACATTAAATGAGCTTTGGAGTTTGGTGTGAAAATAATTGAACTTGAAAATACAAAATTTCAATAATAATTAAATTTAATCAACTGCCCATACCACAAAATGTTACAAAAATGAAGGGGATAAATTTAAATTAATGTCAATAATAGCAATGTAACTATCCCCATAGAACAGAATTATAAATTAAAAAAAAAAAAAATATAGGAAAATAGAAAAAGTCCATGTTTGAATTATTGATACTAATTGATTTCATTTTAAATTCAATTCAATTTGTTGGTGCTATATTGAACGAAAAATAATTCCTAAATTTTCTCTACAAATATAATAAATTTTATTTTGAAAATTAGTAAGCGATTGAGTAAATTTGTTTCTATTATAGTAATTGCATAAATTAACGATAATAATATCTTTCCTAAATATTTTTATAATTGTTCATACTAAATGTAATTTCGATTATTTGCGTTAATGGTATAAGAAGTTTTATCGTATTTCTATTTTGAAACTTGAGTAAAGAAATATCACGTAACATTCGGTTTCAAATTTTAACGAGACACGCTTATGATGTAGTAACTTCATTTATTCACTATTTAAGCAGATTTTTTTTCAACAAGTTTTTTTTCAAGAGCAAGAAAAATTTGAATTTTATAGATACAGATTTTCATTTAGAAATCTGCGAAGGGTAAAAAGAAAAAAGGGTCATCTTCATCTAGCATTCATTCTTTGAACTTCGCGAATCATTTTTTACGTTGATAAAGTTAGTAACCCGGCTTTCGAGCGGTCTAACGCCAACATCGTAGATATCGCAGTTCAGGATGATGTAGTTTAAAATTTGGCTTTTGATGACTATTAAGGCTCAAAGGTAAAGTCTGTGCAATAGATTGAAAAATTACCCTTCTACATATAATAATCCCATTATCTTACTATTTTTTATTATTAACGGTATCTAAATCCTTGAGTAAATTCTAGCTAAATTTATATAATTGTACATGATTGTACATTTGATCAATTGGGTAACATATTGTAAGAAGATTCATCATATCATGTAACATGAACGATACAAATTTCAAAATATTAATTAACTTAATTTAATTATGATTTATTTTTGCGAACTTTTGAATTTTTATGAATCTTGACGTTTATACAAAAACTTTGTTTCTGTAATTATCTGAAAATTTGAGTATATTTCTAACTTTCAGCATATAGTCCAGTCATTTGGTCGTTTTGCCGGTACAGTACTCCGGGAATTCTGAAAATTGGTGATCTTATAGATTTCGAGGTGCTCTTTACGAAAATCAACTTTGCCACCTCAAATTTGAACGGCAAGTTGCCGCTATATTGGAAAAATGGCGTCAAAAAACAGTTTTTTTAAAATATCTCCTTTCTGGCTGATTCTACGATAAAAGTATCTATGTACGAATTAAACTAGAGAAAATTTCCTACAATTCCTTAGAAAACCGTTTTTCTGTAAAATTGATAGTTTGAGAGTACGGCCACCTCAAAGTCTTTGCTGCTCTCGACGTAGTATCAAATCTGTCCATATATGACAGCACTTCGAACTTGACCACATTCTCTCTAATAATTAATATTTTCAATGTTAAATTAAGCGAATGAGATCTAGAAATAAAATAATTCAAATATTTTTCTGTTTTTTTGCTGATTTTTTAACGCTTCAAGCTACTTGAAGCTATGAGGTGCTACTCAAGCTATAAGTATACTTATAGCTACTTTGCCATTGAAGTGGTAAAAAATATTTGAATTATTTTATTTCTAGATCTTATTCGCTTAATTTAACATTGAAAATATTAATTATTAGAGAGAATGTGGTCAAGTACGAAGTGCTGTCATATATGGACAGATTTGATACTACGTCGAGAGCAGCAAAGACTTTGAGGCGGCCGTACTCTCAAACTATCAATTTTACAGAAAAACGGTTTTCTAAGGAATTGTAGGAAATTTTCTCTAGTTTAATTCGTACATAGATACTTTTATCGTAGAATCAGCCAGAAAGGAGATATTTTAAAAAAACTGTTTTTTGACGCCATTTTTCCAATATGGCGGCAACTTGCCATTCAAATTTGAGGTGGCAAAGTTGATTTTCGTAAAGAGCACCTCGAAATCTATAAAATTTCCAATTTTCAGAATTTCCGGAGTACTGTACCGGCAACAGCCTTTTTTTGCACCAAATGACTGGACTAATATTATATCAATTATAATACCAATAATTTGAAATTTTACTTTTTGGTTTATTGAATTATTCTTCAAAAAATTTTAATACACTCGTGATTATGCATTTAATTGATAATAAATAACTATGAATTTCGAGCGTTCAAATATAATAAGACCAACAACAAAAATAGAATTTTTATCACCTCTAAGTATTTATTCAATTACAACAAAAGTAATTTTGATGCATAGTATCAATAATTCACATGGAAACAAAATATAGAAAAAATATATATAATAATATATTTGTATCAATTATTCTGAAATTGAATGGCCACTCATTTTTTATTAATATTGACATTCTAAACATGATAATTTCAATTTAATATTTTTATTGTATAATTAGAATGTTCAAAATAAAAATTTGAAAATAAAAGTTAAAATCAAGAGGGCCTACAGAAATGTATTAATGTAGAAGTATGTGACAACACAAAATTATTAGATTACAAGACGAATTATCACTATCTTCCATTTCTATCTAGATGTAATGCATCAGAATGGCAACAAGTGTGCAAACTATTATTTTTTTTTTTTTAAATTTCCGAAGATTGATGCAGGATTCTCATATAGTTAGAATTCAGTTATAATCGCGCGATTTTTAAACATCCTATTAAAAATATTGAACTGAATCTGACACAGAGTATTTTGATCATATTTTAAATTCGAATCAAATAAATAAATTATCATACAAAATTAAACAATTTATTATAATATTAAATTTGCTAAAAGAAAGAGAGATCTTGCACCTTGTTAATATTCTTATGCAAATAGAAAAATTGTTTTTATTATTTTATCGAAACTAATTAATGATAGTGATAATGGATCAAATAATTAATTTTTAAATTTTTAGAAGTTTTATTGATGTATATAAATCAAATAGGTCACAACTTCGTTTTTGTCTACTAATCATTTTAAAGCAGTCACACAAATTATGCAACTATGCGAATTCATATGGTATTAGATTGCATATAAGAATATCCGAATAATGTAACTAATAATTGTTTATAATATTTTGCTGTATTATCAAAATCCTACTTTTGAAATTAAACAAGCTGTTGAAACTAAATCAAAATAATTTTAATGAAATATTAAAAATCACAATATGCAGCAAAGTATTACAACAATATTAGATTTTTTTTTATGTTAATTTTTTTATCAATATTATCATCAGAATTGTTAACTAATTATTATATTGCAGACATACTACAAAATTTTATACTTTTACTTTTTCATATTTTGCAAATTTTCAAATTTTTCTCTCTTTTGCTATAATCAATTGTACCATAGATTACTATTTTTCATTTATCGAGGACGATAAATTGTTTTAGAGGGGAGGAATCCCAAATAAATTGTAATTTCTTTGTTTTTTTTTCTTTTCAATTGTTAGAGGACTAACAATATTCTTTAGGGGTGGCGTGTTCTGTAATAACATGATCATACGTGCTTTTAATAAAAATATGAATTCATTGTTCAATGTTGATCAAAGTCCAAGATATTTACATGAACGCGGAAGACGCCATTCCTAGAATTGACACGTACAATGCATAATATATAGAGCCAGAATTATTTGTATTAACTAGTGATGTCTTAGTCGAGACTCTAGCAGTGATGCCTTAGGCAAAAGTCTAACCAGTGATGTCTTAGGAGAGATTAGAGAGTATGTCTTAGCACGAATCTATGCTAGTTTGTGATGTGAAGTTATTAAAGATTAAATAAAGTTATAGTCCAAATTAGATTCAGTGTTTGTATTCTACTTTGCGTAAATACATCTATCAGCCTATACCAATATAAAGTGCTCACGGTTCTGAGGAGACTCATACCAGTGTTGTTATTTTCTATTATAAACTATAAGCTCTGCCCACGACACAAGAACAAGGTTGGACTGATCTAGCACCCCATTGGAGAGTGGATCAATCTACATTTGGAACCCAATCCAACCCAATCAACACCCACAACAACATCTCATAACATTTCAATATATATATATGTGTATGTGTGTGTGTGTATGCTGTAATCAGTAGAATAACACAATATATATATATATATATATATATATATATATATATATATATATATATAACCACCCAAATGTGAAGTGGTCATGTTTTCAAAACTAAACCCTTGGTATTCAAGAGGAAAGAAACAAAAACACGTAACAATAACTCTCATAATCATCAAACGGCTAGAAATCATAATTTTTTTGTTTTTTTGTAAAAATTAAAACAAAAATCATAAAAATCCTCCTTCGAGAACTTAATAAACTTGACGCTATTTCGTAGTTTAATACTGTAATAATTATCTATTAACCATAAGATAAGTTATTGTAATGGGCCGAAAATCGAAATTAAAAATTTTTACATCTCTCGATGTTTTGAAGGTTTCTGAACATTTTGGCATACCTCAGAAAAAATAGATGTGTGTGTGTATGTATGTATGGATACAAATTTCCAGTCACGTTTTCGGGCGCACGGATCAACCGATTTGAACGGTTCAAAAAACATTCGATTCCTATCGATAGGGAGAAGAGCTGAACAGTTTTTGGCGAAGGCAGGTCCAGCCGTTTCGGGGATACGAAGCAAAGAGTGCAGAAAATAGAAATCGAGTTTTTGAGAGAATGGAGCATCCGATTTGAATGATCTAAAAAACATTCAATTAGTAATGATTGGGAGAAGTGATTATTAGTTTTTGGCAATGGCAGGCCCAGTCATTTCGAAGATACAGAGCTAAATGTGCAAAAAATGGCAGTTTTTGACAGAACTAAGCGTCCAATTTAAATGATTCAAATAAGTTTCAGCTTGTTTTAACAAAATAATTGATTTTGGAAAAAAAATTGTATCATTTTTTTATTTATTTTTTAGTTTTTTTTTGTATATCGCAAATAATTCAGATTTTATTTTTAATTCTGACTAAAGTTCTAATATACTTTAAACAAATATTTTCAACTTTGCAATTCAGTTTATATAGTTCTTATAAATATTAGCCAATGTTACAATATTTATAAAAATCTATTTGAAAACATTCAGTATTCCTCGAACATTTCGTTACGGTACGGGAAGTTCCAGCAATTTGCCTTAAGGCACGATGCCATACACCCCACTAGTTTTTTTACAATAATTAAATAGCAATCAGAAAAATCTATAAGCTATTGTGTTGATTATTTGAACTCCAGTAACATTACTGGATTCAGGGATAATTTTATTATTAATAGACACCGAAGGACATTTACCCTTCATTAATGTAAATGTTATATGGTGTTATACTATATCACCTGTGAAGGTTCCAATGGTTGTATCTTCCAAAACCGGAATGTCTCTTGTATATAGTATATATATATATATATATATATATATATATATATATTGAATGGTATTGAATATATATATATATATATATAACTAGTGGGGTGTATGGCATCGTGCCTTAAAGCAAATTGCTGGAACTTCCCGTACCGTAACGAAATATTCGAGGAATATTAAATGTTTATTACAAATAGATTATTATAAATATTGTAACATTGTCTAATATTTATAAGAATTATATAATCTGAATTGCAAAGTTGAAATTATTTATTTAAAGTATATTAGAATTATAGTCAAATTTAAAATAAAATCTGAATTATTTTCGATATACAAAAAAATTTTTTTTGGATAAAAAAAAAGTTGAAACAAAATTTTTTTTCCAAAATCAATTATTTTGCTAAGACAAGCAGAAAGTTCTTTGAATAATTTAAATCGGACGCTTGGTTCTCTCAAATTACTTTTATTCAAAAGCTTTAAATATATTGCTGTAATATATTTATCCACAACCCTGTGGCATTGCTGAATCGTGGAATGCTTGCGTCGAAAACCAAATTGTTGATCTGGAAATAAGTCATTATGATGATTAACAAATATTTCATTCAGTATAAGTTTTCCAAACACTTTTGCCGAAGTGGATTTATTGGCCTATATGAATCAACAAACTCAGGGTTTTTGTCAGCTTTTGCTATCAATATAATTTCTGACGATTTCAAAGCATTTGGCCAGTAATTAAGTCTTAATATAGCATTTATGACGTAAGTAATTAGAACGAATCCCTTTTTAGGTAGTTTCTTCAGCATTTTAGGAGTGATGAGGTCCATGCCTTGAGCTTTTCTATTACGCAGGGAATGACATTGTGAGAGAACTTCTCCAGCTGTGAATCTCGGAGCACGATGAATCGTAGATGGTAGTGGAGTCTGGTTTCTCGTTCGTTAGTTACCGTCGTATTCAGAAATATTAAATTTGAATTCTATTTCTAGATAGTCTGCAAAACACTTAACCTTTTCTTCATTACTCCTAGCCATGGAAAAACCATCTGCTGTGGCGACTTTTATTGGATTGCTTATTGATTTCGGCTTTTTATTGCTCTTTATTGGGCGCCAAATAGAATTGTTCAATCTACTGAAATTTGATAAATAGTCTTCAAAGTTAGAATTATTAAATTCTTTTAATTTATTTTTAAGTTTATTAACTTCCCGAAGGAGAAGTTTATGTTTTCATCAAAAAATCCGATTTGCTAATTTTATGTTTTCTCGACGTTTCAAGCCATTCTGAACCGAATGAGACCAAATTTGGAAAAAGTATGTGTGTGTGTGTGTGAACAGATTTTTTACCGTAAATCGACGTTTTCTCATAAACGGCTGGACCGATTTCAAAAATTTAAAAGCCATTCGATGTATCTCGATGATGAGGATTATGTTTGTCAGTTTTGTGCGTCGATCGGCCAAGCCGTTTCTTTATAAACCGCAGAAAAGTGAAAAATTTTTCGTCTACGTTTTAGCCCGTAATTCTGAATCGATTTTGAAAATTCAAAAACCGTTCGAAAGATATTGGTTGGGAATCGTGCTGATTAGTTTTTGGTAGAGATCGGCCGGGCCGTTTTCTTGTAACAAAGTTTAAAACAAAAAATTCGACGATTTTTATGATTATTTTTTTGACGATAGATACCATAGTCTTCTAGATCGTACTAAAATATTACAGCCCTACGATAACTCGTTTAGCTTTAAAAATTCGTCAAAGTTTGCAAAAATTAGTATCGTTTTTCTGACGTTTGTCAAAATTAGAACTTTCATCGACGTTTGCTCAAAAACGCCTGAACCGATTTCAGAAATTTAAAAACCATTTGATGTATCTCGATGAGGATTATCGTTTCTCAGTTTTGTGCGACGATCGGCTGAGCCGTTTCTTTGTAATTTGAAAAAAAGTGTTAAACTTTTCGTCCACATTTAAGCTCATACTACCAAATCGATTTCAAAAAATCGATAACTGTTCGAAAGATATTAGTTGGGAATGATACTGATTAGTTTTAGGTGAAAATCTACCGAGCCGTTTTCTTGTAATTAACTGTTGAAAAAAAAAACAAGCCGATTTTCATGGAACTTTTTTTAGCTCTAGTAGCCCAACAAAAACAAAAAAAACTATTTTGAACTACTACGAAAAGTATCTGAACCGACACCAAACAATCAAATAGTAAACAAACCTAAATCCCCGCCTATATTCGTCCACAAAATTTTAAAACTTCTCAAAGAGAGAAATACAGAAATGCACTCATTTCAAGACAAAAGCAAGAAGACTTTTAAAGTAGTTGTGGGGAACCTGCACTACAGTACAGATTTTTTTTTTATTTATTAATAGCAATCAAGATACAACATAATCTTATAAGCTATTGTGATACAAAGGAATCGAAAAAAAAAAATAATAATAATAATAAAAGAAAAAGCGAAAAGAAATAATTAACTAGAGTTCACTCCAATGAGTGAAGCCTAGTGTTTCATTTAAGGTCGCTTGGCCAGCATCTTTTCAGTCTTCTTATTGATGAAGAGTTGAAGCGATGAGCTGGTTGTAGTGGCACTCAATTTTTGAGAGCTAGATCGAGCTTCTGCCCTTGATGACATCTGTGACGTATGGAATATCTAAATCTTTATGAATAGCGTGGTTAGTTATGTACTACGGTACGTTGACTATATTTCTTAGTATTTTTTTTGACATCTTTGCATCATTACTATATTGGATTTGCTCGCGCATCCCCATAACTCGATTTCATAGGTCCAAACGGGTTTTATGACACATTTGTATAGCAGTACTTTAATAGGCAGCGAGAGCTTTGAATTCCTTCCTATAAACCAATTGATTTCTTGGACTTTGAACTTGATTTGTTGAATTTTGGCTTTGATGTGTTGCTTCCAGGTTAGTCTGGAATCCAAGTGCATGTCCAGGTATTTGACCACATCGGTTTGTGACATTGTACATTGGTTTAGGAAAACTTGAGAACAGGTATCTTTTCTCAGCGAAAAGGTTATATGCTTCCATTTGGCCTCGTTGATTTTTATTTTTCATATTATGGACCAGGTCTCGATACTAAAGTACACATATTGAAGACATAAAAACCGAACTAGAAACACTAGGTCATGAGGTAGCCCGAATTTCCAATATTAAACATACAATAACAAAAGCACCGTTCTGTTTATTTCTATTAGAACTGGAACGCAAACATAATAATTCAGACATTTACAAAATAGAGTTTTTAAATAGAACCAAAGTTAATTTCGAATCAAAGCCGGTTAGAGAAGTCCTACAACGTATAAGATGCCAAAGATATGGACATACAAAATCCTGTTGCTTCCGGAAACCCCGTTGCGTTAAATGGGCAGAAGAGCATCTATCTAAAGAATGCAAATGGAACGACCCAATTAATGTAGGGGTGAAGTGCGTTCTCTGCGAGCAAAATCACCCGGCGAACTACAAAGAATGATCAAATTATTAAGAAATCAATCAATCAATCAAACAGACACCATTTCAAAGACTTCTCTAGTAATACCAGGCACTTCCTACCCACAAGCTATAAACTCCCGTATTAATAACAACAACAACAACAATGAGAAAAGCTTAGAAGATAATACCATTAATCATCCAAATAATTCACAAAATGACATAATCGAACTCAAATCCGTGATAAAAACGCTAGTAGAACAATTGAGTGTAATGCTCAATTTGTTAACACACGTAGTAGGACAGAAACGTAAAGAATGGATTTTTTACGTTTAGCAATATGAAATGCCAATGGTCTCGGACAACATCGCCTGGAACTTCAACATTCTCGCAAGTACGTAAGAAATTCAAGTTTTTATCAACACTGTCCATAAATTCGGAGTTGTGTGGATGAAAAACTTGACAAAAATATTTTGTAAAAGTTACGAAACAACAAATATATTTGCGTCAAATGTACATTTTTGAATAAAATAATGTATAGTATATTATTTATGCGTATAAAAATTAGATTTTATTCGTTTTTTTCTTATGATTTTTTATGAAGTTACATAAAAGTTTTATCTAAAAGTTCATAAAAATTTCATTATTTTTTCAGTAAAAAATAAATTAATTATTATCTGAAATAAATAATATAATAAGTAACTCTTTAATTGTCGGTCAATTTGACAGCGCGCGGTAGGTATAGGTATACACGAATTGCCGGTAGGTTTAGTGTTAATAATCTGCTAGTTTCGTACATTCCACGTACGAATTTTAATTCTATATGATAAGTATAAAAGCATTTTAAATTATAAGGCACAATTTTCATTGGGTGTTACCTCATGTATAACTGCAACGCAAAAACGCAATCGAAGGTAAGTAAATTATTTGCAGATTTTATGTTGTCGAGCTAAATTTATAAAAAAAATTCTCACAAACATTAAAAAAAATGTATTTATATTATATATATATATATATATATATATATTTATATATATAAATAAAATTATCTAACTTTTAATTATTCTGAAAGGAAACCACTTACTTAATCCCAGTATTATATAAAAAGTCTATAAAAAGTTGAATTTATTAAAAGTCGTATTAACAAAATAATTTTATTAGTGTAAATATTCTAAATTCGGCTATTTTTAGAACACAACTTCTTCCATATGTTTTAGAGAATGAATTCAGCTATAATTTTCCTTAAGCCGAAATTTAATTTAATTATGGATTTATATTTCCACAAAATTCATATGAATATTTTTTTTCTATTATTTAAAATTAATTTTTGTTTTAATTCGGGAGCTATATATGATAAAACAAATATCTATTATGCATACCCCAAACATGGCTCTTAAATCCGGATCTCGAAACCTGAATGGTATATTTGAAACATGTAGTCGTTTTGGTTGTGCGGCTCCCTTATCTGCATTGGCTTGTCCAGGTTGCACGGGCACCAGCGCACCCGGGCCCACACCGTCTAGTTCACCTTCATTCTGCTGCAACACGACATCGGACTCGGATGGGACGTAGTTTAAAGAATTCTATAAATAAATAAAATATGAAAAAAGAGAAACAAATAAAGCTTAAATGTTATATAAATATATAGCTAAATAATATTTAAATAGAAATATAAATTAAATATAAAGAATGAATAATTAATATACTTAAAAACTGATATATTTTAATATGTGTCAGAACCTTACGTCCAATGAGCTGTTGGTTGAAACTTCTTACTTCGTATTTTTAGATGGTAACCCAATGGTTAATCCATCCATATTTGATGATTTTATTGCTAGAATGTATCTAATACGGCTGACTTTTTATTGGTGCAGCAATGCCGGGTGAGGGCTATTTTCACATGGAAACATATTGCTATCTATATTTCCAAGTGAAAATCATTGTCACTGCCACCTGACAACAGGCTGCTCGAAGTGGGTATCGAACCCGGGACCTCTGAATCATCAATTAACTTGAAGTATTAAATTTGTCTCTAAATATATCCAAAATATATAAAGAACTATGAAAAACGACACAAACCTTTGGACAAAGAGCTAGTGAATCTATTGAATAACGGTATTCCTGTAAGACTAAAAATTTTTGTGCTGGTGATAGGTACTTAAACCATCGTCTGGCAGCTTTTAGCCCTACACATCATGGTTGTGCAGGCCTTTAAAAGTGTAAAAAACGAAAACTAAATTTGTTCCTGTAAGCTTAAAATTTTTATACAATGTAATTTATTTAATAAAAAAAATCAAAAATAATAATGCCAGACGCTTTACCTGCAAAACTGATAGCATGGATTCAAACTACGTTATGTGAAATTACAAGTGGTCAGAATAAATTTAATTAGTCACAATAAAATATATATTGTTATAAATGAATCATCATTATAGAAGTTAAAATATTTTACGAGAAATGTTGTGTCGCTGGAATGCAGTTTTAACTCTTATAGCAAGCATTTACAATTTACTCTCGAACTAAAGAATAACAATTTCATCAGTTTTCTAGATTAACAGGTTCACCGCAAAAACAATAATATAATTACGAATTGGTATCACAAATCAGCTTACTCAGGTCGATACCTCAACCATCTTTTCTGCCACCCTCTGCTAAAATAGGCACCATTATGAATTTAGTAGATCACGCTTTATTATTGTCACATAATTTTTTTTTTTTTTTTTTGAAGAACAACTTCTTATTAGTATCAGAAATCTTAAGTAACAATTCTTATCTTCAACATTTGATCCAATCCACGACCAGTGTGGGAATCAAGTGAGCTTGTAGTCAATTTGAGAGAAACAAATGGTCATGACATTTTAAGATAATCAACGAAATTTAATATATATTTTTATGCATGGGAATATCTTTTAATATATTTAATCATTTCAAGTGATTTTTTTAAGAAATTTTGACACGCTATTTAGGAACCACATTGTTAGGCCCTGTTGTCTTTTTATGTAAATGTCGGCCGTTATGCATTTGCAAAAACAACCCCTCAGAGAATTTTCTTTTAAATACGTTCTCTTCAAAACGTAAAATTTTTGGGTTTAAAAAATCTGAATTATGATTTAAATTATTTATATCCTCGGTTAACGTAGTCTTGAATTGTTTGGTATTTTTTCAGTTATTTTTATGTTGATGAAGGCGTTTACTCAGGTTTTAGCCAGTTTCTCCGATATAAATATGTTCGCAATTAGAGCAATTAATCTGATATACTAAGTTACTGAGGCGGTCAAATTTAAACCACTAGGCGAACAGTCTTTAGACATATGCATCACATCATTATCAGATTGTTTATAGATATTTGAATAACAATTTTTGTTTGCATTTCTATGGGTTTTTAAAAATGGTTAATTTTCGATACGGGAAGTTCCAGCAATTTGCCTGAGAACACGATGCCATACACCACTAGTTGCAAATTAGCACGAGATACGTAAACTCATTCCTAAACTCGCATTAGTTATTAAAAGCGCAGCACAAATTGCCCAAATTGCCATAAAGTTATTCAAATTATATTGTCCAATTCACTAATTCGATGCAGACTTTCACCATTTTATCTATGTGTAGTTAACTAGCCACATGCAAACAGTTTTTCTGATATTGTTATTATTTATTTATTATTAATTATTCAATAGACAATCAGAATACATTGTTTCTATAAGCCTATGTGATGATGTCTGATATTATTATGATGAGATTTTTTTAATTTATGGACATATAGCTGTAAAACCTCACTATCTGAAAATACAAATCACAATGCTTTAAGATTGTTAGTTAAGAGTAAAAAGATCTGAAAAAGTATTCAATAGATACCTCACTATCTAAAAGAACAAATCACAATGCTTTAACATTGTTAAGGGTAAAAAAAATCTGAACAAGTATGCAATTATACCCTAGCGCTGAATTTCATTTAATATTTTTTTTATTGTATATTCATAAAATTATATCAAATTACGTAACACAATAAATCGCAACATAACGATGATTATTTCGATTAACTGAACAAAGTAGCTCAAGTACTCTTGAATAGGTGATAACGATTACGACTCGTAATCTGTTTGTTGAGCTGCGACGCCACTTTTTGTATTACGACATTAACCCAATGTAAATTCATCAGCGCTGTACAAACACTTGTGAACGCGAAATTATTTAACTCTTTGGGGACGGCTGTCCACCTGAGTGGACAAACATACTCTGTGAGGCACAGCCTATTTTATAAACAATGACTCAGTTTGCATCGAAAAGTTTAATAAATTACATATAGCAGTGATAAACAGTGTTGTATTTTAAAAATAATTTTAAGTTATTTTAGTAGTTTTTTTTTAAATATATAAAACGACCGAGCGCTTTTAAATATGGCAAAACGACTGGTAAATTTTGTGAATTAAGCAGTAGTGAAGATGAGTTTCAAATAGACATTCATACAGACAAATTTTACGAAATTACTATTCGCACCGAAGATAGTGATGAATGTGATGATAATATTATCCAACCAACAAAAAAAGAAGAAGTTCGACAAATTTAATGAAAAGCGGGAAGACATTAGCGAATGTGCCGATTCTCCTTCAATAATTTGATATACATCAACAAACATCCCGACTATAAATACAAAGCAATATAAGACATCCAATAGATTATTTTACTTTTTATTTTACAAATGAATTATTAGACAATATAATAGAAAAAACAAACCATTAGGGCAGCAAAAAAAAAATGAACAAATATACTGACTAATCAGTATATCATAACTACCAAATCATCTAAAATTTCTAAAAGGTTCTTATTGTAAGTTGGAGTCTAATGGTATATCAAAAGTATAAAGCTAAAAGAAGTGGCCCAAATACAATTTGAATTTAATAAAATTGTTTTCAATTATTTTGATCCATTAACAAAAAAATATATAGCCTATATATGCAAATTAAAAAACATAACAAAAATTTGAACAATTTCTTTGGTATTAATAAATGATGTGACTTTCAAGTCACAGCGGCGTATAATGTTCGCACTTCTACATATGAAAAAGGTATTTCAACCTGAAAAAGTTATAAGTATTTAATATTGGTTGTATTGACAACGTTAAAGAATTAAGTTTTGTTACATCATCTCATGAAAAACCCATAATTATTCGGTAAAATTTCGAAAAATTTGGAATGTAACCTGAAAGATAAGCGGCCCATAGAGGGTTAAGATTAAGATGTGTACGCAAAGAATTACAATATTATCTAGTAGTGCATGGCATAGTGCTTTAAGGCAAATTGCTCGAACTACCCGTACCGAAAAATAAGTTTTAATTTTTTTTTAAGTTTTTGAAATTAAAAAAAAAATTTAATTTTTGAGAATTTTGAAATAAAAAAAAAATTGGCTTTTTTTGAAGAATTTTGATTTTTTATATTTCAAATTTTCTTCATACTTTGAATTATTCGGAAGATAATAAGCTTTTTTCAAAACAATCGTGCTGTGTGGCCGTTTTAGAGAGGCAATATCGAAGCGCGTAAGCGCCGCATCGAAGTTTAATGAATAAACAATGTAAACAAAATTCATACTTATTATAACACTAAACCTACCGACAATTCGTGTACCTACGTGTACCTACCACGCGCGGTCAAATTGACCTACAATTAAAAGGTTATCTATTTTATTATTTAATTCAGATAATAATTGATTTATTATTTAATCTATATAAAATAAAGAAAATTTCATGAAGTTTCATCTGAACTTATTTTTATATAACTTCTAAAAAAAAATTAAAAAAAAGAAAACGAACAAAATGAAATATTTATAAAGAATGGCACACGCATAATTTACCAATTATTTTAGTCTGAAATGGTTATTTGAAGCAAATATATTTGCTGTTTCATAACTTTCGCAAAAAAATATTTTGACAAGTTTTTCATCCACACAAAGTCGAACTTATGAGCAGTGTTGATAAAAAGTGGAATTGGTTGAAATTTTGAATATGCATAGTCGAGTTAAAAATTATAAATAGTAACTAAAACAAAAATTCGTGCCTAAAATGCTTTTTTACTCGTCGTTTTTCTTTTACTCGTCGTCTATACACATCTATACTCAATTCGCACTTTCATCCAACTAGGATCAAAATATGGAAATATACCCACTAGAATTTTTCGACTTCATGTTACATTTCTTAGCAAACTAGAGACAAGCATTTATTCGGTTTACTTTTTTACAGCAAGCAAGTAATGATATTTGATTTATACTTTCTTTAAGGTTTGAGAATGAATTTATTAACTTCCCGAAGAAGAAGGAGAAATTTATGTTTCCATCAAAAAATCCGCTTAGCTAATTTTATGTTTTCTGGACGTTTCAAGCCATTCTGAATCGAATGAGAACAAATTTTGAAAAAGTATGTGTGTGTGTGCATGTGCGTGAACAATTTTTTTGCTGTAAATCGACGTTTTCTCATAAACGGCTGGACCGATTTCAAAAATTTAAAAGCCATTTGATGTATCTCGAAGAAAACTAGCGTTTCTCAGTTTTGTGCGGAGATCCGAGCCGAGCCGTTTCAAAAGGTGAAAAATTTTTCGTCCACGTTTTAGCCCGCAGTTCTGAATCGATTTTGAAAATTCAAAAACTGTTCGAAAGATATTGGTTGGGAATCGACCTGTTTTCATGTAATAAAGTGTTAAAAAAATTCGGTGATATTTATGATTTTTTTGACGGTAGATACCATAGTCTTCTAGATCATACTAAAATATTACGGCCCTGCGACAACTGGTTTAGCTTTAAAAATTCGTCAAAGTTTGCAAAAATTGGTATCGTTTTTTGGCATTTGTCAAAATTAGACTTTTGATCGACGTTTTCTCAAAAACGCCTGAACCGATTTTAGAAATTTAAAAGCCATTTGATGTATTTCGGTGAGGACTATTCGTTTGTCAGTTTTGTGCGACGATCTGCCGATTCGTTTCTTTGTAATTTGGGAAATAGTGTTAAACTTTTCATCCACATTCAGACTCATACTACCGAATCTATTTTAAAAAAATCAAAAACTGTTCCAAAGATATTAGTTGGGAATGATACTGATTAGTTTTAGGTGAAAATCTACCGAGCCGTTTTCTTGTAATTAACTATTGATAAAAAAATTAAGCCGATTTATGGCAATGTATATCATGGTCTTATAAAACTTACTAAAATATTACGGTCTAATGACAAGTAGTTGAATTTTAAAAATCCATCGAAGTTTGAGAAAATGAGCAGTTTTTTTTCTGACGTTTGTTAAAATTAAAATTAGACGATTTACTTGGTATAACGATAGAGTACTTAGTCTTAATGGACATACTAAACAATTAAAGTCCTACGGAAACTGGTTAAACAAAAACGTTCCATAAAAAATCTTGTTAAACTAGACAATATTGTCTGTACAATGATCTACGATGAAAATAAATAATCAAAAATTGACAATATGTCGGCGTTTAAAAAAAAAAGAGATGAGAGAAAAGAGAATGCAAGTAATACTAGTATACGTAACGAAAAAAATATACTGACGTCTAGAAAAAATACTTCTATTGATTCTGAACATATTATATATATGTGGATGTAGAAATGCAGATAATTGACGTTGTGTATTGTTATTAGGAGATAATATAATCTTATATACAATACGCAGTAATCTATTCATTGCAATCGAGTTATTGGAACGATTATCGCCAAAGATTAATTCTATATACAGTTCCTAATTTGAGTTCATTCAATATTTCATAGCTTAATAATCCGAAATTTACATAAATATTGCAAAATAAATAAAAAAATGCATTAAATTGTATGATTTAAAATGTTCAATCATCAGCAAAAATAAAAATAAAAAACAAAAATAATTAATTTATATTATTTCTAGGCCAGACCTAAGCAGAAAAGCTTAATTCAACATTAAAATTATTTATTTATTAGAGAGAATGCGTTCAAGTGCAAAGAGCGGCCAAATATCCGATGGTGATGCGAGCAGCAAAAACTTTGCAGCGCACGTACGCTAAAACTATTGATGTTACAGAACAAAACGTTATTGAATAAATTTGTATATAGTTATTTTAATGTAACATGAGTCAGAAAGCAGATATCGTTGAAAAACTGATTTCTGACGCAATTTTTCTAATATGGCGGCGGCGGCAGCGGCAAAAATTCGAGGTCGCAAAGGTAAAATTCGTGAAGATCACATCAAAATCTATAAAATCACCAATTTTCAAAACATCCGGAAAACTCTTAAGGTAACAGCTTTGCCTAAATGCACCAAATGACTGGGCTATTTCGAGAAAAACGCGACTCAAAAACTATTTAAGATATCGATTTAAAATTTTGGTATGTTATTTTTAAAGGTATAACCTATAGAAATATGGAAAAATTGAAAATTGACAATTTCACACTAGGTGTGCCCTAAAAAGCGTAAGACGTTGCTCAAACCATCGCAAATATAATTTAATTTTCATTTGAATAAAAATAGCATCCATTCATTAACTTTCAAAAAATCAAATAATGAATGATATAGTTTTTTTTTTATTTTATTTTTTCATTTATTTGTTTATAATTAGCAATCAGAATACAGATTCTATAAGCTGATGTATGATGTATACACAAAAACAAAAATTAAATAAAGTAATTAAAATAAACAAATAATAAAGATACAAAAATAAAGATTATAAATACAAAAATATGATTGTAAGCAAATTAGGAAAATTAAGTACGTTAGGATATTGCCTCCATTGAGTTAATCGTAAGTGAAGAAAGTCAGGCAGAGATTACATGGTCAGGTCGGCAGGCCATTTTTTAAGTCTTCGGTTTGTATTTTCTTTCACAACTGGTTTTAGTAATTTATTGGTATGTGTTGCGATTTTGTTAAGATGCGTGCAGACTTTATCCTTGGTGACGTCTTTTATATATGGTATTTTTAGGTCCTGATATATCATATGATTACTTATAAACCATGGAGCGTCGACTAGAGCTCTGAGAATTTTATTTTGCATTCTCTGCATTTTGGCTATATGTGATTTGCTAGCGTATCCCCACAGCTCTATGCCGCAGGCCCACACCGGTTTCAGCACTGCATTGTAGTTAATCTACTTTGTTATGCAGTGAAAGTTTTGACTTTCTGCCTGAAAGCCAATTTAGCTGTTGCATTTTTAGTTTTATTTGCTGTATTTTATTGTTTATATGGAATCTTTAGGTGAGCTTGGAATCTAAGTGCCGGCTTAGGTACTTAATCACGTTGTTTTCGGGAATTTCGTCACCGTCAAGCGTTACTTTTGGACAGCTTTGTTTCCTGAGCGTGAATGTTATATGTTGTGATGTTGTTTGGTTAATTTTAATTTTCCAGTTTTTGGACCATTCATTTATTTTATCAAGATGATATTGCAGTTTAAAAGATGCATCGGTTGGATCTTGTGCAACTGCCAAAACAGCAATATCGTCCGCAAACGTGCAGCAGGTGGTGTTTCTCAATGTGGGGAAGTCATTAGTGTAAATAAGGCAAAGGAATGGCCCCAAAACACTGCCCTGGGGGACTCCTTCTTTCATTACTTTCGGCTCAGTCGTAGTATCGCCAACCTTGACTTGAAATTTTCTCCGAGTAAGGTAGGACTCAAAAAACATCTTGTATGCTGGCAATAAATTTCCGATTTTGTAAAGAAGGCCTTCATGCCAAACTTTATCAAATGCTTGGCTCACGTCTAAGAAAGCAGCAGAGCAGTATTTGCTGCCTTCGAAAGCTTAATTAATAGTGTCCACTATTCGATGACATTGTTGTGTAGTTGTGTGTCCGCTGCGAAAGCCAAATTGGTGGTTAGGAATTAGGTTAGTAGTCCTTGCGATGTTTGCTAGCAGAAGTCTTTCGAATATTTTAGATGTTATTGAACCCAGACTTATTGGTCTATATGAATTGACTTTGTTCGGATCTTTTTTGAATGAGGTTTTGAATAATATCGGCCAATAATTAAGTCTAAGAATTGCGTTAAAGATGTAGGTTAGTAAAATAAATCCTTCTCTGGGGAGTTCTTTAAGCATTATGCTTGAGATTGAATCTATACCTACAGCTTTTGAAGTAAAACTTCTTTAGGCGCGACATGGGTGTAAATCCGTACAAATGCAACGGAAATTGTTACGCCAAGCTGAAGTGAGAGTCATTCGCTCTCGATGATATGATTTCTATACGGGTCGATTCTGATGCGTGACTATACGTGCGTGCGTCACCGAAAGCGTGTTTTATACGTGCATACGTCCATCATACGTCACCGAAAGCATGAAGCATATTGTTCAAATTTCCGGTGTTATGTTAAAACTTTTTAAGGTTAAACAGTGGAATAAATTCTGACTTAGTTAATGAAAATGTCAGGATCGGAAGAATATTTTATTCCGTCCCTCATAAATAATTGTAATGCAAATAATCGCAAATAATGAAACACAGGAAAAATCTGCGCTGCCTAAGAAGTGTAAGTTTATTGAAGTAATTTGTATTATTCGAGTTTTTCGAGGTTACTATATACCTTTGAGGTTATTACTAAAATGGAAAATATTTTTACAAAAGACAGATACTACAGAGGCTCCCACTTTGTGTAAATTTAACGGGTTTGTATTTCCACCTATACCAAATTATCTACCTAAACTAGATACTGTATCTGAAAGGTTAATTTCACCTAGGTTGTTTTTCATGCAAATTAGACGATTGCGACATGCAAATAGACAATTTGGAATATTTGGCCAAATTATAAATGTGCTTGTTGGTGTTAATAATATGATTAATTTATAACCTCGTAATATTGATGATAATCATTGCATTAACGTTCACATAAAAAAGAAAATGATTCATAGATCAAGCTATGTGCAGGGCTTGATAAATAAAACAAATATAAAAGTATAGCTTCAATTTTTTAGACAAGACAGATATTACAGCTGTTCAAAGAATGAGATTATATCGTCAGCGAAAAAGTAAAAAAATACAAACAGTAAATTAATGTATGTTAGTTTTAATTACATGAAGTTCTTCAAACAGACTTGTTACAAGATGAGTGAATTTGCAAAAACAATATTTGTTTAGGCGTTGTTTAACATAATCCACTTTTTGAACGAATATTATAGAATTTATTAACCAGCAATTACTTTAAACCGACCATGTCATATTTCAAGTATGACTTTGATTACATTATTGTTTGTTAATATTATACATATTTTTATTGCAATCATAAATATATAATTTATAACTTATCATTATATAAATGTGTATAATAAATGTGTGCATCACGAGTGTTACCATATTACCAATAAACATTATTCAAAATTGTTATATGATGTATTTATTTTTACTTAACTTAAATTTGCTACTTTGTACAGTAGCTAGCAAATAAGTTTTACTTCAATCGCGTGTGATCCTTACGCGCACACTTTTTTTGTGTTTAAGGCGTTTAATTTCATTATAAACACTTTTCACGGTAAAGAATCTAGTTTTGTTATGGTCTGAAGTTGTGTTTTCAGAATTAGAAATATTAAAATTTGACTTGATATCATTAATCGAAAAGACAGATGATAGATAATTAGCAAACAAATTTGCTTTTTCAGAGTCACTTCTTGCCCAAGAGTCGGAAGCGTTTAATCTTATTAGCGGGTGTTTAGTTGCAGGTCTTCTTCTATTAGATAGTGGCTTCCATAAGCTGTTATCAAATCTATTCAATCTGGAAACATCATTTGCATCATTTGTTAAAACATGGATTTGAATTCCGATAAGAACTGCGATAATAGCATATCTACCTGATTTGTGTTCGAAGCTTCATGTTGTTTGAGTACCTGTGAAAAACTCGCATGTTGTGCAAAAACCGGTTTGTTTGTTTTGATTATGTCGGCGTAGCTTTGTTTTAAAGATAGTCTTCTAGGGTCACTTACCGAACCAGGTAGCAACGTTTCATTATTAATTTGGCTAGTAGGTGCAGTTTGATTGTTGTTATTATTACTAACTGACGTCGATCCATATTTGAGTGAATACAATTCTAGATATCGTTTACAGCCTTTATATTTAGACATGTGGCCTACAGTATTACACACGACGCAGGTCGGAACCGTATCTTCATCTAGAGTGATTCTCGGCGCAACGGGAACATGTGAACATCCGGTTGCAGTACCGTTTTGTATGATTAAATTGTTGGCAGCGTCCACATAGGACGATGCGTTTACGGAATTTGGCGGTTCAATTTTAATTATGCTATTTTGGAATTTGTCCCCTTTGTAATGTAATGTCTTTGTTGTTAGGTGCTGGTTTGTGTGTGGGTTGCGCGAATTTAAAACATTTCTTACCTTGTGACCGCATTCATTAAATACGGTTGTGATTTCTTCTGTTTAGGTTGCATGGTATAGGTATCGAACTACTACTCTAAATGCGCGATCTTCTTTTAATTGATAGGTATGGTGTTCTACTTTTGCATCTTTCAGTAGTGTGACCATTTGTCGAAAAGTAGCAGAATCAGAGCAATGTATTTTTACAGTTTCGTCCGGCAAAATTTTTGTGTAAAATTTGTTTGAAAGAAAGGTTTCTTTGATTGTGTTTCGTCTTGATTTTGTTGATAACAACGGATTGAATCTGTTTTGGAATGTTATTGTAATTAAAACAGCTCGGTTAATTTCCTTAGTTTTACGTTTTTTAGTGTGTGATGGAGTTTGCCATTGAATTTGGTCGGAGTATTATTTTTAAGGTTTGGAATGTTTTGTTGTAACGTTGACTGCTATGGTTGACTGTGCGTGAGTTGATTACTGGAGGTACTTGCCAAGGTCACAGTTTCTGGATCATATTCAGTATCATTTAATGTGCGATACGCTTCCACAATAGGGATTGATAAATTTGAGTGTTCCCCTTTAATGGGGAACATAATTTGATGAATTTCACTTATGTTAAAACTAACTACACTTATTTTATTTTATTGTGCACTAAACTATTCATTAATGTTATTTTTCACTTGAATAATCCGAGACCGATTTAATGTTTACCGAGAGTTGTAGTCGGTTCGACTCGAATGATATAGTAAGCTACAACCATACAACAATATTTGTAAATGTACAACCAAAATAATACTTGTCAGATAAGAATTTTACATTGTGTTTACACAATTCGTATCATGAGAAAACCATGGTGCAGTATTATACGAAAAATTCTATCGACCATTTTTTGAATGGCATTCTCAAGTTTTATCCGTAAGTATTTATATTTGACCCATGACAAATTGCTTTGATTCCCCTCCTTTATACTAGTTATAAACAGTGATTGAAGATAAATAATGTGCGACTTCCTATACGGTTACTGCTATATCCAAGTTATATATATATATATATATATATATATATATATATATATCTTGAGGATTTTTTGTTCAACGTTGAAACATATTTAATTGAATAAAACAGCCAATGCGTCGAATGTAGAAAAGCTAATTTTAATTTTTTTATACGTTTCGAGTCTAGATGTGTTTTCGAGACTAGAAAGTTTTGAAATTAAAAATATAACATTGAAAAATTAATTAAAAGAACTTAAAATATATATATATATATATATATATAAATATGTTTATTTTGAGTTCAAAAGTCGGGCGTTACATCAATAAATATAGTATGAGAGTTTTTTAAAAAAATATTTATTTAAAATACGTACGTTTCGGCTAGCATCTTAGCCTTCATTCAGTGGTAATCAATTTAAGTATAACAATTAAAACTAAATAAATAATATGTAAGAAATTTCATATAAAAACAATAATAATAATAATAAAACACTTACAATTTGGTATCCTAATACAACATATGAAACCATTATCAATATATGGTATGAGTATGTGCACATCGATAAAATATATATTTTTTAACCTCACATATGGTAAAACACACAAATAAACATGTTAACTTAACAAGTTGTCGAAACTATGTATTTACTGTTCGGAGTTTAAGATAGAAATGTCACATTTTTTCTTGAAGAGTTTTTAGCAAGTGTTGTCATTTTTTAAGAAATTTTAACACGCTATTAAAATACCACGTGTTTGTTTCGTTCAGGGCCGTATTGTCAAAACGTTTGTTTATGACTTTGTCGTTATGAAATTGCAAAAACAACCCCTCAGCGAATCTTCTTTTAATTACGTTTTCTTCAAAATGTAAAATTTTTGGGTTGAAACAATCTATATTATACTTTAATTTAATATGATCAGTTAACATCGTCTTAAATTGCTTAGGATTTTTTTTTAATTATTTTCATGTTGATGAAGACGTTTACTCAGGTTTTGGCTAGTTTCTCCTATATATAAAAGTTCGCAATTAGAGCAATTAATAATATCTTATTTATTAATTATTTTTTATTCTTTATAAAAAGACTACTGCCCTTTGATGCTTGTTTCCAATTATTAATTATTTACAAATTGTTAAGATGTGCAAGTGATAATCTAAGAATTTCAAAACCACTGATGACGACGTAGAATTTTATATCGTAACGTACAGAAAAAAAGATGTTTTAAAAATCTTTACTTTATTTATATTTTTACTGGTTGTTACACCCTCCAAGAAACCAATCATATATATATATATATATATATATATATATATATCTTGAGGATTTTTTGTTCAACGTTGAAACATATTTAATTGAATAAAACAGCCAATGCGTCGAATGTAGAAAAGCTAATTTTAATTTTTTTATACGTTTCGAGTCTAGATGTGTTTTCGAGACTAGAAAGTTTTGAAATTAAAAATATAACATTGAAAAATTAATTAAAAGAACCAAATTATACACACCAGATCAGGAAAAAACGCATTTTGCTATCAAATTTTACAACGCAAAAATAATATATATTATATATTTTCATGAATCTTCCTGAAGTTTGTTCAGCAAATTTTCAAGAATTTTTAGATTCATAGAAATATAGTTATTAGATTATAGAAATAATAATTTAATTGTAGAAATATAGAAATTAGATTGTAGAAATAAATAGAAAAAAATACAAAAAACCGCTTATCATTGTTTGACATTGAAAATATTTGAAGCTTAGTTTGACATTAAAAACAAATGAAGACTGTCATTTACCAAACAAATCTATTCACTTATAGGCTAAGGCAATATTAAAATATAATAAATTCATGATTATAAATAAGGAAAATGTAATGTCTACATTATTAATGCCGAAAAGCAGCTAAGATGTACCCAAAAATTAAAATATTATAATAAAATAGAGTCAACATGCGTCCGACAAGTGATGCAGTTCTGCACATGCGTCTCACGTTTGTGAAATGTCAGCTCAATGTAATTACATGCCCTATATTAAAATTCAATTTGACAGATTATTATTTCTTAACTAAACGTTAAAAATTAAAAGAAATATACATTTTAACAAAAATAATAAAATGTCCAAAATTATATAAATTAATATCTTAATAAATCACTGTTTTATAGTGTTCAAGAACAATATTATGCTATATATGAAAATGGGGTTTTATAGTCCTCAAAATAAGCTTTAAAATGAGTATTTCTGCAAGTGAGTGAGCTATCATGCAAATAAAAGACGCATACAATGTTTTTTTTTTTCATTTGAATCAAATAGTTTATGACTGCCATTTCCACCAGAATTAAAAATAATCGTATTCCATCTAGAATTAACTTGGTTTAAGAGATCTTGATGGATTCTAGAAAATACCATAACTTTAGTACAAACGATTTTCAAACAACTCATGATTTCATGAAAAAAAAATCCATTTAAAACAAAACAACCAATTTCTCATTATTATATCTCTGAAATTCAAGGTTTTTTTCTGACTAATTATTGCTTTTTATTATTTTTTTTTGTTACACAAATATTGATAGAGTTATAATCGTTTAAAGAGGGCGCGGCTGTAAACCAGAGTGTCTTTCAAGCCCATTTAACCCTTCGCCGTTTTAAAATAAGAGAAGTTACGGTAAAATTTATAATAGAGAAAGTTGTAGGTCATTTAATTACCTTTGAAATAGTATATTACAAGTTCCGATAAAATCAGAATTAAAAGAGTTATAATCAAATTAATGCCGGGAGTGGTGAAGAAGTGCAAATTGTTTTCACTTCTGAATTTAAGAGTAAGATTAACCTACTACCAAAATATCAAGCAAATTGGAGCATAGTAAAAAAAAAAATCGTAGAGCACACACTTTTTTCCTCTCTATTTACTGCAATAATTTTGTTTATCGTAGGTTGAATAGAGCACATGTGAACAGAATTTGACAAGTTAATTCGTACTTAATTAATTAGTACTTCAAATATGAACTTAAGTTTAAGTAATAATGTGTATTGAATTATTCGTGACAAAAATGTAATTTAGATATTAAAATTATTAAAAGCCAGTTAAAATATGGTACGAAATTATAAAAATTATAGGCAACATTTTTGAAGCAATTATTTTGGGTATAAAAATTTAAGGTGATATTGTACCTATGCCGCGAATACTATATATAAATTCTTTCTGAATATGTTATACCTTTTAAAAGACTTCAATTTCCAATACGTATATCTTATACTATAAATCACAAAGGCAGACGATTTTTCGTGTGATAAATTTGGAAAATCATTCATTTATACATCCACATCTACAGGTGTGACTAAAATTATTGGATAACCCTTAGCATTAAAATAAATCGAGCTATTGGAAATAAATTTGTTCTATTAATTGCAGTCTATAATTATTAATATACAATCTTATTGAACATATTTTAATATTTGTTAAAGGGATAATTAAAGTGTTAACTGTGGGAATTGAGAATCATAATTTTATTTGAAGCAGTTCTACATTTAACATCACTCATATTTGTGTAAATAGTAATTCAAAAAACAATAATTATTATTTTTAACTGAACGGTGTAAATATTAGTATAGGATATTAGAAAAATGTACATGTGGGTACAGGACCACGTCTGTCGGGTCATCTAGTATATATATACATATATATTATTGTGTAATAGCAATCGATAATGCTGTAATGGCAATGCTGATATGCCAATTGATTTAAATTCGATATCGATTGCAGTCGTTATCACCATCAGCAAATATTTTAAATACGCCATCGTAAGGTGTTTGCAGTCCTACTTTTTGGATATATAAACTATGGAACTTTGCGATTAGGCAGAGTCGCGTTTTAGTCATTATAAAGATCATTGTTAATCATTGTAAGTGGGTGCTAATAAAGTATTGTTAAAAATAGTCAATCAGTGTTGTTCTTTAGAAGTGAAAAGATATTTCAGCCAATATCTTAATAAGAACTCAAGGCAATCCGAAGCCTACTATTACTATAACCACCGCTCGGCAAGGCTGTATTGACTAGGAGGTCAATACGAACCACGTTACCAACAACCCCATTACATTTCATGGTGTCCAGCGGTGGGATACCTTGTAGTGAAGAATTAGTATTCGACGTTGCCTGTGAACGTGAAAACCGAGTTTTTCGCACCCCGGAGGCTGCAGACTCAAGGGCGGATCCAGTAACCCAGCGATACTAATTCGAGGAACTAAGGGTAGTAAGGTGGCGGCTCTACCAACACTGAACCGTGAGCAACTCGCAACGACAGCGACTCTCCCCAAGTAAGTGACAAATTTCTTTTCTTTAATCGGACATCACACGCCCCGAAGATGACAACTAATTCTACTAGACGTTCAGTCTTTGAAGAAAGGATCGACAATTTTACATTAACCGAAACCGATCTTTGAGTTAATTCTGAGGCCTTAAATCTCGCTATACAACAAATCCCAAAATTTAGTGGTAAACCTTCTGAGTTAAATAAATTTATATTTTCTGTAGAAACATGTAGGCGCGGCCTAGATGCAGCAACTTGATAAGAACTTCAAAAAATTACTTTAAATAAATTAGAAGGGGCTGCATTTCAATATATTAGACGTTCTCATAATGTAACTTGGGAAGAACTTAAAAATCTTCTTTCGAAAAAATTCGGTGAGAGACGATCTGTGGCTGAATTACAATTAGAATTATCTAAATTAAGACAAAATGCTGGGGAAAGTGTGAGAAATTTTGCTCATAGAATAGAATCGATACTTGGGTTAATGTACGATCAAGAATCAATGTATGATGACACTAGATGGGCTACAATGGAGTCCGCTCATAGCGAACTAGCATTGGCAGTTTTTATAGACGGCCTTAGGCCCGAGTTAAGAATATCGGTTAGGGCCGCTAGGCACAGCGATTTACAGGAAGCTATATCAATGGCTATCCAGGAAGAACGGAATTTGGCTAGGAATGGTCATGGTCTATCTTGTTCAAGCGGATATACAAAAAATAAGGCTACACCGTTCTGCAAAAGATGTCGAGTCAAAGGTCACTACATTTCACAATGTCGGAGAAGAACTATGTTTAACGTGGATCATCAGGCTGGAGAATCCCAAACTAGCAGACAAAGCCATATTCATCGCAGCCATGTCGAACCCCGACCTCCCACTCCTAGGTCATCATCCGCAAATCGCATGTCAAGCGGCAATAACCCAAAAAACTGATATGCGCCGGGTGTATTGAAAATCAAGAATACACTCGGGCGAATAATTATAAAGTATATAATGTAACTAGGAAAAATTTTATAGATAAAAATCTGATCGGTATCAAGGTAAATGATAGGAAGTGCATGCTTATATTAGACTCAGCAAGTGATGTGCCTATTATTAAATATAACAAATGATCACCCAATTGTATCCTTACAAAAAATGTGTCAACATTGAAGGGTATTACTGGTGAACGCGTGTACACACAAGGTTCGGTATTGCTAAAATTTAAAATTGGCAATGTTGAGCTTGAGCACGAATGCACCGTCATATCCGATAATATTGACATAGACGCTGACGGTACAATTGTATTAGATTTTCTTTTAAAATATAAAACTCAAATTGATTTTTCCAACAATTTTTTCACTATCACTGTTAACAACAAACTAATTTCTGTAACAATGGGCAAGTTCAATGACGATACGACACATCATATTGCTGATTCAACAAAAGCCGTGCACTATACCGTCGGCGACCCAGAACCGTCGACGATGTCGTGCGCGAGCGAGAGCGATATAAAACAAAATAATTGCAAGCATAAGAATGAAGAACATACAGATTCAATATTTCATATGATGGAAGTTGAGAAGGTAAAAGGGTCATCATCAACAGCTACAGATAATCATTCTCTGAATTTCGCGAATATTTCTACAAATGTGGATAAAGTTAGTAACCTGGCTTTCGAGCGGTCTAACGCCAACACAGACGATAATTGCGGTTCAGGATGATGTTACTTCAAATTTGGCTATTAATGCCACTTCTATGGCCAATGTGCCTGCAGGTCCTATTATTCCAGGTTCCCAAACTTCAGAAGGTACCGATAAATTTTTAGGGAAACCTGCAAAAATAATTCCTGCTAGGACGGAAAAGATTGTTTCTTTTTTAACAAATAGAGTAGGCAATCTATTTTGCGAATCTGCTGAAATCCTAGAGGGAGTTTATGTTGCCAATTGTATTTTAAAACCTTCTAAGACTTTTCATTCAAATATTAAACACTAACGATAAGGAAGTAACAATTACTGATGAATTATTTTTACCGAATCTGTATCCGCTTGACGATTATCAAATATTAAAACTAAATGAAAGTAATGTGAATTGCGATTATGACCGGATAAAAAGAGTTAAAAATTGTATTAGAATCGATCACATGAATTATGAAGAAAATATCAATATTAAAAATTTGTGAAGACTTCTACGATTTATTTTATCTGGAGGGTGATAAACTAACTTGTACTAGTTCAATAAAGCATGCTATTACTACTAATGATGCAAAACCTATTTATATTAAACAATATAGGCTTCCTCAGGCCCAGCAGATTGAAATCAAAAGGCAAGTGGATGATTTGCTCAAAAACGATATAATTAAAGCTTCCGACAGCCCATGGAATTTTCCGCTTCTGGTTGTTCCAAAGAAGCAAGATGTAGATGGTAACAGGAGATGGCGTGTCTATGTCGACTTTAGGAAACTAAATGAAATCACAGTCAGGGACACTTATCCTCTACATAATATAGCCGGAATTTTGGACCAATTAGGAAATTCTAGTTTTTTTTTCCACTCTAGATTTAGCCAGCGGATGCCATCAGGTAGAATTAGACGAGAAGGATCGGACGAAGACAGCCTTTACAGCTGTAGGGAAAAAGTTTCAATACAAACGTATGCCATTTGGTCTTAAAAATGCTCCTAGTACGTTACAGAGATTGACTAACATGGTTTTGGCTGGTGTTGAAGGATTCAAGGGATTAGTGCACATGGATGATGTCATCATTTATGGTAGGACTCTCCATGAACACAATTCTCGGCTGCGTAATATACTGGAACAGTTGCGAAGCTATAATCTCAAACTCCAGCCAATAAAATGTGAGTTTCTGAGGCGTGAGTTGACGTATCTTGGGCATGTTATATCAGAAAAAGGCGTCACAGCCGATCCTGAAAAGGTAACGGCTATCCAAAATTTTCTTGCTCCTAAAAACCCCAGAGAAACAAAACTGTTTTTAGGATTAGTCGGTTATTACAGGAAGTTTATTAAAGATTTTGCAAAAATTGCAAATCCATTGAATGTATCATTAAGAAAAAATGAGCCATGGAAATGGGGTCCTCGAGAGGAAATATCATTCAATACTCTCAAGAATGCAATTTCTAGTGCACCCATACTACAGTATCCTGATTTTGAAAAACCATTCATTTTAACAACCGATGCTAGCGGCGAGGCAATTGGAGCAGTGTTAGCGCAGGAAGGATCCACAGGAGAGAAGCCAGTGACTTTCGCATCCCGACAACTTAACAAACATGAAAAGAACTATGCCACAATTGATAAGAAATTGTTAGCCATTATTTGGAGTGTACGACAATTCAGACCATACTTGTACGGACACAAATTTCTGATTTACACAGATCACCAGCCGCTAACATATCTCTACAATTGTAAGGAGCCTACCGCTAGGCATATTCGGTGGAAACTTGCGATGGATGAATACGACTTTGATGTCCGGTTCAAACCTGGAAAAGCCAACGTCGTCGCCGACTGCCTGTCGAGATATAGAATGGGAAACCAAAATATCGAAGAAAAGCTGGTTTTAACACTGAGAAATGCCTATGAGAAATTTATAAATTTCAGAAATAATAATTGCATAATTAATGATCACGTGGTAGAGAGTAACGACAATATTAATACCAGTCTAAAATCCATACCTCGAGTCATTTTCGTTCCTAAACGGATAAATGATTTTACAAGGGACACAACAACTCATTCAACTATACAAGCAATGGAGGATGGACATAACTATATTTATTTAATAACACATAAGGAGCATGAAAAGATTCATTTGAAGGACATATTTGAATGTATAAGTTCTCTAAAATACCTCGTGGAATCCAATGGTATGAAGGAATTACATGTTGCCAATCCCGTAAAATTAAACGACTATAAGAATTTAAAGGTTGAGGAAATCTTAATAATTTTTAGGTTTCTTTTCAAAGATACTGATGTTAAAATAAAATTTTATAAAGATTTTGTTAAGACTAATCTAACCCAGGAAGAATTTAATTCTATTTTAGAGTATTTTCACAGCAATCATACTTTAGGTGGACATCAGGGTATAGGTGAGACTTACAGCAAAATCCGAGAATCGTATTTATGACCTAATATGAGGAATGACATAGAAAAATTTATAAATAAATGCGAAATCCTTTCGAAAGGATTAGTCTTGACATATGTGGTCCATACCCTGTTTCTAACAATGAAAGTAAATACACGTTCACTTTCATTGATGATTTAACAAAGTTTGCAGGGGCTATACCGATACCAAACCAAGAAGCCAAAACTATAGCCAAGGCTTTTGTTAATGAAATTATTCTTAGGTTTGGTATACCAGAAGAGGTTTTGACGGACCAAGGTACAAATTTCATGAGTGCCATATTTAAGGATGTGTGCAAACTTTTAAAAATTAACAAAATAAATATCTCAATGTATCATCCTGAATCCAATGCGTCTCTAGAAAAGTGTCATCACATGTTTCTAAATTTTAGAAGGTCGTACATTGGGAAGGACGATAAAACTTGGGATACATGGATAAATTACGCCGTTTTTGTTCACAACACAACACCACATTGTTCCACAAAATTTACACCATTTGAGCTTGTATTTGGGCGTAAAGTTGATTTGCCTGCTTTTATAAATAAAGAACCTAAAATACAAAATACTTATGAAAATTTTAGCAGTGAATTCAAAACCAAATTACAGCAAATAAACGCAGTAGCTCGAGAAAACTTAATTCAATCTAAAATAAAATCTAAAGAAAAATATGATTCTTATATTAACGAGTGTAATTTTTCTGTTGGTGATTTGGTTTTGATGAAAGATAATACCCCATACAAGAGCAAATGTAAGAAACTGATGCCCATTTACAAGGGACCATATAAAGTTTTGGAACAAGAGGGAGTTAATTCTAAATTAGATGTCAACGGCAAATTGGTAACAATTCATAATAATAACCTTAAAAAATATAATATCTGAGTTATTGATGAAAAATAATTTTGAATTATCAGTTATCACATTTGAAAATTATTGAGCTATTTTTCTCTTTTTTTATATTTAAATATTAACTAATTAAATCGAATTATATTCTACATGTATCTCAAGTATCTCACACATTCCTACCAGCAAATTTCTGCATTTATTCAAATCCTTATTCGTTTTAATTTAATCCTTATTTCGCCAAGAGGATGATCGTGAAGGTTTTATTATTAGTACTGACTCTTTCAATTTCTGACACGAATGGTCTCTCAAATTTTCAAATTACCCAAATGGACAGCCCCGGAGTTTATTATAAAAAAAATGGGCGATGTAGAAATATGCAGTGATTATTTTGATATACTTATTTTACATGAAATATTGGAATATAAATTAAATTTAAAAAGAATTATTACCACTTTCGATATTTTTTTATCTTATCATTTTTATTATAATAATCATATCCAAACGCTGCATGCTTCCGTTACATCGCCCTACGAGTTGCAAAATTTAGGCTGAACCATAATATACAACATGTAAAACAACATATGTTGCTATGACTTTATATAACATATATTTTTTTTTGTTTATATAACATATATTTTTATAATAGAACTATGTCTACCATTTTATATTTAAGATTAGAATAAAGTTATGTTTAGTAAGTTGTATTTACGTCATAATTAAGTTATATTATTTATATTTATTTATATTTATATTTATTTATATTTATATTTATTTATATTTATATCACGGATACAGGATTAAATTTAATAATTACTTAATTGAATTAATTACAGTAAAAATACAACTATTAAGCAATATTAAGCCTAACATTATTATTCAACAGTAAGTAGTTAACATATTTAAATAATTATCGAGGACAATTTTTCAAGGGGGAGGAAAACCTCTAACTTCCATAATTTTTTTTTATTCTGTCAAGGGACTGACAGACACTTTAGGGGTGGCGTATTGTGTAATAGCAATCGATAATGCTGTAATGGCAATGCTGATATGCCAATTGACTTAAATTCGATATCGATTGCAGTCATTATCACCATCAGCAAATATTTTAAATACGCCATCGTAAGGTGTTTGCCGTCCTACTTTTTGGATATATAAACTATGGAACTGTGCGATTAGGCAGAGTCGCGGTTTAGTCATTATAAAGATCATTGTTAATCATTGTAAGTGGGTGCTAATAAAGTATTGTTAAAAATAGTCAGTGTTGTTCTTTAGAAGTGAAAAGATATTTCAGCCAATATCTTAATAAGAACTCAAGGCAATCCGAAGCCTACTTATTACTATAACCACCGCTCGGCAAGGCTGTATCGACTAGGAGGTCAATACGAACCACGTTACCAACTAGGGAATGCAATACCGATAGAAAATTTCAATACCGGTATTTCGGTAATTTTTCATTTTAAAACCGGAATACCGATAAATTACCGGTATTTTTATTATTTTAAACAAACGTAAACAAAATTGAAAGTTACTAGTACAAATATAAAAAAATGTATATACAACTACAACTATATTCAACTAAACAATAAAATAAATCAATAAGTTTATTTTTTTAAATAATAATTTAACAAAAGTATATGCAATTTAATTAATTCGTTCTCACTATCGAGTATATTGAGTACTTTACCAAAAACTCATAAAAGATCATATTACATTATTATAATAAACTGTATTGTCTGTATCCGATGTGTTAAATTAGCATAATCTCCAATATTTAAAAAAACTAATTATAATAATTTTTCTACACTAATTTAAGATCGGATTCTTTGTCGAGATAAATAATAAGTTACTATAATTGTTGAGTATTGTTATTTAAAACAATGTGATGCTTCTATAGTATTTTCAAACTTAGAAACGTTTTCGAAAAATAATATTTTATAATTGTAATAAGAAGCAAAAATATTTAGTAATTATCATAATTATTATGTATAAAGTTAGAAAAAAAATAAAGATTACGCAGAGGTAATCTGTATGATATAAAATATTTTGGCGGAAATATCACTTAAAAAAACCGTAACATTTTTACAATAGATGAAACAAACATCATTATCTATCAGTCCAATTCTATTTATTGTAACACGATACAAGCCCTTTGGAAAGCAATAAATATTCAGTTTAATGACGAGTTGAGATAATATTTGACATTTGTTTATCCTTAGAATCACTTAAAGATATAGCTGTTTAAGCGATTATGGAAGATAAATTTGTTTCGAGAAATTTAAATTTTAGTGTATTATGTATCAAATAGCGCTTATGTAAAAATACCGGTATTTTTGGAATTAATATCGGTAAAAATACCACCGAAAAATCGGGCGGTTTACCGGTAATTCGGTATACCGGTATACCGGTATTGCATTCCCTATTACCAACAACCCCATTACATTTCAATATATATATATATATATATATATATATATATATATATATATATATATATATATATATATATATATATATATATATATATATATATATATATATATATATATATATATGAGATTCAGTCTTCAGGGCAATACATCAATTAAAAACTTGTATGACTTTAAAACATTTTTATTTTTTCCATACGTTTCGACACATTGTTTTGTGTCATCTTCAGTAGACTCTAGTTTGAAGGCACAAATAGAAATTATTAATTAAAACTAATATATAAGAAGTGATATGGTATGAACTTACATGTAATTGTAATAATCCTAATTATTTCATAATTATAATTGTTCACAATGCACAATAAAACCAATTCTTGTCACTTTAAATTGAACAATATATAAATTTTAGAATGAGTTTTTTTATGAAATTGTAAAGTACATCCCGCTATTCCGTATTCCGATGCAACCACGTGTTAAAAGCTAGGTACAAAGCACACGAACTGACCAGAGAATTTAAGGTTTGACAAAGCGAGGAGGGTACATATAGTAAAATATAAAAAGATGACAATTGTGAGGGTGGACATAGTTGGTAGTATTGAGATAAAAATTAAAAGAAAAAGAAAAATTAACATTAAAATTAATATAATTAAAACGTCGATCAGGATAGGTAATTATTTTAAAAGTATGAATTTCGAGACATTGTTTAAAACTACTTGGTAATTCTCACACAGTGAAGAAGTATCCAATCTTTTGTTTATGCTATTTTTAAAAAGGTGTATGAAACATGATTCTGAAAAGCTTCTCTGCGATGTATTCGACTCGTGATATAAAATTGTGGCAACATCAAAATTGAAAATATGATTGAAACTTTGGATGTGGTCAGTTATCATTGTTTGATTTTTATTTTTGGAGTTGTTATAGTGTTGTCTAAGACGTTTTTTAGATGTTGTCCAGTTTCGCCAATATAAGTGGCCTCACAATTTGTACAGTCAATTTTATACACGATGTTAGAAATACGATCTAAACTTGTCGGTGATTTTAAGTTCAAAAATAAAAAGTTAAGAGTCTGATCAATATTGCAAACTAAACGCAACTCCGCGAATTCAAATAGTTTTTTCCAAATAGGAAAGAGATTTTTAATGTATGGGAGACAAATAGTGCCAATAAACTTATTTTCTTCTTTTTTATGGGACTCGAGGGAAGGATGATTATGTTTTGTGTTAAGGACGGAAAGCCTGTTGTTAATTACTGATTTTATAAGATGTGGAGGATAGCAATTGTTTAATAGGGTTCTGTGGATTAGAGATAAGTTAAAAGGCCAAAACTTTTTATCTGGCAAGAGAATAGCATGATCAACTAAATTGATAATAGTACCAATTTTCATGTTAGTAAGATGATAAGAATGGAAATTGAGATATCTGCCAGACCACGTTGGTTTTTGGTACCAGTTAGTAATAATTTTATTTTCTGGAGTTTTCATGATATTTACATCTAAAAAGCTAATTGACCTATTGTGTTCTTTTTCGAAAGTGAAAGTGAGGTGTTTAATAAAGGAATTGAACTTTAATATTTGTAAAGAATCAAAGTTATTTTTAGGAATGCAAGTAATTATATCATCGACATATCTGTAATAAAGGAAAAATTCAACATTAGATAGTTTAGAGACGTTTTTTTCGAGGTGTTGTAAAGAGAGTTAGTTCAGCAAAAGCAGGTGAGATAGGCGATCCCATGGGTGTACCAAAAATTTGTGTATAAAAATGTGAATTGAATTCAAAATAAGTATTCGCGACTATGAATTTAATGGACTCTCGAAACCAATGGAGAGAAAGGGTAGTGTGGCAAAAATCTCATCCCATCTATCTGTGATTGACTCTAAAATTAGTTCTAGTGGGACATTTGTGAAAAGAGAAACAGCATCTAGGCTTGAGGGAGTTGTTGGGCAATTGTGTATTACGTATTTTGTTGACAAATTCGAAGGAATTTTTAATAAAGAAAGGAGAATTAACAGCAACTATGGAGAGGGGTTTGCTCAGAAATTTAGAAAATTTATTTAGGGAAGAATTTAAATCTGCAACTATAGGTCTAAAGGGTACATTGGTTTTGTGGATTTTTGAGAGACCGTATAATTTTGGATTGTTAGGATGCAGGTTTTTTAACGACAAGGACAAGTCTTGTGGAATTTGTTTAGTAGATACTAAATTATTAATGAATTTGTGGAACGTGCGGTTGATTCGATCTGTAGGATCGCTATTGATAGGACTGTAAACGTTAGTGCCATTAACTAGACTAGTGATTTTTTCTAAAGAGGTAGTTTTGTCGAGAACTACTGTGACATTTCCTTTATCTGCTCTGGTTACTAAAATATTCGGATTATCTTTGAGAAAGTTTTTACAAAGTTTTATGTCTCCTAAAATATCTTTGTAATCAACAATTTTTTTGGAGTTAAAGGACTTGATGTAAGAGAGAGAATTTTTTTGCAAAAATGGGAACGAATGTTAGATTTTACTTCAGGATTTTTGATATTATGAAGACCAGCTTCTAGTCTGCTTAAAACTTTAATAAAATTTAAATTGTGGCAATTATTGGGGATAGCAAAGTTAGAACCTAGTGCAAAAATGTAAAGTAATCTATCTGGAATTGTGACGCTGGAAAGATTTTTTAGCCATTTGTTAATTAGTGTACTATTTAAAACTATTTTTGAAAGGTTGCGTTTAGACTGCAATAATTTATCGAACTTAATTTTATAAGAATTTTTTAATTTAATGAAAAATTTGTTGTTACGAATCGATTCGTATTCAGAAAAGCTGTGGAGAATCTCCGCTTCAACAGAATGAGTGAGCCAAGCGTACGTTTTATCAATAGCTAGTTTTAAGTTATTGACATTGCAAATACAATTCTTGATTTCAATGGATAACATATGGAGGCTTAATGAAGAAAATTTGTTTTTTAGCGAACTATGTAAGTGCGAAAATTTGTCTGTATTGAATTGATAGAACTTAGGAATTATACTTCCTTTTCTGCATCTTATTAAGAAAATCTGTTTGTTAATGTTAGTGATTAATTTCGTATTTAGTTTGGTAATGTGTTTTAATTGTGACAAAATATAAAAGCCGTAATGCTTTTTGATAAACGAGTAAAAAGAATTATTTAGAGGGTAATTGTTTTGAGAATAATCAGTTCGTTTGAGCAACGCGCAGTTGAAAGTCGTTTGCTTCATGATGTAGATAAAAAGAACGGTAAATTAAAGTAGAAGTAAAAATGTAAAAAGGAAGCAAAATAAGGAAATTTAAAATGACAAGGATAGTGTACAAAATTATTATGAAAGTTATTAAAATTTACTAAGAAACTTAGCTAAATATATAAAAATTATTATACAACGAAAATTTTAAACAATGTCTCGAAATTCATACTTTTAAAATAATTACCTATCCTGATCGGCGTTTTAATTTTATTAATTTTAATGTTAATTTTTCTTTTTCTCTTAATTTTTATCTCAATTCTACCAACTATGTCCACCCTCACAATTGTCATCTTTTCATATTTTACTATATGTACCCTCCTCGCGTTGTCAAACCTTAAATTCTCTGGTCAGTTCGTGTGCTTTGTACCTAGCTTTTAAAACGTGGTGCGCACATTGGTGTACATTTAGGCTTCACTCTTGCATCGGAATACGGAATAACGGGATGTACTTTACAATTTCATAAAAAACTCATTCTAAAATTTATATATTGTTCAATTTAAAGTGATAAGAATTGGTTTTATTGTGCATTGTGAACAATTATAATTATGAAATAATTAGGATTATTACAATTACATGTAAGTTCATACCATATCACTTCTTATATATTAGTTTTAATTAATAATTTCTATCTGTGCCTTCAAACTAGTGTCCACTGAAGATGACACAAAACCATGTGTCGTGGGAAAAAATAAAAATGTTTTAAAGTCAAACAAGTTTTTAATTGATGTATTGCCCTGAAGACTGAATCTCACATATCTCAACATCAAAATTATAAAAATTTAACATACATATATATATATATATATATATATATATATATATATATATATATATATATATATATTTATAATTTGAGTTTAAAATCGGGCGTTACATCAATAAAAATAGTATGAGAGTTTTTAGAAATTTATTTAAAATTCATATGTTTCGGCTAGCATCTTAGCCTTCATGCAGTCAATTAAAGGCAATCAATTTAACTATAACTAGTGGGGGGCATGTCATCGTGTCTCAATGCAATTTCGCTGGAAGTTCCCGTACCAAAAATTATTTTTTTTAAAAACTATAACATTTTCGAAAAAAATTACTTTGAAAAAATTAGATCTTTGAGAAACTATAAATTTTTGAAAAAAAATTATTTTTTTGGAAAAAAACTTTCTGAAAATAAATGTTTTCTTTATTGTGAAATATTTTGAAAGTTTTGAACTTTTTTCAAAGCAATCGTGCTGCTTTAACTGCATAGAGATGAAATATCGAAGCGCGTAAGCGCCGCTTCGTCGTCAAACGGATAAACAATGATACGGAACCCATAGGAATGTAAACAAAATTTATACTTATTGTTAAAATCTCTATAAAATATCTGATAATTTTATGTCTAATGATCATTTATGACCGCCAAATGGCATTTTTTTTTACTTTTTTCACTAGATCTCTGAAACCGCTAGACCTGCCTTCATGAAAATCTAATCAATTGTTCATCTTGTCAATACATGTATAATGTTTTTTGAATTATTAAAATCGGACGCTCCGTTCTCTTAAACACGGAACTTTTTGACCCGCATCTTCGAAACGGCTACCCCTGCCTATGCCAAAAACTAATCAGCATGTCTCCTTATAAACAGAAATCAAATGTTTTTTGAATAATTGAAATCGGTTGAATTGTGTTCCCAAAATCTCCGACGAAAATTTGTATCCGCACACACACACATACATCCATTTTTTCTAATTGTAAGGTATGCCAAAATGTTCAGAAACCTAAGATATATAAAAAATTTCATTACTATAAACTTACCCTACGGAAAGTTAAATAAAACTAAATGAATAATATGTAAGAAATTTCATAGAAAAACAATTGTGTACAAGTGCAATATATAATACAAAATGGAAAGTATTAAGCAAATTAATACACTCCTATTTAATTTTAAAGTAATAGAAGGAGCAATTGCTCCATTAAAAGTACATATATGGTTAAGAAGAATCCTTGAAAGTATATTCAAAGATATAAATTACATTCATAGAATTGCCATGGAAAGTAAAATATTAAATGTCAAAAATGCGGAAATTATTAGTAAAATTAAAAATAAATATGAAGCAAATATTAAGTACAAAGATGAAAATAATCAAAGTTACGAAATAGAATTTCGTGAACCAAAAAAACCTTCGAAATGGATTAAACTTCTGAACGTTCAGTGGGAGATTTCAGAAGAATATATTACAAAAATTATATCAGAATATATAAAAATTTTAAAATATTAGGAAGATATGTGGACTGAAGAAAACATAATTAAAATGGAAACATAACATTCCATATGGAACTAACAAAAGAAATACCTGATGGCAGTAAAATTAATGGAGCAAATACAACAATAATTATAAAAGGACAGTCGAGGAAATGTTTTAAATGCGGAGAAATAAATCATATGGAAAAAGATTGCACAGTAAATACGAGAATGATTGAAAGACTAAAATATGTTGAAAAAATTAATCCTTCGATAAATAATAAAGAAGATAATATAATAGAGAAAACTGTATAACAAAAAGACGGAAACAAAATCAAACAAAAAGGATAATAATAAAATGAAGAAAACATTAGTACGAGGGCATGTAAAAAATAAGGTTCCCAACGCTGTACACTCGCCGCGCGAGATCCTAGGGAAAATCCGGCAACACTATTTTCATTGTTGATCCTTGCCACTCCATTCCAACTACCTGGAAGTTCACTGCAAAGCTTAGTGTCAATCTAACAGCCATCCGCGTTGGAGCGCGCAATCGCCGTCACCGCCAGGTGTAAAATCCGTTCAGTCAATCGATTTTTAAACGCGAAGAAGCTTACGCCTGTTGAAATTCATAGACAGTTGGAAGAAGTTTATGGCAAAACTTGCATCAGAGTCCAGCACGTCCTCAAACGGTGCAGGGAGTTCTCCGAAGGACGCACAGACGTTCACGACGAGCAAAGAAGCGGGAAGCCATCGAGTTTTGGGACCGAAAATGTGTCTTGCTTACCGAGTTAATGCTTTAAGGGTCCACTATAAATTCGGACAAGTACTGCGAGACACTAACAAAACACAAAAGAGCCATCCAAAATCACCGGAAAAGAAGACCGAGCAAAGGCGTGGCGGCGGAGTTCTTCGAAGCGGGTTTTCAGAAGTGGAAAACTCCTCAGAAAAAATGCGTTGAAAGATCTGGCAACTATATAGAAAAATAGTTTGAAATACAAGCTTTCCGATTGTATGTACATTTATTGCAATAAAAAATGTCTGAACCATGAAAAAAATGTGGGAACCTTATTTTTTACATGACCCTCGTAATAAAAAAAAAGAAAATAGAATAATTGTTAATAAAAGAAGTAATGTTATAATGGCAATTAAAATAAAAAAATCGATAAAAATACATAAGAAGAAAAATCATAACAATGAAATAGAAATAACACCAAAGAGAAACAAACTAATAAATACAGATGAAGTAATCAATCAAATCATTAGAAAATTTGATATAAAAGCATCAAGTTTGTTATCTGATGTATTGATAGATGATCCCAATGAGAAAATGATAATTGAACAAGACTATATAAATTAAAACAAAAATTAAACAAATATACTATTTAACAAACATGGATAATTATAAAGTTATAAACTTAGCTACACTAAATATAAATAGTATAAAGAGTTTAACAACTTTTTTTTTTTTAATTCGTAAGAGAATATGATTTAGACATTAATATATTACAAGAGATAAATGAAGACGATTTTAATTTTTTAAGTCATATAAAAATATTATAAATTTAAATGAGAATCTAAGAAGAACAACAATCTTGATAAGACCTGGTATAGAATTTAAAAATATACTATTATTACATGAAAATTCCAGAATAATAAGAAGAAAAATAGATGAAATAAATTTCATCAATGTCTATGCACATGCTGGGAATGGATTGAGAGCAAAAAGAGAAAAATTATTTAAAAAAGAAATAGGCAGTGTATTCAGAAATAATATAGCAAACATAATTATAGCAGGCGATTTAACTACGTTATTAACGCAAAAGACCAAAAAGTCCGAGCAAATAATAGTGTGACCTTAAAAAGATTAGTGAATCAGGTTAAACTAAAATATGTATGGGAACAAAAACATAAGAATAAATCAGGATACACATTTCTTAGAGGCAATTCTGCATCTAGATTGGATCGGTTCTATGTAGATAAACATAAGTAACAAAAAATTATAGACTGCAAAACAGTACCGATGGCTTTTTCGGACCATAAAGCCGCAATTCTGAAAATAAAAGCATCTTCATCAATACCCTTATTAGGAAAAAGCTATTGGAAAATAAACTACAAAATATTAAAATCAGAGGAATTCGATAATAAATTTATAGAAAAATGGAAATTAATTGAAAAAAAAATGTCCGCCTAATAAATCAATAGTGTGGCGGCAAAAAAAGCAAAACCCAAAATTAAATATATAGCAAAAAGTATTTCGATACAGAATGCCATAGATTTCAATAATGCAATCAGTTATTTAGAGCAAGTATTGAATGAGGCTGTCTCAATTCACAAAGAAACCGGAGGTATGTGGGAAATAATTAACGAAATAAGAGCAACGATTAGAAAATTATATGATTTAAAACAAGGACGAGCAACCCGCGGCCCGCCAGAGATTTTTCTGCGGCCCGCCAAGCATTTCTCAACTACAGATTATTTTTCTAGACATTTTATCAAATCCGGCTGTAAAGGCTAATTTTGTTGTCAGTCAAATACTAGTAAAAACAGTTGTTCGCAGAAATAGCATTTCCTGATAAAATATTATTTCTCATTTAATATTAATAATATTAATTTAAGTATTAGTTTAACAATATTGCAAGAAAAATTTAAAAATTCGTGAATTTAAAGACTTCCTGACCATTTAGAACGTGAATATGGCTATGTTCTTTTCAATACCAAAGTAAGTTAGCTCAATAGTGATGCAATGCTTAAAGGAGTATACGACTCAAATGGCGAATTACAATTGTTTTTGTATATGAAATAATACGTATAGTCCTTCCGTCATTTTGGTAATAAAGAATAATATCTTTTGCAGTATCTTGTGTTTCACATTCCATTTTCAGAAAAAGAAAATGTGAATAAATTTTAATTGTGATTCCAAATGTTCAAAACTAACAAAACAACTGTTTTCATGTAAATGTTTTCTTCGCCATTTACCATGCAAAAATATACAGATTTAGAAAATGTATTTTTTCAGTAAACATCGCAATTTTTTATAAATCTCATGTCAGCACTGGGACATTTTCGCTTTTGAAAAAAACCCAAATCAAATTATGATAAATTATTTTTTTGGAAGTACGTATGTGTGCAAAAAATTTCACAGCCTCTCAAAAGAAAAGTCGCTGGATAATAATTCATTCATTCAGAAAAAATGCTAGATTGAAGATTGTGCCGGATTTTAAATGCTTTCCAAATTTTGTGTCCCTGTGACTATAGATTTATCTTCAGCGGTAAAAGTACATTGGAAATACATCGGAAAACATATGCCATACCCAATCTAGACAATTTTTTTGTGGACCCGTGTTAATTTCAACCATGAAATTCATAAAAAATTACCACCTATCAAAACTGAGTAAAACATTTCAAAGCTGCATACTAGCAACACGTATGCAGCTTTGAAATGTTTTTACGCATTAAAAAAAAAAAAAAAAGAAAAAAATTTAAAAAATAAGGCTGATATTGATCAGCTAATATAAAAAAACAGTGCCAAATTTCTATTAAAGTTTACAAGTAAATTAGTTTTTCTGTTTAGCTATTATTTGTTTTCATTTTGTTTTAATATTTATAAACACTTATAATATACACTCGTAAATATATAAAATATACACTTTTTTCAATTGTATCTTTGTTCTTTTTTGTGTCAATTTTGTAATTTTGTTGCAATTACATTATTTCCGCGCTCAGACAACAAATTTTTTGACTTAATTTTAGTTCAGACTTTTGAGTTTATGAAAAAGTTTCAGTTTTATTTAAAACAAAAAAGCAATCATGGGCTGAACAAACGTAACATTTTTTTAAAAACTTTGTTCTTTATTTTATTTTTTTTTAATGCGGAATGCAAAACTACGTTCAATTTCAAATTTCCATTACTTTATAATAGTCATTTTAGTAGTCCAATCATTTTTTATTTAGCTCGGCAATAGATTAACCTTTTCGCCTTTTTTGTGAACGTTTTTAATGGTTACTTTCGATAAAATTAACTGATGTGCAGTATAAACTACTGTACAAATATTTCTCGATGTGCATTAGAAATACATAGTTTTTGAATGACTTGCAGAAGAAGCAATTTTAGCAAAAAAAAACTGGAAATTTAATATCAAAATCTGAAGATAAAACTGTTTTTGAGAGAAAACAAATTTTTTTCAGGGTACTTGATATTTCAGTCGTTTCACTAAACATAGCATAACCTAATTCAGATATGAATGTTAGTATTTTAGCCTTGTCGTGGGTAAATTATCAATGTAATATGTGTTAACTGCCCCTTTCATTTAAATACCACATATTTATACGTTCAGAATTAGTTAGTCATTTCTAATACTGATGATTTTCTAAAAAATATTTCCTGTGGCTAAACTAAAACGGGTCAGCTAGTATATATATATAAACTACGTGCGGCCCGCCATAAAATTTTAAAAACCAAATTGGCCTGTGGGTTAAAAAGGTTGCTCGCCTTTGATTTAGAAAATGAAAGTATCAAAATAAGATCAAGAACATAAACAATAGCAGAACATGAACATTTAACGAAATTAATAGCGAAAGAAAAGAAAAATAAAGTAAATAAATATATTAAATCGATGTATTACTCGAAAAACATTTTAAAACAAAACAATAAAGATATAATGAAAGAAATGGAAAAATCATATAAATATTTCTATAAAAAAGAATCAATACCGAACATAGAAATTCATGCTATTTTGGTAAAATACAATAAAAAATAATATAATAAATATTAATATTATTTTCAATGAGAACCTAATTAATTTAATTAATAATATTAATTTAATAAATATTAATATTATTTTCAATGAGAACCTAAAAAATAAGATTACAGAAGAAGTAAAGAAAGCAATAAATCTGCAAATGATAATAGGACCCCCGGTATAGATAAAATTCCATACGAATTTTATGAAAAATTCGAACAAATAACATCTCTGTTCGTAAGAATGTAATGAATTTATAAGTAATCCGGAATATATCAATAAAGAGTTTGCAGAAGGAATAATCATCCTGATACCTAAAGTGCAAAATCCAAAATATACAGATGATAACAGACCAATAACGCTCCTAAATTGTGATTTAAATTGTTTTCAAAAATCTTAGCGAATAGAATTAAATCCGCATACAAAACGTCATAAATGACGGTCAATCCTGTTGTATAGATGACAGAAATATTATCAATAATTTAACAACAGTTAGAAATTCAGTAGCTTTCTATAAAACATAAACAACCGGGTCTATTAAATATGTATATCACATGAATACCTGTTTCAAGTTCTCTAGAAAATGGCAATACTTGACAAAATCACAAAGGTTATAAAATGTTTATATAAAAATGCATCTAAAAACATATAAAATTACTAGCATATGCTGATGATGTATCCATAATCATAAAATCAAATGATGAAGAAAGAAAGGCACAGAAAATCATAGAATCATAATGTGAATGTTCAGGTGCTAAAATAAATAAAAATAAATCATCATATCTGCCACTTGGTTCAAAATAGAAGAGAGATACAAATAATATACCAGTAAAATTAGTAAACACCTTTCTAATGATTGCTTATGGAAAGATCCTATTAATGAAAATGTCAAATGCGCGAATTGCGGCGAAAAACATCCAGCAAATTATAAAGGTTGCAGAGTCTATAAGGAAATAATATCTCGCAAATTTCCGCCTTTAAGGCCCAGGATCTTACCTTCTTCTAATTTAATATATAACAACCGGATTCAACCAAACCTTTCATTTGCCCAGGCAACTAGATCAGAAAATACACAGCAAGTTACTAATCCAGAATTAATTTCTCAGCCCAGAATCCAAAATAATGATATATCTGAATTAAAACAAATGGTAAAATCATTAGTCAACCAAATAAGTGTAATGCTTAACTTATTAACATCCCTCGTTACTAAGTTTAAGCCATGAATCATTTCATTCGAATTGCTGTCTGGAACTCAAATGGATTGAGTAATCATACTCAAGAAATTATACATTTTCTTAATCTTCAAAAAATAGATATACTACTAGTCTCAGAAACCCACTTCACGTCGATAAGTTTTTTCAAGGTTCCAAATTACATCCTATACACAACTAATCATCCTGATGGAACAGCCCACGGCGGAAGTGCTGTGCTTATAAAATCAACTATTAAACATTACATGGCTCAGTCTTATGCGGAACATTTTTTACAAGCAACTAATGTAGTGATTGAAACTTCGATTGGAGCTTTAACTGTAAGTGCATTATACTGTCCGCCAAGACATAACATTTCTCATGAAAAATTTAGTGAATTCTTTACATCTTTGGGACCAATATTTTTAGCTGGAGGAGATTATAACGCTAAACATTGTTCATGGGGTTCGAGATTAAGCAATCCAAGAGGTAAGCAATTTTATAAATCCATGGTTAACTGCAGACTTAAACACTTATCAACAGGTGAACCAACTTACTGGCCTGGAGACACTTCTAAAATTCCAGACCTTCTAGACTTCTGTATATTCAAGGGTATATTAGATGAACAATTAAAAGCTGAATCAAGTCTTGACTTATCTTCTGATCACACTCCAATCATTGTTACATTTAGCTCAAAGTTCAAATTGCAATCTAAAAGTCCATCATTAACAAATAAAAAAACTAATTGGGAATTATTTTCTAAATATATTGATGACAATTTATGCTGCAAAGTACCTCTAAAAAGTACAGATGATATTGATAATGCAATAGGTATTCTCAATAAAAATATCACTGATGCGGCTCGCTATTCTACACCCACAAATGATATTGTTGAACGATTTTTCTGTCCACTCGAAGCTAAAAGACTCATAGCCTGTAAAAGAAAACTGCGTAGAAGGTGGCAAAATACTCATTTTCCGGATGATAAAGCTAAACTGAATAAAGCTATTAAGGAACTTAAACAATATTTGTTTGATTTAAAAAATAAACATATGGAGTCCTACTTAAGGGGGGCGATACATGTAATCGCCTTAATTTTTACCATTTTTTGAGGACTTTTTAAACTGGGAAGGAATGACTGAATCTTTTTGAATTTTTTTATGGTTATTTATTATATATTAAAATACACAAAAACATTTTTTTTTTATTTTTTTTTTTTTAAATGGCTGCCGTAAAAATAGATCTGCCAAGACCCTCTCGGAAAACGCCATCAATCTGCGGGCGTTCTCACTTTTCGTACGGTGATCTGAAATCAAAAAAATTAGTTTGTACGTATTCATAAAACATATATCTTCTAGTTAAACCAACAAAAAATTAAAAAAGTCACAAAATCGTAAATTGGCAGGCCTCAGAAAAAAAAAGTTCGATTTTTCACCATTTTTTCACTGTTTTTTTTGGTAAAAAGGTTAATTTTTGAAATTTTTTTTGGAATGTTTGAGGTTTAACTAGAAGCTATTCCTGTAAAGTAGATGTGTGCAAAATTTCATTGGAATCGGTTTAGAACTTTTTGAGTTATCACGCCCGCAGTATTCAAAAATGTCGTTTTGAGAAAAACGCGTTTAAAGTTTTGACACATAAAAACTGTATGATTAAAGTGGCTTACCGATTAATCGGCGATTCCAGGGCCATATAGAAGTCCTTCGGTATGTTCAAGGAACTCGTTTTTCTTAGCAAGTTCCTGCAGACATGCTTGACGAGCTTGTTTGGTGGTCAAAGAGCTGCGGCGATTTTCTCGATTCACTCTTTGCTCATCGATTTTTTCTTTATATGAGATGGATTGGCGGCCAATAACAATTTCCATTGAGTTCATTAGTTGCAAGATAAAGTTTAATCCATTATTAAACAACCCTGCAGATATGAAAGCACTAATCTCTACGATCTTCCGTCCAGAGTTGAGATGTTTTGGACAGAGGCGCCAGACAGTAGAATTATAGCTTTCATTTGCATTTTGAGTGTGGCCTCCTAAACATCTTTCAAGCAAGTCATCCCGAGATAAATCTTCAAAAATTTGCACTTTCTTCAAATTTCACAGGTAATTTACAATCACGACATATCAAAATCTCTGACAATGCTGTAAACACAGTAAAAAACTCGATAAATCGATAGCCTAGAAGCGGACTGTAATGATAATTTTCTTCGTCATTGTTAGAGAGTTTTCTCGCACTTGTACTTTGCGCTTCCGTATTTTCTTCATTTTTATTAGAGTGTTGATTTCCATGAAACTTTCTTTTTCGTGGTTTCGTACAACGGTTTGATATATTTCTTTTATTTTTAGGATAAGACTGCATTTTTATTTAACTTATTAATTTATTCTGCACAAAACGAATGCCAGAAGTATACTGAACTGAACTAAAATACGGCAACTAATCGGAAATCAACAACGATCTGTACTTTTATCAGTTACAGATAAGAGTACAATAGCACTCGAGCGTCGAGTTGCGGTGTGGCACTTAAATGAGTTTTTATTGTATAAATAATGATAATTTTGTTTTGAATTTTTGCAGGCATATTTTTGAGATGTTATTCTAACGATTTATGAAAAAAAAAAAAATCGATTTTTTTTTTCTTGTTACATGTATCGCCCCCCTTAAGTGATTTGTCTGTTCATGACCATTCCATTTGGAAAGCCACGAAAAATATAAGAAGACCAACCTCCACGGTATCTCCAATTAGAAATGATGATGGTTCTTGGTCTAGATCAGCAGAAGACAAGGTTATTACCTTTGCAAATCACCTTGAAAAGGTCTTCACTCCTCATCCTTGTAATGTACCTAACGATCAATTTATCACAGATTACTTGAACGACAGTAATTTCACAGACGAACCCATTCCAAAAATTAAGTATTCTGAAGTGCTCTACGAGATTAGTAACACTAAATTGGTAAAAACTCCTGGTAATGATGCGATTACATTTGGTCTAATAAAACACCTTCCTGATAAAGGTAAGAGATTTTTAACTATATTATTTAATGCCATAATACGGCTGAAGTATTTTCCTTCATCGTGGAAATTGGCGAAAATAATCTTAATTCTCAAGCCTGGAAAAAATCCTACTGATGCAGTTTCCTACCGGCCCATTAGTCTTCTGTCTTGCTCTCAAAAATTTTTGAAAAAGTTATTCACAAAAGAATCATAATTATTTTAGAAGATAACAATTTTATGCCAAAACATCAATTTGGGTTCATTAGACAACACTCAACAGTAGAACAAATACATAGAGTTGTGGATTCCATTTATAAAGCCTTTCACTTAAAAAAATATTGTTCAGCCCTTTTTCTTGACATCAGTCAGGCGTTTGATAAAGTTTGGCATAACGGCTTATTGTACAAATTAAAGAAGAATTTACCATACAACTATTATCTCCTCCTAAAATCATATCAGTGTGATAGAAGGTTCTTTGTCAGTTTTAATGATGCTTCATCTAATGTTAAAAATATTTCTTCCGGAGTTCCCCAAGGTAGTGTTCTTGGTCCGCTGCTTTACATTATATATACTGCTGATATACCTACAAATGCAGAAACCATGATTGCTACCTTTGCAGATGACACGGGAATTCTAGCTCAACATGACAACCAATTGCTTGCCTCGGAAATTCTACAAAAACATGTAGATGAAGTAGAAAAGTGGATGAAACTATGGAGAATAAAAGTGAATAACTCTAAATCAGTTCACGTTACTCACGTTCATGCCCCCCTGTTAGATTGAATGGTGATTTGGTTCCTGTATCCAATGTTGTTAAATATCTGGGATTACATTTAGATAGAAGATTAACCTGGCATGAACATATTCTAAAGAAGCGTCAGCAGCTTGAATTAACACGTAAACAACTAAATTGGTTAATGGGCTGGAAATCACAAGTCACAATAGAAAATAAACTCTTAATCTACAAGACAATAATTAAACCAATATGGTCCTACGGTCTACAACTATGGGGTGCGGCCAGTAAATCGAATATAACTATTCTACAAAGGCTCCAAAACAAAATTTTGAAAGAAATCGTGAACGCTCCAAAATATGTTCCAAACTGGTTGATACATCAAGATCTCAGAATCCAAACTATAGATGAAGAAATTAATCTATACTGCACCAGATATAAAGCTCGTCTGAGTCGTCATCCAAACGTATTAGCGTCAGATCTGCTCAAGCCTTTACCACCAAAGCGTCTTAAAAAAAGAATATGCAATGATTTACTAGAAATTATAATATAATATCTATGAAGGCGCTATCGCAGGATAGCGATCCTTCTCACGCAGACAATTAATATATAACTGTAATATATGTAGCTGAATGTACTTTGTATAGCTTGCTATGAAAAATAAATACAAAAAAAAAAAAAAAAAAAAAAAAAAAAAAAAAAAAAAAAGTAAAATTAGAAGTTAAATATTTAGGGATGCTAGTAAACAACAATTTAAATGTCATTATAAAAAAATTGGGATAAAATATTAAATAGTATAAGGATAACGTTGAATATAGAACTCTCCAGGAGACTAAATATAATACAAAAAATATGGCATGTAAACCAGTTTGCTCTGTCAAAAGTGTGGTATATTGCACAGGTTTCGCCAATGAAAAAGGTCTATTCACAAAAAATTGAAGTATAGCTAGAGTAGTAATGGACACGGACTTCGAATTAAAAGAAAACAATTAGAAGGAGGTCTGAAACTAATATCAACCAAGGAGAAATGCGAAGCCTTACTCTTTAAAAATATGATTAAACAAATAAATGAAAAGCAAGTCAATGGTCAATTTTTGCAATTTTGGCAAGAAAATAATAAATTACCAAAAATAATTAAAAATGAGTTCAAAATTATTAATGAACGAAACAAAAGCCGAAAACAAAAGATATTTATCACAAATTACTGAAAGATTACACTCCTAAAATAATGGAAAAAAAACACACCATAATTGGAAAAACATATGTAGGAATATAGAAAAAAAATATTCCTTCAGAATGCAAAACAACAAATTATTTGATAGTTAATGAATGCATTGAAGAAATAACACACGTTGAGAGGGATTTAAGAGAAAAAAGAAAATAACATTTTTTGAAGAATCCACTTATGTGTGAAATATTGTAAAATAGAATGTATACATTTATTTATGTAAAATAAAGAAAAAAATAAAATAACATATGAAAACATTATTATTCCATGGTATGAGCATGTGCATAGTGGTAAAATATATATGTTTTAACATCACAGATAGTGAAACACACAAATTAACATGACAACTTAACAAGTTGTCAAAACTATGTATTTACTATTCGGAGTCTAAGATACAAATGTCACTTTTTCTTGAAGCAGTTTTTAACATGTGTTCAAATTTTACGAGTTTAAAAAGGGATGGGATAGTGTCATTTGAAATTTATTAATTTATTAATTTCGCATTTAAACGAAATTGAAAGCACGGAACTATAATTTTCTTATATTACAATAACATTTTCAATATTTTACTGTAAAAATACTACACTACAAAATATGTTGCACTTACAAATTCGTATGATGACTATATGCAAATAAGAAGGGAACTACCAGTTTTATGATCAAAACTAAATTTTATTATAATAATTTCAATAATTTATTGAATGTGGTTAATATTAAGGGGCACAACTAGTGTAACCGCCTAAAAAAGGTGATTTTTTGAAATTTCTATTAAAAAACTACTTTATCAATCATTTCAAAATTTTAGGAATATATTTACACATGTTTTAAGAATACATAGTAAAATTTTTGAAGAAAAAAATTAAATATTTTTTAAGTTATCGTCGATCTCCAACGGCGCGACAAAAAAAAAGGCCCTTCACTGCTGCAGTGATTCCGGCCTTCTACGTGGATGAAATTTAAAAAAAAATCTCGTTAAACTAGATAATATTGCCTGTAAAATGAACTACGATAAAAAAAAATCAAAAATTGACAAAATGACGGCGTTTTTTTTTTTAAAAAAAAAAGTCGAATTTTACCCAAAATTTTGTTGTTTTTGGACTGCCAAAATTCGATTTTTGATCCGATCAAAAAATCGATAGTTCATTTTACGGATAACTATATATAGAACAAGTAAAAAAAATTGATGGTGAACGGATCATTTGTTTTTGAGTAATCGCTGCAGCAAATTCGAAAAATGCTGTTTCGAGAAAAACGCGTTTAAAGATTAAATGATCGTTATACTATATATACTCTTTAAATGGCTGTAACTCAAAAACTATTTAAGATATCTATTTAAAATTTTGGTATGTTATTTTTAAAGGTATAACCTATCGAAATATGGAAAAATTGAAAATTCGATTTTTTTTTAAATTTCACACTAGTTGTGCCCCTTAAATATAATAATATTTATTTTTCGTTCAATGTGTTTGTAATTCATCATATTAAAAACTGACGAAAAGTGCATTTTTATGGAACCTATCATCCATATGAAACGGAGGATAATTGTATATATAATGTAACGAAAATTATCGTTTCTAGGATGATATTCGTTCAACTCTGTTTGAGTGAGTGACTCTAATCCTATTTGCTTACAATCGGAAGCATAATTGAGTGAAAACTATCCGATATCATATTACAGGTAACGAAAACAAGGGCGGCTCGAGCGATTATAAAAGCTTCCTGCATCTGGTTTATTGCACAAACTGATTATGATTGCTTGGGGAGAAAGTACTCATATAATACAGTAGGCCCTCGCTTTACACGGCACTCTGGGTACACGGTTCCCATACTACACGGAGCTAAAAATCCGACATCCCTCTGACTACACGAACTTCTTATTACACGGTATTTAGTAAACAGCCCATAAGTTCGTTGTGCAAACGGGTATTGATGTAAATTTTGTTATCGACTTTTATCTTTTAGACATGCTTGATTATATAATAGCTGCCTAAGAACACGTTTGAGCTGACTACTGTGTCGCGCCAATTTTTGAATAAGGTATCAATGTCCTACATGTCATTTCGTCCGTATTACTCCTACTTCAAGTTGTATTCCTTGGTCTCCATACAGCGCGATAAAAATGGTACGATTTGTACCAACTCTGAGTCTCTGGATTCCATACTGCACTATGAAAGGTTCCATAGAACGCACTACGAATTAGCCTGAATTGTAGGTTAAGGGGGTATTCTACTGTAGAATTTTGAAAAAATCGAAAATTTTTTTTTTTCATATTTTCAAAGTTTAGTTATTCAAAAATATGTCATTAAAAGGATTTTTCAAAATTACTATTATTTCCTGAGTTATAGCCGCTTTAGTGACGTGGTCTCGGTTCGGGTCCGACCGAGTCTCAAAACTTTGAACGCGTTTTTCTCGGAACTACTTTTTTCGAGCTGGCGGTAAGGATATCTCGAGTTCTAATGAACCGATTTACTTCAAATTTGGAGAGGATCTTCTCTATACATTGCTTTATCGCATGGACCTCTACCAAAACTATAACTTTTCATTTAGTATTTTTAAAAAATTCGGAATTGTTAAAAAAACATGAAAAAAAATTTTTTTTTTTAAACTGCCGCCATTCAAACAAAAAAATTTTTTTTGGCTTATCCAAGGTTCATACGATAGCGACATCTATAATAATTAAGAATCCATCTTTTTTTTATGTTTCGGATCACCAGGAGGGTTGGAATCATGCACGCCAGGACACCCTCTTTTTTTTGAGCTCCCACTTTGACTGCTCATAACTTTGTGAATTCTAATTTTTTTTCTTTAATAATTTTTTTTATGTAATAATAAAATATCAATAAACAAATGATAAAAAAATCGATAGTAAAAATATCATTTGTTTCCTTTATACAGCGCTTCAAAAAACGGGCAAAATTCATGCTTCTACAGTAGAATACCCCCTTAAATACGAGTTTCTTATAGCACGGTTCCCATGCTGCACGGTACGCACTTGCCGCGTAAAGCGAGGGTTTACTGTACTCATATAATATCGATCAGCCGCAGCGTTGTATCACTGCAGAAAGCTCCACCATGCGGATAAACGTATCAGTTGTAAGCAACTCGGAAATATAACGAAACGCCGGATTCAATCACATATGATTTGATTTATTTGTGAATGTTTGAGAATATTTGTAAGCGGTTTTTATTATATAGTTTAAAGTTCTAATAAAGCGGAAAAATCAAATAACTACTAGCATTGTGGGCATAGTCAGCAAATGCGTCTTGTGATTGATTGACGTCATATATCATGAATAGAAGTGCAAATTAGAAAGGATAAAATATCAAAATTTATCAGTCAATAATATTGTAAACATAATATAAAATAAAATTTTAAATATTATTTTAGTGAAGCCTAATACCGTTTATTATTTAAACTCATGTTTAATCGATTTTTATCACCAATTTCAAATTCAATTACCTTTTCTTAAAGTTTATTGAATTCATGTTAAAATTTTTAATCTCATCGAACAAATCCTAATTGTTTAATTTTATTTCTCTGTATTTTAACCAAAAAAAGTTATAATTGTAAAAAAAATATTGCGTTAGCAAGATTTATAACAACGCTTTAAAATTTTCAGATAAGCGTGTAAAAATTTGGATATTATATATTATTTATATATGTATATTATTGATACAAATATATTTTCATCCGACATGGTTATATATTTTTATTAACTTCCCGTAGGGTAAGTTATTGTAATCGTCCAAAAATCGAAATTGAAACTTTTTACATTTCTTCACGTTTTGGACATTTTGGCATATCTCAGAAAAAATGGATGTGTGTGCGTGTGTGTGTGTATGTAAGTATAGATACAATTTTTCGTCCACGCTTTCGGGCGCACAGATCAACCGATTTGTATGATTCAAAAAACATTCGACTCCTGTTGATAGGGAGATGTGCTGATTAGTTTCAATCGCAACGGAGCATCCGATTTGAATGATCCAAAAAACATTCAATTTTAATGACGGAGGGAAGTGGTAATTAGTTTTTGGCGAAGGCAGGTCCTTGCGTTTTGAAGATACCGAGCTAAATATGCAAAAATGTCAGTTTTTGAAAGAACTAAGCATCCGATTTGATTGATTCAACAAACTTTCTGCTTGTGTTGACGAAATGATTGCTTTTGGGATTTTTTTTAATTTAACAAATTAAATACTTCGTAATATTTATTTTATTTAAAAAACACATAAAAATAAATTCATAAAATTTAACGTAACATAAAACTAACCACCAATTATTTGTAAACACTTCTAGAATCTTGTTCCATAGCATTAACACTTTCGGGACGGCACCAATTTCAAAACAATCTACTCTACCGGCTGTAAACTTGATTTATTGTGTATGTTATGCAATTTGTTTGATAAAAATTTGTGGTCATTGAAGGACACACATTTTTAATATTAATTTATTTTTGATCATTTTATAAAGAATGGTGACGTTCAAAACAATTTCCAAAATGCATAGCTGGTTGATTTTGACATGTTTTACAATAAAATGTTGTTCGCCGCCTTACTCCTGGTGCTTTTCTGTCAGAACAGACAATACAATCATTTTTTCTTTTAGAATTTGGAATATGAATTAGTTGGATAATATCATCATCACATTCATCACATTCATCACTATCATCGGTGCGAATAGTAATTTCGTAAAATTTGTCTGTATGAATGTCTATTTGAAACTCATCCTCACTACTGTAATTCACAAAATTTACTAGTCGTTTTGCCATATTTAAAAGCGCTCGGTCGTTTTAAATATTAAAAAAAGACCATATAGCAAAGAAAAAGGCTAAAAATACTACTAAAATAATTTAAAAATATTTTCAAAATACAATACTGTTTATCACTGCTATATGTAGTTTATTCAACTTTTCGATGCAAACTGAGTCATTGTTTATAAAATAGCCTGTGCCCACAGAGTATGTTTGTCCACTGAGGTGGACAGCCGTCCCCAAAGTGTTAAACCATTTCTTTGGAAATTTAAACGTGCGTAAAACAACATTTGATTAAAAGTATTTACAAAATTTAAAAGGCTTACTATTGAGTAACCTTTTAGAATCAGTTCGATTGTAGCAGCCGAGCGATTCACATCGAATAAATAATCGTAAATAATTACATAATGTCTTCCGAGTCGGATGGTCAGTGCGGCCGACCACCTGACCCAAACCTTTTTACCTGCCGCTCTGCGATTGGAGAATCAACAACAGATGCAAAGAACACTTGTTTAAATAGATCGAGTGACATGGATTTTTGTGATACTGAAAGTGTAATTAGTGTAGAAAATGAATCAGTTAGTAGTTGTGATTTGAATATTAAGAATAGTGTTAATGTTAATTATAAGTATAATATCAACGATGTAAGTGCAGATAATAATAAAAGGGAAACGTTAGAACAAAAGGAAAACAAAGGGGAAAACAGTAATTTAGCGTCAAATAATAGTGATACAACAATGGAAATAACAAAAGATCTAATAAGTGACGAAAACAATATAAACGATCAAAATAAATCAGATGAAAGAGTTAATCCATTAAATAATTTGATACGTTTTGAAGGTTGCGATATGGGCCCTTACACTATATTTGTTGAATCCAAGGACAAAAATATAGGCCGACTACACCCGATGGCTTTGGGAAAAATCATACATAATGCAGGGACATAATTTCAAATTTGGTTTGACAGAAGTTTCGGTTATAGGAAAAAATAAAGTGAAGATGGAATTTAAAAGCGCCAGGGTGGCGAACAAAATTCTAGATGACAAAATTTAAAAAAAAAATAATCTGAAGGCATACATCCCGAAATACCTACTTGCAAGGCATGGCATAATATTTGATGTGGATGCCAATCTCTCACAGCAAGAAATTATAAACGCCATTGAAACAGACATTCCGATTATAGACGTGGTATGTTTAAGACCGAAAAATAATAATACAATAAATTACTCATCACAATGTGTCAAATTAACGTTTAGGGGCGCGTTTACCGAATAAGGTAGCTATACATTCGGTAAAATGTGAGGTTCGACCGTTTGTACAGAAAGTGGTCCAATGCTATAAATGCTGTCGGTTCAATCACGTTAAGGACTTAGATTAAATTAGTATTAATTTTAAATTATGCAACGAAAATAAGTTTAAATACGATCATAGCCCAGTAAACAGATATCGGTGGAAAATTAAAGATGCAGATTGGTCAGGTTATGCGCAAACTGTAGACAGAATGTTGTCGAATACTAATCTCAACTCCAATCCGATGATTTCCTATTCCAAGTTTATTGAATGCATTAATAATGCAGCACTAATGAAAATTCCAAAAACAAATCTGTATTTGGGTACAAAATATAGAAATAAATCAAATCCTTGGTGGGACGAGGAGTGCGACAAAGTGAAGAAAATAAAATCGGAAGCAATTAAGAAATACAAATAAATACCAAACATAGACAATTATATAAAATACAAGCGAGCGGTAGCTAAGTGTCGATTTGTATTTAAAAAAAAAAATACGATAAATGGACAGAGTTTTGTAACTCCTTCTCCAGAAACATGTCTTCACAACAAATCTGGCACCATATAAAGGTTATGAAAAATGGAGCCACTCGAACCAATGCATTTCCTAACAACTTAGCTGATCAGTTTCTTAACTCACTTACTCCGGATACGGTAATTAATGATGTCAACATACAGGACATGGAAAAAAATGACGAATTAGAAGGTCCCTTTACCATTGATGAATTACATTTGGCACTAAAAAGAAATAGTAATACTGCGCCGGGTAATGACAATATACATTACCCCATGCTAAGTAACCTATCAGATAAGAGAAAAAAAATTCTACTGAAGGTCTTCAACGACATCTGGATTAAAGAGATTGCTGTAAAAGATTGGAGGACATATATCACAATACCAGTCCTAAAGCCTAATAAGGATGCAACAAAAATAGAATCATATCGGCCGATTTCTCTAGCGTCATGTGTCTCCAAAACATTCGAACGCTTAATGAAAAGAAGAATCGAGTGGTGGCTCGAGAACAAAAAGAAATTGCCAAGTTATATGCAAGGTTTCAGAAACAAAAGAGGCACGTATGATGTTCTAACTAGTTTCGTCTATGAAATTCACAACAACCTGGCAAAGAAAAATTGTGTATTGACTATCAACTTGGATCTGGAGAACGCATACAACAGGGTTCAAATACCGATTTTGATAAACATTCTATATGAATTAAAACTCCCTAAGAGATTTATTGTTCACATTTATCATTTACTGAAAGATCGAAAATTAGTCCTCAGATGTAAAGATACGCATTATGGGCCACGGTATATGTCGGAAGGCTTACCCCAAGGTTCTGTCCTTAGTCCCTTGTTGTTCGACGTATACACGGCACACCTTCAAAATGAGATTGGCCAGGACACTCGGATTATGCAATATGCAGATGATCTAATATTATCACATAGTGGAGTGTCATTAAATGATGTGATCAAAAAAATGGATCAGACCATGACATCATTTGGAAAATGGACCACATCTCTGGGATTTTCAATTTCCGAGAATAAAAGTGCAGTATCCTTTTTCACCAGACAAAAGAATTCTATTGCGATGAAGTCAATAAAATTAGGTAGATACACCTTAAAAATACAAACTTCCACAAAATGTCTGGGTTTGACTATAGATAGCAAATTACGATGGGGTCCACATTTGGAAAATCTGTCAAAAAAATGTGAAGATGCATTAAATATCTTGAGAGTATAAAATCACATGATGTATGGCGCTGACGTAAAGGTTGCAATCAGGATATATAAACAGCTTATATTATCTAAACTAGATTATGGCTGTTTCATTTATGGGGATGCAAGTAAAAATCTACTGCGCAAACTGGATACCCTGCAAAATAAAGCTATAAGGTATTGCCTGGGAGTTTTGCGTTCAACGCCCATTAACGCCTTACATGTGGAGGCACACATAATGCCTTTGCATTTGAGGAGGAAACTGTTAGCAACGAAATTCGTCATTGACAGAATAAGGTCCAACAACGTAGAGGTGATACAAAAAATTAGTAGTGCTAACAACTGTCAGAACAGACAATATTGGCAAAATAAAAAGAAACCTATACTTATGTCGGTGTTTTCAGAAACAGAATACAAATGCAAGCCATTAGAAGAACAAAACAAAGCAACAAAATTCTACTTCGACTATAAAATCACCACTACAAACCTTCAAAATATCATACAGACGGAATTTTGTAATACATATAGCAGTCCAATTGATTGGGGGTATAGATTAGAAATTGAAGATAAAATTAAAAACACGTTTCCGGACTTCGAGGTTTTCTTCACAGATGGTTCAAAAGGTTCTGAAGGCGTAGGTATATAAATGCGTCGATTTATACAGCTGAAATGTACGCCATAAACAAATGTATTCGGAACATCGCCTCACTTGGCTTAGAGAAAGCAGTTGTATTCAGTGATAGCCGATCATCTTTAGAGAGCCTGCTATCTATAGGCAGGGACCCAAGTTTTTTAGTGTTAGATACTCTTAATCATATACATAACATACTCTCGAAAAAAATCCGTTTACTTAATTTGGATCAAGAGTCATATTGGAGTAACAGGGAATGAAGCTGCTGACAAAGGAGCAAAAGATGCAATAAGCACAGGTATAATCGTAGAAGATGGAATATCCCACCAAGATATCAAAAACCTCTTTAAGGCAAAGATATATAAGGAGTGGCAATTGGAATTCCAAGAGTCATGTCGTGAAAAAGGACAATTTTATGCAGCCATACAAGAAAAAATTCCCGTCAGACCATGGTACGACAAATTTACGAGGAGTCGTCATTTTTACTGCATTTTTAATCGTCTGAGAACCAATCACACCTTTACGCCTTTTCACTTGAATAGGATCGGAATTAACATCAATCCGTACTGTCTTTGTCTTGGCGAAGCAAATAATGCAGATGCCAATCACCTAATTATGGAATGTAGACATATGGAGGAAAAAAGAGAAAAACTATGGAATAAATTAACAAAACTGAGGATCACACTTCCCACAAACCTGAGACTGATGTTGGCAGACACTGTAACGTATGATGCTATATACGAGTATATATGTAAAACTAGATTAATGGTATAGACTTATAAAGATTCAACATAGTGTAATTAAAATTAGGTGTATATGTGTATAGATGTGTCTTTGTGTGCGTATGTGCGTATATGTATATGTGTATGTATGTGTGTATATATATATATATATATATTTATATATATGTGTATGTATGTGTATATATGTATATGTGTATATGTATATGTATATGTGTATATATATATATATATATATATATATATGTATGTATTAGTCTTAATTTTTGTAGATGTGAAATTCTGTAGATAATGGCCAATGTACAAGCTTACAAAGCCAATAAAAATAAATAAAAAAAAAAAACCTTTGAGAATAAATGTTAAGTATTAAAATCATTATATTTTTATAAAGACAGATTGTAATTAATAAAAAAAATAAAGTACTTAAAATACTTTATATTATAAAAATAAAAAACAATCGCTATGTCGGTATCCCCATCTGCATGGTTCCCTAAATTCGACATTCGACAAGTTCTTCATCCACAATTTTAGTGTATTTTCTCATGTGATCTTGTGAGTGCCTGCTAGACTATTTTAGGTGTAAAATAAAAAAATATGTATGTAGCGAGCCCATAAATAGGATTCACACTTTGAAAAAAAATTGTTTCATAGACAAATTCGCAGATAAACCCGCTTTTAATATTACAGCTTGCTATAATAATTCTCTCTTACAATGTGGTTTCCGTACAACATCCCATAAGGTGCATTCGCACAGAAAAAAAACTGTACTATTACTATGAACGGCACTAATAACTAGATAATTTAAGGGGTTTAAATGTAAGTTCGAATCTAACATTTACAATATTAAACTTTCAGACAATAAACAATATAGGACTTTAGCACTCATCACATGAATTGCGAAACGAAAATAAGGAGCGGCGCCAAATCTCGATTTACAAAATGTGGACAATGACGACAGTTTATTTATGATAAACTTAAAATGAATTAGTGATGCATAGCATCGTGCCTTAAGTTAAATTGCTGGTACCTCCCGTACCAGAATTAAATTTTCGAGCAAAAATAACATTGTTCAAATCAAATTTGTGGAACACAATGGGAAATTGAACAAACTAGGGCCTGTACAGTCGCGCGTAACGCTAAGAGTACCCCGCATCACCCCGCATAGAATTCGTTCGGAGCAGTGCACGATGCGGGGTACTATTTTAGCGTTACGCGCGGTTGTACTGACTCTGGTTTGTTCAATTTTACAATGTGTTACACAAATTTGATTTGAACAATATTCGCAGCAGTACTGCAGAAGAAAAAAACAATAGGCGTTCGAATAACGCTAATAAGAAAGTAATCGAACGAAACGCACTACCTGAAAACATTAATTGAAAAATTGTTTTATCATTTTTAGCTAATTATGAATGATTATTTGGCACCATATGTTCTACATTATGTGGTCTAAGCCAATGTGAGTAGAATCACGTAATTTCTTTTCGACATCTTATGTTTACGTCAAAAAGTGAGTTTGGAAAGGAGGCCTATTTTCAATGATATCTCGGCCATAATGTGAGATACAAACTTTATTATTGATATATTTTAATTTTTTCAAGGCGACCTTCAAAATGGCGTATTAATTATTTATATACCAGAATGGGGCCAATTATGTATGGCAATGCGCCCATACCCTTGGGCGTCCTGACTATTATATAGTACAATTATGTACTCGACTGGCAGACCGTTGCAACCGTCAGAATGTTCTGGCTGTTTACACATACTTTCTGAACAGTTAAAAGAATACACCCTCATAATTTAAGCCATTTTGGAGCAGGTTATAAAAACTTTATTTGATATTTTCAAAAATCGAAGGGATGATGACGTAACCGCGAGATGACTGCCAAAATGGTACTTTCTTAATGGACCGGTAATAAAATATCATTTAAAAACTTTCTAGCTTTGTGAAAACAGGTTAGTCAAATAGTTCGCTGGCCATTAGACAATATGGTGACACTTAGAATTACTGTCACGAGTAACTACTGACGCTCGGCCGTACACGTCCGTATCACGTCCGTCACGTAATGGTGACGCTCGGCTGTGTGGGGCCATCCACGCCCGTCAAGTAAACTTGCCGCTCGTATCGAGTGGTTATTGAACTTTAACAGTACAAAGATATCTTGTGACATTAAGCGTCGACAAAATGCAGGGTCTATTATATTATTCTACTTAACGTGTACTACTTACACGCAAATATGATGTGTAGGCTAATGTATAGCGCAAATATCTTATTAATTTTCGATTACATAAAAACGGTATCGACGGTACTTCCTGACACCATAATCAAGAATATTAACGACCTGGTAAATTTTGTTTGACGAAAGTATTTCGATTAAGCGACTCGACGCAGCAAATTCAAGTTAGGAATAGTGAAATTATTGTGAAAATTGATCACTCAAGCAACACATAAAATTGTGATGAATCAGCGACTGACATCATACGGTGTATTATTATAGATCATTTGAACTATTCTATAAATATCGGTCAAATATGCGAGAATGAAATAGAAGGCAAATGTAACTTCTAAAATCAAGTGATTTCGAAATAAACACTATACTAAAACTAAACTAAAGAAAACATGCTTACCGAATTTGATTATAACGATTTTTTTTATCAATATTTGCACCTGTTTCATCATGAAATATCAGCAATTTTTTTAAGGTAGTGCATACATAGAATGTCTAAATAGGATGCCGATTCATTGATTGGGCGTATTATGAATTAAGATTTTGCTTTTCGAATTAATTTAAAATATGCCGGTTCATATTCGAGCATGTGATCAAATTTCATGATAAAAATTTGGTTGAGTTTAACCAATATACTTGATAAAATAAAGATCGTAAACATAATTTACAATAAAAATATTATATTGCAAAAATTATAAAAAATAATTTAATTTTGAAGACGTGTTGAAATATATTTTCAAATTAATATACGAGTTCTTCATCGACAACCGATGAGTAAACATCTAAATCAAACAAACAGTGAGTGTTAAAATACAAACAGACAGTTCGAAGAACCAAGACCGTACCACAAAGCAATAGCAAAAAATGTAAGTTGCTGTGCCAATCATCACACAAAACAGATTTCTACCACTAAATGACAGTAGTACACTACATAACATTAACAACAATACTCGAGAAAATAATACTAATAGCCCCGTACAGCAACCACCGCCGATCTTTATCTATGACATAGATAATCTGAACTACTAGAAATAAACACTGTTATATCATCGAATGATTATCACGTGCGTACATTAAAGAACAACGTGCTCAAAATATTTTGCTTAAATTCGATGTGTTTAGAACACTAGCTAGATATCTGCGTGTAACCAAGGTGCGGCATCAACTAAGAGAGGAACGGGACTACAGGGTAGTGATCAGATATTTCTACCACACAACAGACACAACTGAAATAGATAACGCATTTGAATCATTGGGTCACAACGTTAAGAATGTAACAAATATCGTAATCGTACAACCATACAACCATTTAATCTTTTTTATCTAGATCTGGAACCTTACAAAAATAATAAAGACATATACTCAATTACAGAACTGAACAACCACAAAATTCGCAACGAAGTCGCGAATCTTCGATCAAAATTTCTATTATTATTTCATTAATTGATAGAGCTATTGTTTTGAGTAATTTTATCTTTTGGAATAAAAATTTAGATTTAATCCGCTAAATTCTTGTACAGAACTCATATCTGTTTTGTAAGTTAATATTATTATAAAAAACCGTATTTAATATTTAAATAATAATAAAATAAACATTAATAATGATAACATTTTGTTACTTGTTGATACTAGTTTAATTATTTCTTCATCTTAAATATAAAGGTATTATTTCTTTACCATTTTTAGGCAGTTTACTTATTTTTTAAAAAAGATATTTTCTGAAGAAGGTTTTCTTTTAGTTTACAAATTGAATTGTAATAATTGTGATAAATTCTATATTTGAGAGAGTTCACAATATACCTAAGAGAATGCTTCAACATAATTATAATTCAAGAAATAAAAATCAATACAAAACAATGTTATCTGATCATATGCAAATTTTAAACACACTTTTGATTTAAACAATCCCATTATTTTATATATTGAACAAAATGTTGACTTAAGTAGGCTTGCTGAATCTGTTTTCATTTTTTTAAATTCACAATGTGTAAATAAGATGTTCTTCTTCTTTGCTTTTTGACAGCTATCAAAATTTAGTTAATGTATGTAAGTCTGATTTTTTTAATATTTGAACAATTTTTACCACTTGATATTTTCTTTTCTTCTTCTTTTTCAGAATTCGAAATATTTTGATTACTTGATTTTATTTTTCAAAATTCTATATATATATATATATATATATATATATATATATATATATATATAAAGCGAGAGGTTTTTCTTCAGATGGTGAAATAATATGATAAAATTGTTTCTTGGGCATCCATCCAGTAATTAAAAAAACAGTTTTATTGAAAAATGTTTTTATTTAGAGAAACATACGTTTCGGGTCTTGATTTGACCCATCTTCAGTGCATACAAATAAGTTTTAAAAAATAACACAAAAAACACAACAAAATTCCACTAAAAAATAATTAAATAGGAAATAAAAAATTGATAAGACATCAAGTTATGAATTTTTTTTTTTTTTTAAATAGTAAAATTAAAATAAATAATATATTTTATTATAAAAAAGGTTTTTCCAAAACGAACATGTCAGTTTGGAGACCGTGTTACGTGTTACGTGTGACTGGATGGATGCCCAAGAAACAATTTTATCATATATATATATATATATATATATATATATATATATATATATATATATATATATACAACAACATATTGATGTTATAATTGTCAAATAATATATAAAATAGTTTTAAACTGGTTTGGTACGTATAATTTTAATTCTGTTTATATAGTAAGTTTATATGTTTATTATATGGATGTGTGTGTGTGTGTGTGTGTGTGTGTGTGTGTGTGTGTGTGTAATTTGGAACTACATGCTTTATGTAATCACTCACGTTTTGTTGTTCAGTGATTGCCCCGTTCATAGCCGCCTGCTGTTGCGCGGCTTGTTGTTGCTGCTGTTGTGCGTTCGTTTGCTGTTGTGATGATTGCTGCTGGGATGGCTGGGGAGAGAATTCGGCTTGTGCGGCGGCAACAGCAGCTTGTGCTGCGGCGACAGCCGCTTGAGCGGCAGCTTGTGCTTGCGCCTGAGCAACAGCCGTTTGCATTGCGGCAGCCGCACAGGCTGCAGGTGTGGAAGGTGAATCATGTTTTACTAGACCAGCGACCGTAACTGCTACCGACGTATCTTGTTTAACGTTTTGTTGCCCTCCTAATAAAGGTTCGTTAGCGGCAGCACCGACGGCGGCTGCAGCCGCAGCCGCTGCAGCTCCGCCGCCTGCCGGACCACCGCCTCCTCCGCCACCCCCACCAGGAAGTGTTGGTGGAAATTGTGGTGTCGCCGGAAACGGGGCGCCCATACCCGCTTGTACCACATGCTGAAAAAAAGAAGTATGTAATTATTTTTCTATATTCGATCAATCGATGCAAGTTTGAAGCCGCATGAATTAAATAAATAATACACTCATCAATATAGACGATAAAAAAAATACACTAGTTTTAAGATACAATCAACAATTATTTCTCCAAAATATTTATACTATACATTATCAAAGCAAAGGTATGGAAGCAATGAATCGATCCATCTGTACCATCACTAACCATCCAAGAAAACAAAAGCTAATGAGAATTTTTCCATGGATTCATAAAACATTGAATATTTGTCGAGTAAACATATAAAAATCACTACTGTTGCTTAAATATCGGTTGTAAAATATTTCTAGTTAATTTCAAGTTGAATATATTTCAAAAGATCATATTCCATTATTAATTTCCCGAAGAAGAAGTTTGTTTTCATCAAAAAATCCGATTCGCTAATTCTATGTTTTCTCGGCGTTTCAAACTATTCTGAATCGGATGAGAATAAATTTGGAGGAAGTATGTGTGTGTGTGTTCCTCAAAAACGGCTGGACCGATTTCAAAAATTCAAAAACCATTCGATGTATCTCGACGAGGACTAGCGTTTGTGTGAAGATCGGCCGAGCCGTTTCTTTGTAAATCGCAAAAAAGTGAAAAAGTTTTCGTCCACGTTTTAGCCCGCAATTCTGAATCGATTTTGAAAATTCAAAAACTGTTCGAAAGATATTGGTTGGGAATCGACCTGATTAGTTTTTGAAAATTTGCTTTCAGAAAATACTCCTACCGGGTTGACGTGTTCGATTTTCAATAATGTGTATGTAATAAATCCACTTCGAATACTTTTAACCACTCATAAATTAATTTATTTATCGTAAATTAAATCGATTATGTGCACATATCGGGAAGTTCATATAACTTATCTAAAGACAAAATACCAATACCAACTAGTTTAAATATATTTCGTAACGGAGACTAATATTTCAATGAACCCTTTAATATTTTTGTGAATCCATTAAATATGTATTCTTTACAATCGTTTCATAAATTCAAATGATGATATTCGAATGTAAAAAGAGGATTTTTTCACCTCGATAATAAGTAAGACTGGTACGAGATTAAGTAGGAGAACGTATTCAGAACATAATATTTAGGTGCTAAGGTACGAATATGCCTTTTCTTTAACTATTATGAAATTCCTCTCATCTAACGAAACGATAGCAATGCTCCTGTTACATACAACATGTTCACGAATACATACTTACAGTGGTTACGATTTCTTTAACCCTCCGTCGGTCGGATATTTTTTCACCTTCGAACGGTCGGAAAGGTCTGGATGGACCACCATTCATTTTACATGCATTTATATGGGATAAATGAGTTTTTGGTGTCATATATTAACGATTATATAAAAAAAATCAAGAAATATAAAAAAATCGTCGCTTTTTTTGTTAATTTTTCTGTTTTAAATCAATGAAAAATAATATTTATTCTTTTTCGGCGTCTTTGAAATGAATGTGAAATTCAAATGAAAACGAAATGAGGTGCGTCGCCTTTGAAATGAGCTGTAAAACTCAAAGTGAAAATATAATTTCACTACAGGTTTGCCAAAAAAAATTTAGAACGCAGTACGGGTAGAAAAATTGTTGATAATGTGTGCATTATTCATCCGATTGCGATGTGTGTTTGTGTGCGATTACCAATAAGTTTCGTAGGTTTTCAAGGAACTCTCGTCATGAAAATACTAACATTCATGTTATAACACATAGCAAAGATTATAAACAACGCAGTTTGAATATAAAATACCATGAAAAAAGACAAAATACTGGTTTACATATATCAAAAAGCGTATATTTCATACAAAATGTAAGGTAAAAGACCCAGTTATTGACCCTGGCCCAGTTTCTGACCTTTTCAACTTTTTTTGGAATTAATTAAAAAACTATACATTTAATGTGAAAATAATTTTTTTCTTAATTGACAGTAATTTATTCTATGCCTCATAAATGTCAATTAAAAAAATATAAAAAATATTAACTAAATAAAAATTTTTTAAACCAAAAGGGACTGTAGAAGCCATTTTTTAGCTTTAGTCTAAACAGTTTATGTAAGGAGCTACGACAATTGAGTTCGTGCACTAATTATGATGTAAGTACGAAAATCTAACTAAAAATATATAAATAAGTCAATAATTAATTAAAATTTATTTTAAAATATTTATAAAACATATTAAATTTAGTTTTATTACTGAAATTTGAGGGTCAATAACTAGGCTCAATTTTAAGTGTATGTCGCAGTTGTTGACCCTGCAATTCTAACCTTCTAAAAGCTAGGTTATCTGTCACATGTTTTTAGTCACTTGTTCATTAAATGTAAAAATAATAATATTTATTGTTATCTTATATTTTTTTTACTATTTTTCGTAGTAAAGTGATAAATTTACATTTAATATTCATTGGTATAAATGAAAGATTGTATTTAAATCTTGTAAATACATCTTTTAAGTGATAAAATTATTAATAATTTGAAGAAACGAAAAGCTAAGGAAAAGGTACCGACAGTTTATACATCTGATTCGTGGTTAAAATATTATGACGACAAAGAAGCAAAGAAACGAAAATTAGAAGAAGAAAAAGAATTGAAAAAAGCTGAAAGGTCCAAAAATAAAGCCATCAAGGAGGCAGAAAAAATAATTAAAAAAGAAAAACTTGAAGAAAAAAAGAAACAAAAGCTCTTAAAATAAAGAAAAAGTCCAAGTAATTTAAATAATTAATTTTAATTTTTTTTGTTTGTGTAATATGTTATAACAAGACTTGAACTATTTATACGTTAAATTTTAACAAACTGTATATTTTTAGAATAAATATTTAATTTATTTATTTTAATAATAATTTCAGTTTATTTAAAATTGGTAAGCACTTCATAACCTAATCATGATTAAATTTGAGGGTCAGAAATTGGGCTACGGTCAGGGTCAGAAACTGCCACACGAAGAATTCTGAGGGTCAGAAACTGGAGCTCTTAATGTCAATTTCTAAAACGTCAATTTAAAATATAAATTTAGTTCAAATAATTTTTTTATGCACATTACTTTATTTTAAAAATCCTAAACTAATAGATAAAATTATAATTTTCTTCATTAAGTTAAGTTTTATATTAATTATTATAGTTTAACCTCCACCGTCACTCTAAAAAGGTCAGAAACTGGGCCCCTTACCTTATGGATGGTCTAGACAGACCTTCCCGACCGTTCGAAGTATAAAAAAGTGAATATCCTTATAATTATCTTTCTATACATTTTTTCGTCCTGACTTTTTTATTGATCGACAGCTAATGAAATTTTAGGAAAAGTCAAGAAATTTCAAGTCGATAGGATTATTAGAAGTATTTTTTTTTTTAATTGAAGTCGAAAAAAGTCTGGCCAGACCACGCCGACCGACGGAGGGTTAAAAATTTATCGTTGGTGGAGTGATTAAATAATAATACACTAGTGTGTACAATTGTTTTAAATATTTTTAAATAAATTATTTGTTACAAATATTGTAAATTTAGAAGTGTTAATTAAATTGGGCGGCGAGCGTATTCTACAAACAACTTTTGTGTATATTTTCAAGATATTTGTTCATTTTTTTTTATTCTTGATTTTTTTTTTGGTAATGAACTGAACGTTTTTCAAGATTAAAAACTTTGATATTTTTTCAAAGTTTTCAAAATTTTGATTTTATTTTTTGAAAATGAGAATTTTCGAAAATTTAAGTTTTTGGAAACTGTTTTTTTTTAATAACTTTTTTTTGTTTTGAAAATTTTCGAAATTTTGAAATCTTCTGTATAAGTATTTTGGTTCACATCGTCTACACAAGCAAAATGTTTTTTGAATTAATGTAATCGGATGATCTGCTCTCTTAAAAACTGCACTCCAAAACAGCCAGACGTGCCTTTTGCAAAAACGTCTTGCGATCGTGTACAAACCGCATGTTTTTTCAATCATTCAAATCAGTTATTCCATACTGTCGATAATGTCGAGGACATTTGTGTATAAGTAAAGTTTAAAATTAAAACTCTTGGTACGGAACCCAAAAAATTGACACAAAATGTGTACACATTAAAATTTCTATAAAATATCTGATAATTTGGTGTGCATAGTATTGATGAACATTTTTTTCCGCCAAATGGCATTTTTTACTGTTCAAATAAACTACAAATAAACTGATTTTTGAATCATTCAAATCTGGCGCTCCGTTCTCTCAAAAACTGAATTACCATTTTTGGCTCTTCTTGCCCCATCTTCGAAACGGATACACATGCCAAAAACAAATCAGCACGTTTCGTCAATACGAATCGAATGTTTTTCAAATTATTCGTATCAGTTGTATTTGTAATTTATGTAAAAAAATGTATTCGAAACACATTCATTTTTTCTAATTATAAGGTATGCAAAAATGTTAAGAAACCTTTGAAACGTGAAGATAAATAAAAATTTTCATTTTCGATTTTTTTACTACAACTTACCCTACGGGAAATTAATGAATGTATATTTCGAACCCGGACGCAATATACCGGAAAAAATATTGTAAAAAAATAGATTATTTAAACATTTGTTGCATAAATATGAACTAATAATTATTATCTGAAAAAGATCTGGACTGATATTTCTCGAATTATATAACTTGAGCTTCCCACAATTTTATGAAAAACATTTTGAATCAATTAATTACAAAATAGGTTTACATTGTTAACTTCCCGAAGGAGAAGTTTATGTTTTCATCAAAAAATCCGATTCGCTAATTTTATGTTTTCTCGACGTTTCAAGCCATTCTGAATCGAATGAGACCAAATTTGGAAAAAGTATGTGTGTGTGTGTGTGTGTGAACAGATTTTTTGCCGTAAATCGACGTTTTCTCGAAAACGGCTGGGCCGATTTAAAAAATTTAAAAGCCATTCGATGTATCTCGATGAGGACTATCGTTTGTCAGTTTTGTGGAACGATCGGCCGAGACGTTTCTTTATAAATAGCAGAAAAGTAAAAAAAATTTCGTGCACGTTTTAGCCCGCAATTCTGAACCGATTATGAAAATTCACAAACCGTTCGAAAGGTATTGATTGGGAATCGTGCTGATTAGTTTTTAGTAAAGATCGGCCGAGCCGTTTTCTTGTAATAGTTTTTAAAAAAAAAATTTCGACGATTTTTACAATTATTTTTTTGACGGTAGATACCATAGTCTTCTAGATCATACTAAAATATTACGGCCCTACGACAACTGGTTCAGCTTTAAAAATTCGTCAAAGTTTGCAAAAATTGGTATCGTTTTTTTGGCAATTCTCAAAATTAGACTTTAGATCGACGTTTTCTCAAAAACGCCTGAACCGATTTCAGAAATTTAAAAGCCATTTGATGTATTTCGGTGAGGACTATTGTTTGTCAGTTTTGTGCGACGATCTGCCAAGCCGTTTCTTTTTAATTTGGAAAAAAGTGTTAAACTTTTCGTCCACATTTAAGCTCATCCTACCGAACCGATTTTAAAAAATCAAAAACTGTTCGAAAGATATTAGTTGGGAATGGTACTGATTAATTTTAGGTGAAAATCTACCAAGCCGTTTTCTTGTAATTAGCTGTTAAAAAAAAGTGTTGAACTTCTCGTCCACATTTAAGCTCATCCTACCGAACCGATTTTAAAAAATCAAAAACTGTTTGAAAGATATTAGTTGGGAATGGTACTGATTAATTTTAGGTGAAAATCTATCGAGCCGTTTTCTTGTAATGAACTGTTTAAAAAAAAATAAAAAAGCCGATTTTCATGGAACTTTTTTTGGCGATATACATCATGGTCTTATAGAACTTACTGTAATATTACGGCCTTACGACAAGTAGTTTAATTTTAAAAATTCGTCAAACTTTGCTAAAATTATTATCGTTTTTTTTTAAAGTAGGATTGATGAAGTATATTATTTGCACTTTTTTTTTTGATTAAGTCGATTATTTACACATATCGGGAAGTTCATGTAACTTGCCTCAAGGCTAAATACCAAACCAACTAGTTTTGATTTCCTTTTATGCATATATGTTCAAGTTTAAAACAAGAACATTTAATAAACAAAAATATAGGTTAAAAAAACGTATGAGCTATATAGCAAGTTACCTTAAAATTATTCAAAAACAACATCTCGAATATTTTAACATTACAAACGATTAGTTCGAAGCATTCAGAATATACTATACATAATCAAAGATTGCGTGATATCAGAAGTGAAGACGAATACAAGGTGCTAAAAAACTGGATAGCCCAAAATACTATAATTTTAGATAAGATATATCATACAGTGTTACATACATATATATATATATATATATATATATATATATATATATATCTTGAGGATTTATAGTTACCAGAGCTGATAAGGGAAACCTTACTGTGATTATGAATAAGTCTGATGATCTCTCAAAAACCGAAGCGCTTTTAAATGACACACTTACATACAAACCTTTAACTAATGACCCTACCGATTACATAAACAGAAAAACTCATAAACTTATTACAAATTTAATTCAAAAAAAAAAAACAAATATTCAAATCTTTAGGTTTTTCCCTTAAGGTTTTTCATCCAGACTTTCCTAAATTATATTGCCTTCCAAAAATCCATAAAGCAGATTTACTGTTAAGACCTATAGTTGCTGACATAAACTCACCGTTAAGTAATTTAACTAAATATTTAAGTACTATTCTCTCTAAGGTCACCATTTTATCAAAATCTCATGCCTCAAACTCTTTCATTTTAGCAAAATTTTAAATCGTAACCACTGTAAGTATGCATTCGTGAACATGTTGTATGTAACAGAAGCATTGCTATCGTTTCGTTAGATGAGAGGAATTTCATAATATAATAGTTAAAGAAAAGGCATCTTCGTACCTTAGCACCTAAATATTATATTCTGAATACGTTCTCCTACGTATTAACGTTATAAATATTATATTCTGAATACGTTCTCAAACAACAATCGGATGCACGAGTGCTTACGCATAATATTTTATTTATTAATTACTTTTTATTTTTTATTCTTTATCAAAAAAGAAATTACTGACATTTAGTGCTTGTTTCCAATTATTAATTTTTTACAAGCTGTATTAAGTGATAATCTAAGAAATTCAAGTAAGTAATGTTTTATGCATTATTTTAATTTAAGGTTTAGATATAATTAGTCTGTCTCTTTAGTTAAATCTTTTTTTTTATTTTTTTCCCAAAAGCATTTACTTTGTCAACACAAACAGAATTTAAATCATTCAAATGGGATGCTTAGCTTCCTCAAAAACTGCCATTTTTTAACTTCCCGTTGGGCAAAGTTATAGTAATCGCAAAAACAATCGAAAATGAAAATTTTTATATATCTTTACGTTTCAAAGGTTTCTGAATATTTTGGCATACCTTAGAAAAAATGGATGTATGTGTGTGTGTGTGTATGTGTGTGTGTGTATGTGTGTGTGTATGTGTGTGTGCGCGGATACAAATTTTCGTCGACGATTTCGGGAACACCGATCAACCGATGTAAATAATTCAAAAAGCATTCGATTCATACTTATAAGGAGAGGTGCTGATTAGTTTTTGGCGGAGGCAGGTCTAGCCGTTCCGAAGATACGGGGCAAAAAGTGCGAATAACGGTAACACGGTTTTTAAGAAAACGGAGCGTCGAATTTTAAAAATTCAAAAAACATTTCACTTGTGTTGACAAGATGAAGTACTGATTAAATTTTTGGGAAGGCAGGTCTAGCGGTTATGGACTCTCAATAAAAATAAGTTAAAAAAAATGCCATTTGCCGGTCAAAAATGTTCATTGGACATATGTACATCAAATTATCAGAATTTTAAAGAGATTTTAATAATATGTACACAGTGTAATTTGTTTTGGATTCCGTAGCAATAAATGTTCTCGACATTGTCGACAGTATGGAATATCTGATTTGAATAATTTAAAAAAAACATTTGATTCGTATTTATAAGAAGACGTGCTGATTAGTTTTTGGCATAAGCAGGTCAAGTCGTTTCGAAGATATGGGGCAAAAAGAACCAAAAATTGTAATTCAGTTTTCTAGAAAAGGGAGCATCCGATTTGAATAAATCAAAAAAACATTTTATTTGTATTGATTAAACAAAGAACTATTAAAATTTTTGGAAAGGCAAGTCTAACGGTTTTGGACTCTCAATTATTTTTTTTTTTTTTTAAGTAATTTGACGGTAAAAATATTTACTAGACATATGCACATCAAATTATCAGATATGTTAATAATGTGTACACATTTTGTGTCATTTTTTTGAGTTCCGTACCAAGATTTTCAATTTTGAAATTTATGTATATGGTTGAAACAAATGTACTCGACATTTTCAACAGTATGGAATAACCGATTTGTATTATTGAACAAACATTCGGTACTCGATTTTAAAAAAAATATCTAAATTTCGAAAAATTTGAAAAACATCAAAATTAAAAAAAAAGATTTCTTACAAAAATTTGAGAATATTTCATAAAAAAATCGGACATTTTCAAAAAAAATTAAACTCTCAAAAAATTTAAAAAAGAAAACGAATTTTTTTTTAAATTCCACAATTATAAAAAAATCAAATTTAAAAAAAATTAAAGAAATTTCTTGTACGCATACACATAAAGTTGTTTGTAGAATACGTTCGTCGCCCAATAAGCACATATAAATTTACAGTATGTATTTATAATAAATAATCTATTTGAAATTATTTAAAACAATTATTGATTATTTTCTTTCCTCGAATTTTTAATTACGGTACAAGAAGTTCCAGCAATTTGCCATGCGCCCCACTAGTTGTACATTTAGCTCTGTATCTTCAAAATGGCTGGACCTGCCTTTGCCAAAAACTAATCACCACTACTTCTAATCATTACAAATTGAATGCTTTGATCATTGAAATCAATTTCAATTCAATTCAAAGACTATATATTTCAATATATAAAAGTATGTACATTGCATATTATAACATGGGTTTATTACCCGTAGGTATTGTATCCTTCATTGGATTTTGTTTTGAAAACAATAATTAAAGTATATGTAAAACTTTTTGACAAATCGTGTGGCAAAAAAGAGGAAAGAAACTTTTTCTCCCAAAAAAAAAACACAAAGCAATATTTATAATAATAGTTAATTATACAAATAAAAAGAAAAACAAAAATAAAAGATTTATTCTCATCCAAGTATCAATTACCGCTATGGGTATATATTTTGGCATGGCGTGATTGCCATACCAAATATCGTCTCTTGTGTATTGGCCGAGGCCCGCGATGTTAATATTAGGATGATCCCCACATTTTAGATAAAAATTTTCAGTGAGCTTTTTTATAAAGTCTAGTATGGTCGGTAAGTCAGTCTGTTTGTGTATGTATTTTGAAGAGTAGTAATGTCTAGTCAGTGGGTCCCTTATTTTGTTGAGTACGAGTCGTAGTGTCTTATTTTATAATGTCTGTAGTTTTCGTAAGTTAGTCTTAGTCGTCGCGTTCCATGCCGGAGCGGCGTATGTCAGTATCGGTCTTATTAGTGTCAAGTAAAGTGTTCGCTTGTTCTTCACGCTTAGCGGGCTGTTGTGGTTCAAGAGAGGTCGTCTCAGTAGATTTAACATCCCGTAAGCTTGTCCGATTTTTGTATTAACATGTTTTGTGAAGCTGAGTCTATGGTCCAGAGTCACACCAAGATATTTGACATCCTTGGACCACTCAACTTCACAGTCCAATACTTTAATTTTGTCCAAGTCAGTCAGTCTAGTCGTGGCATTTCGGCTCTTTGTGAAAAGAATAGCCTCCGTCTTTTGCGGATTGATTTTAATTTGCCATTTGTCAGTATATTCAGTTAGTTTGTCTATGTGTGTCTGTATCTTTGTAGTCAGTAGCGTCGGTGAGCGTGATGATTTGTATATGGCAGTGTCGTCAGCAAACGTCAGTAACGTTGTGTCGGCGTCAGTGGGTATGTCGTGAATGTAGACGTTAAACAGTGACGGTCCCAGAATCGAGCTGAATCATTGAAATCGGAAACTCCGTTCTCTCAAAAACTCGTTTTCTATTTTCTGCAGTCTTTGCTCCGTATCTACCTAACGGCTGGACCTGCCTTTGTCAAAAACTAACCAGCACATCTCCCTATCAATAGGAATCGAATGTTTTTTGAACCATCCGAATCGGTTAATCCGTACGCCCGAAAACGTGGAAATATTAAACACACACATACACACACTTCCATTATTTTTGAAGTATGCCAAAATGTTCAGAAACCTCTGAAACGTGAAGAAATGCAAAAATTTTCATTAGTTTCAATTCTTTTCAATTAGTTAATCTTACGGGGAACCCTCAGGTTTACTCTTCTGGGATTTTGATGGAACTTCGCATCGTGATAGAGTTGATAGTCAAACCGAACCCCATAAAATATTATAAGCTTATGAGAAGTGGTTTAAAAATTAATTAAAGTTGTTAAAATGCGCTACGCCTTATATCTCCACGTATAGCAAGAATGGTGAGATAGCTGAGCGGTAGTGATGGGCGTTGAATCAACGAACGGCTATTTTCAACCGTTTCTTCTTCGTTAACGAACTAACGGTTTCGTCGTTACGAAATAACTAGTTGAAAATCAACTGGTTTCGAAGTCGTTGAAAACATGGCGGCCAGTTAGTTATTCAACGATATAGAATTTCGATAGAACGAACGTACGCAGGTACCTAAAACCTAGATCTGACCTCAAAAAGGTTCAACTAATACTATGAAAATCGCTTATTGTTAGGCTACTGCTTTTGTAATATTGCCGATGTGCGGGTACATATTACAAGTAAAAGAAATTGCAATTTAATCTTAGAAAATCAGTTGCATTTATTATAGTTTTCAATGGTTAATATTTTTTCATAAAATTCTTGTAACATTTGTCTTGCAATATATTTTTTAAACCAAACCTGAAAATTGATTTTTTATTTTTCATAACATTATTATATAACTATATATTTTTATATTGCTATTTTTATATAACATGTAAATTCGATGTTTTAGTATATGGCTTTGCTGTAACGAAAATATTTAAGTTTTGTAAATTAAACCTTAGCATTAATAATATTAAATGTGAAATATATATAAATATATATAAATATATATATATATATATATATATATATATATATTTTAGTAGTTAATTTTGATGTTGAAATATATGAGTGAGTTCTTGAGGGCGATACATCAAACAAAGAAAAGCCAAAGATTTATAAAATAATCTTTATTTCCAAACGTTTCGACATTCAATTTAATGTCATCATCAGTGGATCTAAAAACAGTATGAAAATTAGCATATCTAGGTAATTATAATATATGTGGATTGGTAAAGTAACTATACAATAAGAGAAAAATTAACAAACAGCAACACTTAACAACAAACCAAATATAAAAGATAGGAAAGGTAGTAGAGACTAGAATTAAATAAATAATTAAAAAGTATAGGCAAAAATATTTAAGTACACTCATATAAACCTACGCATATATACATATATATACATACACATATACACACATATACATATATATATACATATATATATATATATATATATATATATATATACATGCATATATCCATATACACACACATACAAACATATAATACACATATACATATACAGATACAACAATATATACCTATATATGTACACATATACATGTAAGACTATACACATATAAATATACGTATATACATATATGCAACGTGCATGCATATTCACAACGACGTACATGTACATGTATGAAACATACATATACTCATACCTATCTATGTAACTATAGCTATACACGTATACACATACATATACGCATAAACATGTATATAGACATATATACACACATATATATATACATATATATACATACATATATAAACTCCTACCGGGCGCGTCCCCAGGTGGCGGATAGGGGGTATCCTAACCGATCGTAAGATCGGCGGATTGGGGCGAAATAAAATAGCCCTCGCGGACCAAATATGGCATCGGAGCTGAGGAGTAACAGCCACCGTCCGTGTATAGCGGAAAAAATTAAAAACTCCCTTTTGGTTGGTCACACCATCTGACCTAGGGTCACATACGGAAGCGGATGAGGGGACACTGCTCGAAAGAGATGTGTGGATGATCCATATAGCGCACCGTACGTGAAAACTCCCGGCATCAACGTGCCGCACCCACGGGAGCAAGAGGATGCCAATGAAGGAAGAAGGTGCACGGCCGGAGCGGATGTTTTTTTTTTCCCACTCCAATGGTCACAAGCTCTTACAGTAATGGAGGTAGCTGTAGGAGTGATCACCCCTCCACTTCCCAAGGCACCGCGTTCGGAGACGACCTTTTGCTCTGGAGGACTATTTAAATAGCATGGATAACTATGAAAACCCAAAAAAACAAGAGACAGGTGACGTAATTATGGACGTCGAGCACGATGCGGCAAAAGCCGCTATAGTAAAAGGAGGCAAGAAGGTTCCCGGTAATCTTCACCGTGACAGAGTAAACTCTGCACCATCGACTAGATGTCGTCAAACGCCGATGGAGAGACTTGGCTCCAAAATTGACGAGCTAGCGGAGTATGTGAAAGATAGGAACAATGTTCACAGCAGAATAAAGGAGCTAATTAGGTCGATTGATACAGCATATAGCCTGGCATTGAAAGAATATACGGCAACCCCCAAAGCTCTCGCAATGACAGTACAAACTACACAGACCTCTCCCGAGAAAACTATTAAACCGGGTGTAACTCAGACGCCAATTCCTAAGACCCAGGAGCAAAACACAAACAAAAGGTTGCTATCTTCACTTAGTCCCACCTCTGACGCGGAAACGCATCCGCCTAAAAAATCGGCTGTAGAAAATAACTGGACGAAAGTGGTTCGAAAAAGTTCGAAGAAGAAAGGAGCCCGAGATCCGAAAGAAACCTTGGAGGAAACCGAGAAACCGGAAACCGAAAAAATCGATACAAATGATAGTGCTAAGCACAGAAACAACCATCATAGGACAACTCGGAGGAAACATAGAACCAAGGCTGTTCTGGTTCAACCAGCTGAAGGACGAACGTACGCTGACATCCTTAAGGAGATCAAGGAAAAAGTAAACCCGACAGAGACTGGCGTGGACATAAAGTCCATCAAACAGACAAGAAATGGAGGTGTATTACTGGAAATGAGTCCCAAGTCCGAAGATAGTGCAGCCTTTGCAGCTGCGATAAGGGCAGCAACTGAAAACATAGGAACAGTGAAATCACTGACGCCGCTGACGACGATAGAGATTCTTGACCTTGATGGTGTCTCTACCGAAAATGACGTTCGTAAAGCACTCATTCGGGACTTTACGACAAAACTGGAAATACGACGAGTGAACTTGACCAAAGTCACATCAAGAGGACAACGAGCGGCCTTCTGTGAGATAGACCAGGCTAATGCAATCAAAGCCCTAAATGGGGCCCGCATAAGAATTGGGTGGGTTAACTGTCGCATTCGCCCAGTTGTTAAAGTGGCCCGCTGCTTTAGATGCCTCGGTTTCGGACACCAAACGCATAAATGCGGGGGACCAGACAGAAGCAAGTGTTGCTACAAATGCGGTGGGGAAAATCACAAGTCTGTAGACTGCGCGGAAAAGCCAAAATGCTTTTTATGTACAGTAGACAAAGAAGATCGAAACAGCGGGAGCCATGTTGCCGGATCCGGTACCTGTAACGCATTCCGTGTAGCACTTGCCGAAGCCACGAGAGAACAGAAATGACGCGATTTCTACAAGGTAATCTGAACAGATGTGCCTTGGCGCAGAATCTACTGCGCCAACGTATCTTTGAAGATAAGATCGATATCTGCCTTATCTGCGAGCAATATATGAATATTCAGAATAAAACATGGTTCGCAGATAAATCTGGCACGGCAGCAATATGGATCACAAACTCAAAGAAGATTACCGTCAATGACTACGGAAGCGGCGAGGGTTTCGTCTGGATCAAGACTCCCACGACCTACTGTGTAAGCGTCTACCTCTCACCAAATGAAGGAATCAGCGTATTTCGCCAGAAAATGGCAAGCATAAAAGACACTCTCGGCAATTTTGACGGAGAAGTCATTGTAGCTGGGGATTTCAACGCGAAATCGGCAGAATGGGGCGCCGAATACTCGGACACTAGAGGAAATGACGTGGCAGACTTTGCTGCAAGATTAGACCTTACTGTGTTAAATACTGGGAGTATTACAACCTTTAGAAGGCCAGGGTATCAGGAATCTATTCTCGACATTACGTTTGCCACTCCAAGGACGGCGAACATGATTAGAGACTGGACTGTATCTGAAGAGTATAGTGGCAGTGATCACCAACATGTGACATTTAGTATTGGATCCGGTCCGACTCGACCAAGCAACTCTTGCAAACGAAGGTGGAATGCCAAGAAGCTTGACCAGGAAGCGTTACGAGCAGCCCTCGAGCAAAACGCATCTACTCTTCAAGCTGATCCAAAACTAAGTACCCGCAGAGAAACGGAAGAAACGGTATTTAAAACTATGAACGCTATTGTTACCTCGTGTAACGCCTCTATGCCACGACCAAAAAATCAGGGTGTGCACTGTCCAGCATATTGGTGGTCATCAGAGATAGCAGAACTACGGAAAAAATGCCACGCATTACGTCGCCGCGCCACAAGAGCTGCAAAACGCTCCCCCTACCAAGATTTGTATACAAACGAGTACAAACAGGCAAAAAAGAGCCTAAATAAAGCCATAAAATCAGCTAAAGCCGGATTGTGGAAGGAAATCTGCAATGACCTTGACAAAGATCTCTGGGGCAAAGCCTATCAAATCGTTACAAAACGACTTGGTAGAGCTTTACCAGAAGCACCGAAATCTCCTGCTCTGATGAATTCTATCGTAGCGGAACTATTCCCTAAACATCCGCCACGGAAAAGGAGACAATACGTGGAAAACAGTGAAACTACGCCCTTCACTGTCAAGGAACTCCAAGATGCGGCAAAAACCATAAAAACTGGCAAAGCACCAGGCCCTGATGGCATCCCAGCCTCAGTGATCAAGTTTGTAGCCTTGGAATTTCCGTATATTCTTCTGAACGTCTACAATGCCTGTCTAGCGACCGGCACCTTTCCTACGGTCTGGAAGCGGCAAAGATTGGTCCTAATAGACAAAGGTAAGGGAACCCCTGTAACGCCATCGTCGTTTCGACCACTCTGCATGTTAGACATCGCCGGCAAACTGCTTGAGAAACTTATTCAATGCAGACTGCGCAACGACATTGAATGCGCCGGAGGTTTTGCTAAGAACCAACACGGTTTTCAAAAAGGACGATCGACGATCGGCGCGATTCGGAAGGTAACGGAAACAGCAAGAGAAGCATGGCGTGGTAGTCTTAAAGCTCGTAAAGTGTGTCTCCTTCTCACATTCGACGTTAAAAACGCGTTTAACAGTGCGAATTGGGAGGATATTTTACACGCACTAGAGCATAATTTTGACGTAAAGCCAGAAAATCTAGGACTAATAGACGACTACCTCGATGGGAGAAAGTTGATAGTGGAAACGACGGAAGGTCATCAAGAACACGAGGTTACAGCTGGGGTACCTCAAGGCTCAATTTTAGGAGCCGATTTGTGGAACGCTGTCTACGACGAGCTCCTGGAGATTCCCTTGCCGAAGCAGGTGGAACTCACGGGCTTTGCGGACGACGTCGCAGCCACAATCGTAGTGGACAACATTGAGGAAGCTGAACTACTCGTTCGAGAGACCGTTGACACCATAGAGACCTGGCTTGAGAAACACCACCTAAAACTCGCCAAACAAAAAACGGAGATGGTTGTCTTGACCCGACAAAAATGGTTTCCAAAACCATTTACCGTAGACATAGGAGAGACAACTTTGACGTCGACAAGGGCCTTGCGCTATCTGGGAGTAATGATAGATGAGAAGCTATCCTTCCGTGAGCATCTCGATAGTGCATGCATAAAAGCTAGCAAGACGGTATCCAACTTGTCAAGGATTATGGCTAACTGCATGGGACCACAAACCCGAAAACGACGAGTCCTGCTTGAGGCAGTCCATTCTGTACTGCTTTACGGAACAGAGATATGGGCGGATATCCTCAAGCAAAAGACTTATCGGCGCAAAATAGCGGCAGTGCAAAGAAGAGGAGCTCTGAGAGTTACCTGTGCCTATCGCACAGTCTCAGAAGCAGCCGTGCTGGTAATAGCAGGAGCCACACCGATTGACTTGCTAGCTTTCGAGAGAGTGAAACTCTACGACGCTAAATTAGGTGGTGACGATTCCAGAGAAACAAGGTCGAGAATTAAAAATGAAACGATAAGAGAGTGGCAAAATCGGTGGACGTCAGGAGAGACGGGCAGATGGACGGCGCGTCTGATTCCGGACATTAGCGTCTGGCTCTCTCGACAATACGGGGACACAGATTTCTTTCTAACCCAGCTACTGACAGGACATGGACAGTTCAATGCCTATCTTTTTAAGATGGGATTGCATAGCACGCCAATGTGCAAATACTGTCCATATAAAATAGACGACGCTGAGCACACGTTCTTTGATGTCCTAGGTGGAAGGATTATCGAAACAACGCCGAGCACATTATAGGCACCAGGCTTACCCCCTCAAGTTTTGTGACCTACATGATGAAACAAGAAGAAAACTGGTCAGCTGTAGCAGCTTATGCACAGCATCTTTTGAAGGCTAAAACCGGAGAAAGGGACCAGTAGTCGTAAACAGGCGTCGCAAGGCGCAGCACGGACTGGATTGATGTAATGCTAACGCGGTTCCAATCCAGTCCTCCCCGTACCATCTGCGGGGAGAGGGGAGAGGAGTGTTTTTTTAGTGGGTAAAAATCTCCACACGGCCGTCCATCTTTGTCTGCTGTAGGATGGACAGCGGAGTATCAACGATGGCGGTGTCTTATGAAGATTTTTTTTCGCACCTCTATAAAAAAAAAAAAAAAAAAAAAAAAAAAAAATATATATACATATATATATATACACACATATATATATATACACACAATACATATATATACATATGTACATAAATGCTCACAAATATATATATATATATATATACATATATATATACATATATATATATATATATATATATATATTTATATATATATATATATATATATACATATACATACATGCATATATACGTATATATAATTACATGTATACACATATACATATGCACATACATACAAACCTACATGTAAATAAGTAATATACATATATATACATACATACATACAAATACATATATATATATATAAACATACAATATATGTAAACTCGTATATATGTAAAGCCAACAAATTATTTATGAAGATGGATAATACATATAAAATACAAGTGGACTTACATTACGTTGGTTAGTTACATATAGAGAAATGTACACAGCACTAGAGATTGGCACTAACATTTATACAACTAACTTGTCAGCACTATGCATTTTTTATATAATTTTTTTGTATGATGTAAACAGAAAAATGATAGTTTTATTGAACAAAAATGTAAGTAGAATTATGTAATTTCTGCCACGACTTCTGTACTTTGCTAGTACCGAGGCATGTATAAAAGTCACCACATGTTTTGAGAGATTTTTAAGGGTCATTCCAGGATTGTTATGGGCGGGTAGGTAGAAAATAGTCGGAAGTTGAAACTAGTAATGTTAGGCTAGGTTTGTATGGTTAGAATTAGGAGAAAAAAAATTGGAAATGTTATTTAGTATTACTAAGTAGTTATACTAATAACTCAAAAATCTAAAATAAAAAATTTTTAAGGTTTATTCAAAATTTGCTATGTATGGGTAGGTAAAGCTCGGGTATCAAGGCCGAAGTTAAACTAGGAAGTGTTGGCAAGGTTAGTAAGGTCAATTAGTTTTGTTCAGAGGAGATAAATTTGGAAACATTATTTAGTATTACTTGGTAGTTATCGCAGAGTAAGGAGGAATCCGATCTTTTGTTCACCACGTGGTCACATATTGATATGAAACAAGATTCTGCAAAACGTCTCTGAATGGTGTTCCGTTCATGGTAGAGAATACAGGCATTATAAAAGTTAAAGAAGTGTTTGAAATTTTTTATGTGTTCTGTTATCATAGTTTGGTTTTGGTTGGGGTTTTTCGAATTATTGTCGTGTTGTTTGAGTCTTTTTATTAAATTTTGTCCGGTTTCACCTATGTAAGTAGAAGGGCAATCATTGCAATTTATTTTGTAGACAATGTTGGAAGTACGTTCTATACTAGTGGGAGATTTCAGGTTTGTGTAGAGGGATTTAAGAGTTAGATCTATGTTGCAGGTTAGTCTGATGTCTACCTTATGAAAAAGTTTTTTCCACACTGGAAAAAGTTCTTTTACGTAAGGTAAACAAACGTTGCCTATATAGTTATTGTCTGTAGAATTTTTTTCTGGGGAAAAAGAAGAATGCATACTGTTGAGGGTTTTAAGTCTGTTGGAGGTGACGGAGTTGATGAGGTGCGGTGGATATGAGTTGTTAATTAAAGTTGTGCGGATGAGGGATAAGTTAGAGGGCCAAAATTGTTTGTCTGAGAGTAGGATGGCATGGTCGACTAAATTAATAATAGTGCCTATCTTCATGCTAGAAGGGTGGTAAGAATGATAATTTAAATACCTACCCGACCAAGTAGGTTTTTGGAACCAATTAGTGATAATTCGATTGTCTGTGGTTTTTATAATTTTTACGTCTAAAAAGCTGATAGAATTTTCTTGTTCTTTTTCAAACGTAAAGGAGAGATGCTCATTAAATGAGTTAAAACTATGAAGTAAGAGTTCGAAATTTTTAACAGGAACACAGGTAAGGATGTCATCAACGTATCTGTAATAAAAATGAAGGTCTAGATTGTAGGAATTAAAAACTTTCAACTCTAAGTGTTGTAAAGCAATTTCTGCGAGTGACGGAGATATAGGAGAACCCATAGGTGTGCCAAATATTTGAAGGTAAAAATGGTCGTTGAATTCGAAATAAGTATTCGAAACTATGAATTTTATGGACTCGAGAAACCAATGCAGTGATAACGTTGTATGACATGAGATTTCGTCCCATCTAGCAGTGATGGCATCTAAAATTAATTGTAGGAGGACGTTTGTGAATAGGGATACTACGTCAAGACTAACCAATAAGGAGTTATCAGGAATAACGGAATCGCGGAGATTGTTGACAACTTCAAAGGAGTTTTTTACCCGAGCTTTACCTACCCATACATAGCAAATTTTGAATAAACCTTAAAAATTTTTTATTTTAGATTTTTGAGTTATTAGTATAACTACTTAGTAATACTAAATAACATTTCCAATTTTTTTTCTCCTAATTCTAACCATACAAACCTAGCCTAACATTACTAGTTTCAACTTCCGACTATTTTCTACCTACCCGCCCATAACAATCCTAGAATGACCCTTAAAAATCTCTCAAAACATGTGGTGACTTTTATACATGCCTCGGTACTAGCAAAGTACAGAAGTCGTGGCAGAAATTACATAATTCTACTTACATTTTTGTTCAATAAAACTATCATTTTTCTGTTTACATCATACAAAAAAATTATATAAAAAATGCATAGTGCTGACAAGTTAGTTGTATAAATGTTAGTGCCAATCTCTTTAGTCTGGTTTTTGAAGCGCTGTATAAAGGAAACAAATAATATTTTTACTATCGATTTTTTTATCATTTGTTTATTGATATTTTATTATTACATAAAAAAAATTATTAAAGAAAAAAATTAGAATTCACAAAGTTATGAGCAGTCAAAGTGGGGGCTCAAAAAAAAAGAGGGTGTCCTGGCGTGCATGATTCCAACCCTCCCGGTGATCCAAAACATAAAAAATAGATGGATTCTTAATTATTATAGATGCCGCTATCGTATGAACCTTGGATAAGTTAAAACAACTTTTTTTGTTTGAATGGCGGCAGTTTGAAAAAAAAAAAATTTTTTTCATGTTTTTTTTAACAATTCCGAATTTTTAAAAAGTACTAAATGAAAAGTTATAGTTTTGGGAAAGGTTCATGCGATAAAGCGATGCATAGAGAAGATCCTTTCCAAATTTGAAGTAAATCGGTTAATTAGAACTCGAGATATCCTTACCGCCAGCTCGAAAAAAGTAGTTCAGAGAAAAACGCGTTCAAAGTTTTGAGACTCGGTCGGACCCGAACCGAGGCCACTTCACTAAAACGGATATAACTGAGGAAATAATAGTAATTTTGAAAAATCCTTTTAATGACATATTTTTGAATAACTAAACTTTGAAAATATGAAAAAAAATTTTTTTCGATTTTTTCAAAATTCTACAGTAGAATACCCCCTTAAGGCACGATGCCTTAATTGCCTTAAGACGGAATTCCACTTACAGCTAGTTTAACTAGTTGACGCAACCCCGATAACCGTTTCGTTTCGTTGACGGCAAAACCGTCAACGACCCACCTTTACTGAGCGGTTAGTAGCCGTTCGGATCTAGCGCTTTTTGTTGGAGCCGAAGACTGATATGCGCCAGTTCGAACCCTGGTAGAGTTAAATATTTTATTGTATTAGGTTGTCAAATATCTCCCTTCCGCTTTTTTGCTATTGGTTTATAATACAAAAAGGCGGAAGGGAGATATTTGACAACCTAATATTTTCACTTCTGTCTGGTTAAATATTATAATAAATAATAATTATTATTAATTGTTTTATATGTTACATAAATATATGATAGAAAATTCAATAATCCATGATTTCAGGATTCCACAAAATACTACTAACTAAAAATCACAAATAGCTATATAATACTAGAATAAAGCCGATACGGTGTGGAATTATGGGAGATGTGCAAAAAAATCACATATCGATTCAATTCAACGAGCTATAATTAAGATCATTCGTAAATGCTCGATGGTATGTAAACAACCAAATTATCCATAATGACCTTAAACTCGACACGGTATGAGAAACAATAAATAAGGTCAGTAATAGATATTCAAAGATTACTCAACATAGTAACCCAAGCATCCAACACACTGTACAGAACATACCGACCAGAAGACTCGAAGAGTGCGCCGCGTAAGGTTCACACGAGATTGAAGTAAAACTTATGGGCCGATTCTCGGTTTCAATTTTACGACAAGTTCACACTTATTTCGTTTAAAGTGACATCATAAATGTAACACTTATTCTCGGCGGTATGTGTTTTATCATATGATAATATTAATGTTACGCTAACCCTCTGAAAATAAACGTAGTCAGAAACACGCACTTATCCCTATAACATTGGCGAGAAGTTGTATTATGAATAAATTTGACATTTGCTATTTTGACATTTATGCGTTTAACATGCTTTTTTGAGGTTATGATAGTGCAAACGGTTAGATACCAAATACTGGTCTTTCAAATGTGCAGTTAAAATTAATTGATTTTAATTTTTCAGAAGTATACGATGAGGCAGATAATACGCCATATAATATCAGAAATTCCTATGCCAGAAGATATTTTTAATACTATAATATTCATAGATACTTAAAAAAAAACGAACATAATTTTATAGCTACATAAATGTGATGATTTCAAATATATATATATATATATATATATATATATATATATATATATATATATATATATTTATATATATAAAGGAATAAAAAACAAAATTTATTGACCGTCTAATTTATTTTTTAATGTATCATTAAGAATTTTCAATGCAAATTGTGGGTTGCTGATTAAAAAATCTACATATATTTCGTACTGCGCCGGATTAGTTTTTTTTTTTGCTCTTTTCATTTGCGCAGCACTGGCCATTTTGTATGTAAAATATATTTTATATATTTATCTAAAAAAGTCGTAAACGCTTTTCGACTGAAAGTACAGGTACAAGTATGTATATACAAAATTGAAAAAATCGTTCGCGTTAGCACCGTAGAGATAGATTATTGCCGATTTCAAGAGTACAAACACAGGGAGCCAACATCAAAAAACCAAAAACTTTGTTCGCTCATGTTACGCCATAACACGATTCATTCTCATAAAATAGGTGCGCCGAGAATAACAAATCTTCAGCATACGCTTACGTGAGGCATGTTATGCTACCATGCAAGTGTACAAGATGGCATTTAAGTAAAAACTAGCGGGGGCATGGCATCGTGCCTTAAGGCAAATTGCTGGAACTTCCCGTACCAATTTTTTTTTTAAAGATTAACATTTTTGAAAAAAACTTACTTTAAAAAATTAAATTTTTGAGAAACTATAAATTTTTGAAAAAAATTATTTTTTTGGAAAAAAGGCTCTGAAAAAATATGTTTTCTTTATTTTGAAATATTTTATAAGTTCTGAACTTTTTTTCAAATCAAACGTACTGTTTTAACTGCATAGAGACGAAATATCAAAGCGCGTAAGCGCCGCGTCGCCGTCTAGCGGATAAACAATGGTACGGAACCCATAGGAATGTAAACAACATTTATACTTATTATTAAAATCTCTATAAAATATCTGATAATTTGATGTGCATATGTCTAATGATCATTTTTGACCGCCAAATGGCATTTTTATTTCACTAGATCTCCGAAACCGCTAGACCTGCCTTCATAAAAATTTAATCAGTTCTTCATCTTGTCAATAAAAGTAAAATACTTTTTAACTTCCCGTAGGGCAAGTTATAGGAATCGCAAAAAAATCAAAAATGAAAATTTTTATATATCTTTACGTTTGAGAGGTTTCTGAATATTTTGGCATACCTTAGAAAAAATGGATGTATGTGTGTGTGTGTGTGTGTATGTATGTATGTACGTGTGTGTATGTATGTGCGGATACAAATTTTCGTCGACGATTTCGGGAACACGGATCAACAGATTTGAATAATTCAAAAAACATTCGATTCGTATTGATAAGGAGACGTGCTGATTAGTTTTTGGCGAAGGCAGGTCTAGCCGTTCCGAAGATACGGGGCAAGAAGTGCCGAAAACGGTAACTCAGTTTTTAAGAGAACGGAGCGTCCGATTTGAATAATTCAAAAAACATTTCACTTGTATTGACAAGATGAAGAATCGATAAAATTTTCATGAAGGTAGGTCTAGCGGTTTCGGAGATATGGAGGAAAAACTAAAAAAATGAGCCATTTGGCGGTCAAAAATGATCATTAGACATATGCACATCAAATTATCAGGTATTTTATAGAGATTTTAACAATAAGTATACATTTTGTTAGCATTCCTATGGGTTCCGTACCAATGCTTATGCGTTAGACAGCGACGCGGCGCTTACGCGCTTTATATTTTGTCCCTATGCAGTTAAAGCAGTACGATTGCTTTGAAAAAAAAGTTCAGATCTTCCACAATATGTCAAAATAAAGAAAAAAAAAATTTTTTTCAAAAAAAAATTTAAAAAAAAAATTTTTTTTTTAATTTTTTTTTTCAAAAAATAGTAATTTTTTGTCCAATTTATATTTTCTCAAAAATCTTATTTTTTCAAAGTAAATTTTTTTCAAAAACGTTAATCGTTTTTAAAAAAATAATAATTTTTGGTACGGGAAGTTCCAGCAATTTGCCTTAAGGCGCGATGCCTTAATTGCCTTAAGACAGAATTCCACTTACAGCTAGTTGAATTATTCAAATCGGACACTCCATTCTCTTAAAAACTGAGTTACCGTTTGTGGCACCTTCTGCCCCGTATCTTCGAAACAGCTAGACCTGTCTATGCCAAAAACTGATCAGCACGTCTCCTTACCAACAGCAACCGAATGTTTTTTGAATAATTGAGATCGGTTGAACCGTATTCCCGAAATCTTCGACGAAACTTTGTATCCGCACACACACACACACACGTCCATTTTTTTAAAAGTATGCAAAAATGTTCAGAAACCTCTGAAACGTAAAGATATATAAAAATTTTCATTTTTAATTTTTTGCGATTACTATAACTTACCCTACGGTAAGTTAATAATTACATCATATAACAATTTTGAATAATGTTTATTAGTAATATAGTAACACTCGTGATGCACATATTTATTAGTGTCAACCATTATACACATTTATATAAAGATAAATTATAAATTATATATTTATAATAGCATTAAAAATATGTATAATATTTAAAAATAATAATGTAATTAAAGTCATACTTCAAATATGAAATGATCGGTTTGTCATTGTAATTAGCATTTAGAAATGAACCTTCATTAGAGAAATGAAGTAATTGCTGATTAATAACTTCTATAATATTCGTCCACACAGTGGATTATGTTAACACTAATCATACCAAGACTTAATATACGAGTATACCTAATTCTACGACTCTATGTTTCATGCTTGAATGTATGAAATATGGATGTTAGGAAGAAAATAAAAATAAAAATTAAATTTATTATAATTAAACAAAAAACTATGTTGAGCATTTCTATTACAAAACAAAAATAAAAAAATGTAATTCATAGTTAATCGTATCATTGTACATTTTCCGCAAACATATTTTTTACATTTAGAGCAAATTTTGTTGGTTTTATTTTCTTTAAGCATCTGTAGTTGACTTAAGCAACGATATTTTCGTATTTTTTACTTGTTTGGGTTGTTCACCGACTTCTCGAAAATCGGCGCCAAGTTCTTCTGCTAGCTTGAGTAAAAAATCTTGTCGCGAGATATTTTCTCCTGTCGTTTGCTTGTACAAAATCGAGGCATTTATGCTAGCTAAATCAAGGATATTGAAAAAAACTAGGAGAGGCCATCTGCAAGACTTGGATTTTGTAGTAAATTTTCTCGCCATTTGATCGGTCATGCCTACACCAAATTTGGTTTTATTGTAATATGAAACAGTTTCAGGTAAACGTTTATCATTGTTTTCTTTATCGTCGGTATCTGTTGAATCAAACTCATTTTCATTTTCAACCAGTATATCTTCATTTTCAGAAAATTCATCTTCACTAATTTCTGAAAACTCTTCGCCAATATTATTTATATCTTCTAAGAACTTGTAATGTCTTGTTTGCTTCGACATTTTTTCGGGTAAAAAATAACCTGTATTACTATAGCTATCAAAATAAAATATAAGCTAGGTATTTACCAAGACTTTCAATTTCTGTCACTTTTTCTAACAATAAAAAGCTATTTTCAATCTAAAATTTTTGATATTTTCTTGAAATTATTCTGAGCTATTTTCGTTGAACTACTTTACGCAACAGTGTTTAGAAGAATGTGCAACTTACTGACTACAAATATGACTCGACAATCTCATAAACCAAAAAATTATCTCCGGGTCAAATGACCCATTGTGGTAGATATCGGTATACAAGAAGGATAACTCAGAATAAACAAAACAAAACAAGAAAAAAAAAATTGTTTATAACTGTACTTTAATTACTTACAAAAAGTCATGAAGTCAAATGTGCAAACGCAATGAAATTATACGTGCATTTAAATGCAAAAGTTCAAAATGGGTCATTTGACCCGTCATGGTATGTTTAGTGCCTAAACAAATATTGTTTTCGCAACTTCACTCATCATACAATTGTGTTTGAAGCAGTTCATGTAATTAAAATTAACACATTTTCATTGACTGATGGTATTTTTTTTACTTTTTCGTTAGCGATATAATCTCATTTTTTAAACACCTGTAATATCTGTTTTGTCTAAAAAATATTTTCCATTTCAATAACTTCAAAGATTTATAGAAACTACGAATAATATAGAAATTATTTCAAAAAACTTATGTTTTATACACGGCGCAAATGCTGCATTTGTATTATTACTTTCATTATAATTATTCACGGGGACAGGGTAAAATATTCTTCTGATTTAGGCATTTTTAATCAAATCAAGATTTTACTACGATGTAACTTTAAAATGTTTATTTATCTATGCCGATTTCCTTGTTGATATCGGTACGCATACAACGTTGACGCCGGTACGCATACAACGACAGATCTCTATTCACATACGCGGCGACTAATCACAATCGACCCGTATAGAAATGAGAAATCATCGAGAGCGAATGACTAATCATTGGCACTCGACTCTTATCTTATCTGCCGTAACGCACTTCCGTTGCATTTGTACGGATTTATACCTTAGTCGCGCCTAAAGAAGTTTTACTTAAAAAAATGTCCGGAAGACCTCAAGTCAAGTTAAATCAAGTTCATCAAAATCGATGGTGACGCTACAACATATACAAATTGTGCAAGAAAGCTGACGAGAACCCGATAACACCTGATCAGATAACGAAGATAATTTAAGTTACCAGTTTAGCTTATAGAAATTATGTACATTTCTAATTGCTAAAAATAAAGTGTAAAAAAAAAATTCAACGAGCTCAATCAAAAATTCTCCGGCAGATCGTAAACGCTCCATGGTGTGTCAGTAACAAAATTATTCATGACGACTTGAACATACCATTTGTAGAAGATGTAAGTAGCAGTACCAGTCATCGCCATTTTGAGAAGTGGGAATCTCATCCCAATAAAATAGTTAAACATCTTCTTAAAGAACCCCGCTCTAAGAGACTCAAAAGAAAATTTCCAGTTGATTTGAAGACAGATCAAATTTGATAAAGGCCAGACCTAGCCCATGATTGAGGACTGATACCCCAGTCAAATTAAGTTTTGAGTTAGGAATAATTCGCATGGAGCTGAAAATTGGTACAGGTGTTAAATAGGCCATTATAAATAAAATGTCAGAAGTCCCCATCGATCCGACATCTGCGTTTTTTTTATTCAAGGTCAAAGGTACAGAATTCTAGTTTTTCCAATTTTTCGCGAAAACTATGGAAAATATCGAAAAATTATGTTCGATAGATTTGTTTATTATAAATTTATCTACCAAACTGTGTTTTTACACTTTTTTGTTAGAATCACCGTTCCCGAGATATTGCCATTTGAAAAGATGAAAAATTCATATTCTTCATAATATGCAGCCGTTATACGGCGTCGAACGTGTAATATAAATAAAAAATAAAAATCCACTGGTTTGTATTTAGATTATACCAATTTAATAATTCTTTTGAGGTATTAAATTATTGTGTTCGCCTTTAATCGTCCTCGTACGAGCAAATGTAAAATTAACACTTTCCACTCGGGAGCCTGACTGCTCGACGGTGCGCTGCGCTCGGTTTATTATAGTGCTATACATATCGCTCAACTCGGATTTTTTTTTTGTATCGGATTTTGAAATGAACTTAATAGTGAATTAATTTCAGAAATATGAAAAAAATCATGTTGTAAGTTTAGTTCGCGACGACACGATTTGCCGCCGGAGTGGCGGCATCCGAGTGAAACGGTAAAACGTATCATGCCGCCGCAGTGGCGGCATCCGAGCGCAACGGTAAAATGACCATGCCGCCGTAGCGGCGGCATCCGAGTCGAAAGGGTTAATTATCTTCGAGTGTTTATAGATAAAACACTCGAAGACTATTAATTATTGATTAATTAACTTCCCGTAGGGTAAGTTATTGTAATGGGCCGAAAATCGGAATTGAAAATTTTTACATTTCTCGACGTTTTGAAGGTTTCTGAACATTTTGGCATACCTCAGAAAAAATGGATGTGTGTGTGTGTGTGTGTATGTATGTGTGGATACAAATTTCCAGTCACGTTTTAGGGCGCACGGATCAACCGATTTGAATGGTTCAAAAAACATTCGCTTCCTATTGATAGGGAAAAGAGCTGATTAGTTTTTGGCAAAGGCAGGTCCAGCCGTTTCGGAGATACGGAGCAAAGAGTGCGGAAAATAGAAATCGAATTTTTGAGAGAACGGAGTATCCGATTTGAATGATCTAAAAAACATTCAATTAGTAATGATTGGAAGAAGTGTTTATTAGTTTTTGGCAAAGGCAGGCCCAGCCATTTCGAAGATACGGAGCTAAATATGTAAAAAATGGCAGTTTTTGAGAGAACTAAGCGTCCGATTTGAATGATTCAAAAAACTTTCTGCTTGTCTTAACAAAATAATTGATTTTGGAAAAAAAAATTTTGTTCGATTTTTTTTTTTTTTTTTTTTAGTTTTTTGTTGAAACAAATAATTTCAACTTTGCAATTCAGTTTATATAATTCCTATAAATATTAGACAATGTTACAATATTTATAATAATCTATTTGAAAACATTCAGTATTCCTCGAACATTTCGTTACGGTACGGGAAGTTCCAGCAATTTGCCTTAAGGCACGATGCCACCCACCCCACTAGTTCCTATTAAAAATTACATGAACATATAACAATAACATTTCTCTTGACGTATATGCAGGAAGGTGTTTAATTTATTATATATACAATTATTAATTCATCTGTACTTATCATATCTAAACTAAACATATCTTAATAACGGGCCATCGTAAGCCCTTTATCGCCTAAAACATAAACATTAACTTAAGTGGTTAAGAAGATTCTATTAGTTTTGAATTTAGCCGTGACTAGACATGAATTTTTAATTTTATTCAGTGCTGTTGGAAAAATTTATGAAAATGTCAGAAGTTTGCTTTATTAGTGATAAACGATTGAATGAATGTGAAGTTGTGGTGGTTGAACGTGGTATGAAAACTTTGATTAATGCAAGTGTTGAAAGAAATGACAATTTTTTTGAGTTCTTAAAAAACAAACAATCTATTACAGTGCATGTTCAATGCCGCAAAATGTATACTAGAAAGAGTAGTGTTGCTATAGCTAAAAGACAGCACGAGACAGAACAAGGTACTACATCCACAGTAAGTCCACCTCATACTAGAGCAGAAGTAAGTGAACCAGATTTCTGTTTCAAAAAATATTGCTTATTTTGCGGCAATGAAGCAAATGAGCAAGCTGAAATAAAGAAAGCGCAGAATGTTCGTCGAAAAATATATAATGTAAGTACTAAAATTTAAAGACTATTTTAGAGATAGCTAGAAATCGTTCTGATAACGTAGCAAAAGCTCTTATTACCCGCATTAAGTATGAATATGACTTAGTGGCTGCTGAGGCTAAGTATCATGATAATTGTTACAATTCTTTTCTGAGGCCCACTATGAGACATAAAGTCGGACGTCCTGAAGAAGAAACAGTTAATTTGGCGATGAAAAACATATTTACATACATCGAAAATAATGATGATTGTCAGTTTTCTTTGCAAGAATTAAAATATATTGGCAATAATCCAAATATAGATAATAAAACCATTAAAAGAAAAAAATAGGACCGCAGAACGATTGAGAATAAAACGTCTTATAGAAATTTTTTCGTCTTTTGGTATGTGTGCATCATATAATGATACAATAATGTATGACGCAGCGGCAGTTCTTCATCGGCCGCCTCATATTTTGCCACCAGACATTCATTACATTCATTATGTTGCAGACAATGCTGATATAAATGTACACACTTTAGATGGCCATAACACGCTTCATATTATGAGTATCATTAAAATTATTACTCCAAAAAGTTCAGTTACTGCAGAAGAGCCTATATTACGAACAAATATACTTCCTCCAGCAAGAAATTTTAAAGAAAAAGCTCATATCCCAATTCGAGTATATGAAAGAGGTGGTGTAGTGGGATATACCAAAATATCTGTTCAAAATTTGGAATTCGAAAATGATATAATAACTTTACTTAAAAAAGTGGATATGTTATGGTTATATGGAAAATGAAAAAAAATAATGTCTGGTTGGAATGGTTACATTGAACAGTTAACAAGTAACATTATGAACTTTTCGAAATCTCGAATTTTATATTTACCTTTTATTCATCAACCAGCGAGTAATTACAATACTATATATACAACTTTACTGTCTGCTTTAGAAGATGCAGAACGTTATGGCCATAATTATTGTATTGTCACTTTTGATCAACCTTTGTCTGCAAAAGCTCGAGAAATTATATCTGCGGCACCCGAAGGATCTAAATTATCGAAAATCATAGTAACACTCGGAGGTTCTCATTTGCTCATGTCCTTTTATGGAGCAATTGATTATATTATGCAAGGAAGTGGCACAAAAGATGTTCTTTCATTAATTTATGCACCTAATTCATTAGAAAAAATGCTCAATGGCCATGCTTATGCGAGAGCTGTTCGAGCTCATACTTTGCTTCATCTTACTTTAGCAACGATTATACTCAAAGAACTTGTCATCGATAACCAAATGGATGAAAATCTCATAATTACAATTGAACTTGTCATTAACAAAACTCTATACTATAATGACATAGAAGAAGGTGACGGAATAGTTGAAGCATTACTTTGTCAGTTTAATGAAAAACTTAAGGAACATCAAGAACGAGGAGCTACGGCCAAACTATGGATACAATATTTTCATATGGTATCAATTGTTAAAGAATTTATAATAGCCGAACGTATGGGAAATTGGCCAGCACATTTAAATTGCGTTAAAGAAATGCTTCCTTATCTTCACGCCTCAGGACATTTTAATTACGCCAAGTCTGCGCATTTATATTCACAAGATATGATGCAAATAAAAAACACAATGAATCCCAGAGTTTATCAAAATTTTATCAAAGGATTTTTTACTATTAGACGCTTAAATAAGTTTAATTATGGGACTTCGACGGATATGGTGATTGAACAATCAATGATGAGATCTATGAAGACAGATGGAGGTGTTTCTCGAGGAAGAAGTACACGAGAAAGTGTCATTAGTAAATGGGTTTATGGCATGCATACAATGAATACGGTTTACGAAAGCTTGGAAAATCTCGCTAATGTTAAAATTGGTACTACAGACCAGCATGTGGATGCAAGCGATTCTCGTGTAAAGCGGGATTTTGAAGACATTAATAAACTATTAGAGTGGTTCTCATTACATGATCCTTTTCCTGCAGTTCGAAATTATGTCCATAGCCAGTGGAGTCATCGGCGATAACACAATTAATTGTTATAATGCCCGTGAAGTGGGGCTTGTTTCTATAGCAAAAATGACTGACCAAACATTTAGTAATATCAAGTTAAAACGCGCTGGTTTAGTACTCCCGCTCCTAAGTATGAGTAGCGTTATAAAAGTACATAGCGAAAAAGTACCTGTAAATCCCATATTACTATTTCAACGCATGAGCATAACTAAGACATTAGAAGATGAACTTGAAAAAACTTTTGAATATGAATTAGCTCCTTATCCTTTATCACTTTTTGATGCAATGGGTATGCGTAAAAATGTAAAGTCAGCTCTGTACAATTTGTTTGAAATTGTAAACATTGAAAGCGATAATACAAATGCTATTTACATCATTGGTGGAGGCTATTTACTATACCGTGTAGTGTGGGATCGAGATAAAACATTTCAAGTTGTTTTTGAAAAATATGTTCAATTTACTCAACGACACTTTGGTCATAAAATTACAATTATGTTACGATGGTTATACTGATCATAAGAAAAACATTAAAGCAGCAGAACCACTTGGACGAGCTACGAAAACTTCCACTTCTGTGGATATAATTTTTGATCGAGTTATGAAAGTTCCAACAAATCAACAACAATTTTTCGCAAATACCCATAATAAGTCTAGATTTATTACACTGCTATGCGAAGAGTTTACAGCTGCTGGTATTTCAACCAAACAAGCTGATAATGATGCTGATGTTCTCATAATTGAAACGGCATTACAACAATGGGAAAGGCAAAGTATGACTATCATTGTGGGTGAAGATGTTGATTTGTTGGTACTACTCAATGCACGGACACCGTTGATAAAATTATTTACTTTTTGAAACCTGGGAAAAGTCAAGTACAATCAAGAACATACTCATCACAAAGCATGACTGCAAATGTCAAACCCATATTTTATTTTTACATGCAATAACAGGTTGCGACACTACATCAGCTTTTTTAAGAAGGGTAAAACAACAGTATTCAAAACGTTCGAAAAGCGTAATGATTTAATTGATTGTGCAGAAGTATTTGCAAAGACTGATTCTGATCCATATAGCATCGTGAAAAATGAAATTAATTTTCTTCTTGCAATGTATGGTGCACCAAAAAAAAATTGATTCTATAGATAAGTATAGATATATTAAATTTGTAAAATCTGCATGGACCAATAAAACAGTACAGTTGTCTTGCCTGGCTCCAACATCTGCTTCTGCTCTTCAACATTTGTATCGTGTGTATTATCAAGTTCAAGTGTGGCTAGGTAATAAATTGGACCCAGAAAAATGGGGTTGGAAATTACAAGATAATATTTTAGTCCCATTTTTTTTTTATATAAAGAAAAAAATGTGGGCCTTAGAAGATTTTCCGAATCCTGTTTTATCTTTTTAAATTCAAATTGTGTAAACAAACGCAGTTCTTCTTGCTCACTTTCAGAAAGCTATCAAAATATAATTAATTTCTGTAAATCTGACTCCCTACTACGCTCCTGAATGATCCTTCTCCAAGCATCGCGTGATGGCTGACTGTGCTTGTGCTATCTTTGTTAGAAACAAATAATTATGTGTTTTATACATTTTTAAATTTACCTTTTTCGGTTCTTTCTTAAATTATTTTTGTTTTCCTACAGTAGTAGCATATGATTGTTGTGTTGTAAAAGGTGATAGTAAAGTGATCCGGTGTGTATAATTTGTTTTTTTTTTTCAATTAATTTTTCTAATGTATAAATTTATTTTTTTAAAACTTTTTCTTCATATTGTGAATTTCTTTTTAGCGGTCCGAATTCAAATCAAGACATGATTGTACCGTTATTAAGTTCCTTTGAATTCCTTTAACTAAAAAGAAGTCTAGTAAATCAGGAATTTTTGATGATCAGTATGCCAATAAGTGGGTTTTCCAGTTGATAAAGTTGTTAAATCTTCACTCAAAAGTGCTTTATATAACTCACGACCTCTTGGCGTTATTAGCCTGGAACCCCTATGTGTGTGTTTCGCATTAAAATCACCACCGACTATAGAATGATTTCCTAGCTTGCTAAAGAAATTTACAAATTGATTTTCTAAAATTTTGTGCCTAGGTGGGTAATATACTGCTGAAAATATTTTTTGTTTTTTTTAACTTCCTGTAGGGTAAGTTATAGTTAATCGCAAAAAAATCGAAAATGAAAATTTTTATATATCTATACGTTATAGGGGTTTCTGAACATTTTGGCATACCTTAGAAAATATGGATGTATGCGTGTATGTGTGTGTGTGCGGATACAAATTTTCGTCGACTATTTCGGGAACACCGATCAACCGATTTGAATAATTCAAAAAACATTCGATTCGTATTGATAAGGAGACGTGCTGATCAGTTTTTGGCGAAGGCAGGTCCAGCCGTTCCGACGATACGGGGCAAAAAGTGCCAAAAATAGTAACTCAGTTTTCAAGAGAACGGAGCGTCCGATTTTAATAATTCAAAAAACATTTTACTTGTATTGACAAGATGAAAACTGATTAAATTTCTGGGAAGGTCTAGCGCAGTGATTCCCAACATGGGGCGCACGACCCACCGGCGGGCAATTTGTAAACTCAGGGGGGCTAGTATCGGTAAAACGTTTAACAAAAAATGCTTTTTAGATCTAACTAAGGTGTCCCGGTTTGGTCGGGAGTGACATTTGCTTGATATATTTACTAAAATTATTAGCAAAGTTTAACGCGAACAGAAATTTATGCAAGGCTTTACAAGCGGAAAAAACGTAAACTAAATTTTTTTTTGATTTATTATTCATAGCAAGCTATACAAAGTACATTCAGCTACATTTGTTACGGTTATATATTAATTGACGGCGTGAGAAGGATCGCTATCCTGTGATAGCGCCTTCATAGATGTTAAGTTATATTTTGTAGTGAATCACTGCAGATTCTTTTTTTGAGACGCTTTGGTGGTAAAGGCTTGAGCAGATCAGACGCTAATACGTTTGGATGACGACTTAGACGAGCTTTGTATCTGGTGCAGTAAAGACTAATTTCTTTTTCTATAGTTCGAATTCTGAGATCTTGATACTAACTAAAAATATGACGCAAGGTTTTTACTCACTGTCAGTAACTATAGCTAAAGAATTAATTTTAAACAAACTGATTCTTATAGTATCCTTAAATAGTTCAATGTTGGCAACTAAGCGCGGTTTTTACTCTTAGATTGCTTTTCATAAATCTTTAGGTTTGCTAAGTTAGTCTACATATAAAACACATTTTTTATTGTATAGTAAGAAATTCAGTGGTCAATAAAATACATTTGTAATCGGTTGCGTAGTTTTTGTTTAGGGTTCGTTGATAGAAGGAAAATCAAAACAAACATTTTTGTCATATTTTGCATTTTTATTTCTGCAAATAAGTTCTGTTTATGAAATCGAAGTCTTAAAAAATGTCAAAATTGGTTTGGTAAATGACATTCTGCTGATTTTTTACTCAATGCTGCTCTTGCAATTACAGCAATAATCGATTCGGCTAATAGACACAATTTAGCTATGTCTAAAAATTATAGGGTCTTTGATTAGAATGTTTCTCCACATCTACGAAATAGTCCTGAACATAAACCATTTCATTAAAAAAAAAATGATGATGTCAAATTATGCCTAATTCAGTTTTTGCAAATAAAAACTAGAAGTTTTATGAACGTAGTTTTATAATGATGTTTCTTGGAAAATAGCAAAAGTCCATCGATCAAAATGGTCAATGCATCACAGAACAAAATTATTTAGTTCCACGCAAAAATTGCCTTCGATTTTCTAACAAAAATGCGCACTTTCTTAGTTGCCAATGATGACTACTTTGTAATAAAAATACGCACTTACTTAGTTGCCAACCTGATAACTCTACCGTTCCAGATTTAATATAAAACAATATGACTTAACAACACAAGATATATGAAAATTAGATATAATTTCGTTCTGAGTTATGAAAATGTCAACTAGCTAAGTAGACTCGTTAAGAAATGGATTTATGAAGAAACTGAAACCAAATGCACAAATGTAACCATATGTTCAAAAATTGGCTATAATTTATTGATAAAAAAGAAATATGACATGAAACAACACAACGTGAAGACTTGAGTTTAAATTTTGATTATAATGTTTAATAACAATATAATAGCAATTTTATCTTAAAAGTTATTATTAAGATTTTTAGAAGCAAAAAAACATATGGATGGGGGCATAAAGTTTTTAGAAATCTGAAGGTGGGGCGGGGTCCAGAAAAGGTTGGGAATCACTGGTCTAGCGGTTATGGACTTTCAATAAAAACAAGTTAGAAAAATGTCATTTGGCGGTCAAAAATGTTTATTGGGCATATTCACATCAAATTATCAGGTATTTTATAGTGATTTTAATGATGTGTACACATTTTGTGTGAATTTTTTTGGGTTCCGTACCAAGATTTTTAATTACGGCATGGGAAATTCCAGCAATTTGCCTTAAGGCACGATGCCATGCAACCTACTAGTCATTAAATGTAGTTGTAACGTTTGTTGCCTGTAAGTATTCATTACAATATGGTTCAGATAGGTCGTGTTTTATTTTTATTTTTATAATGATCGCAGATCCTCCATAAGCCGTACCATGAGGATGTACTGTATACTGAATAGTTGGGAATATTCAGGAAACTTTTATTTGTGAAGTGTGTCGATTTGCATTACATCGATGTTATCATGTACAAGAAAATTTTTAATTTCTAAATGGTGTTGACTTAGGCCATTAGCATTCCAAAGGTATAAGTTCATTTATTGTTTACCAGTAGGCATGTGAGAACTTTAATCATTGTGCCCATCTGTACTATTAACATTTTCATTATAGATTTCAGTTCGGATATATCATTGTTTAGTTGCTTGTAACTGCATTGGTTTGAGAGTTATCATTATGAATCTGTTGTGAATTAAATTGTCCGTGTATAGCTTGAGAACAATAAATATTTGAGTTGACTGTTCTATCAACTCTTCTCTGCTGGGTTATATATTTCTTCTGAGAAAAGTAAATTTTTTTTCTTGCTCTTCCCTGTACTTCTCACGTCACATTTTACGTTTATGTTAAATTTGCCAGCCCAAAAACACTTAGGCGTAAAATGTTCACCAGCGCATTTAACACATCACGGTAATCTGTGGCAATAATTTTTATATGTCCGTATTGTTGACAACGTAAATATTGTACTACTTCCCTAGTTGGCCTTTTAGATTCAATTACAACTTTAGTTCTATACAAGTATTCCAAATTATATGTTTTTGTTATTTGTATTTTGCTCCAATTCTACTAGAAATAGGTTTAGTGGATGCTTTGTCAATCTGTTCCTGATATTCAAAATTCTTAACACTTTATGTCCGTGGGTTTCTATTTCTTGTTTAAGTAGATCGACGTTTATTTTTTTCTTGATACGAATGCATCTGAATACCCTTTTCCATTAATAGTTTTGCTATCGTATATGCATCTTTTGAGTTGATTTTTATTTGTTCAGTTGAAATTACTCTGAATGTGTATACATTTTTAACATTATTATCAAGTAATTCCAATAAAGGTTTAATGTCTTTTGCCCCATGAATAAAAATTGGTGGTGGGCTCGGTTTCTCGACTACTGGAGGTTGTTTTGAAAAAAATTGCAACCACTGCTGGATTATCCCACAATTTGGGAGGCGGCAAATTTTTCAGAATGTCAAAATTTTAAATCCGAAAAATGTTACGGCGATTTATTTTAAGGATTGATCCTGATCTATATAATTTTCTATGAAATATAATGTTATTCGTTTTCTAAATCAAACTTATTCGAGAGCGCCTCATTAATATTTTTATTGATGTATCATGTTTGAAATGAAAATGATCAAATTGATAAGCTTTTTTGAAGAAATATTGAAGCTCTGTTCATGTTTTGTTACTTTGTTAAGATTTTGTATCTTACATACAAAACGCTTTAAAACGGTTTTAAATGGTTTCTTATTTTATTTCGGGAATCAACATAATATATTAATTATTATTTTGTGATAATTTAATTATTTCTTGGATTGTATATAATTTTGTTATTCTTTAAAATGAATTCTATAAGATAAAACTGAACCTAAACTAAAATATCTGACAATTTGGTGTGCTTAAGTTCGAAACGCAAATCAATTGTTTATAAATATTTATGTTTCAAAACCTTCTGAATATTTTGGCATAACTTAGGAAAAATAGATGTATGCATGTGTATTTGCGGCAACATTTTTTTGTCGACGCTTTTGAAACGAATCAGCCGATTGAATGATTCAATTGTCTGGAAGATATACTAATAAGTTTTTGGTGATGACAGATTTATCCATTTCGGAATAGGGGCAAAAAGATAAAAAATGACTATTCAATTTCAATAGAGAGCCCTGTTCTATCCGATTGAAAAATTCAAAACACATTGTACTTGTGCAACAAAATGGAGAATTGCATAAAAATAAGGTGACCATACGTCCCGGTTTGGCCGGGACAGTTCCGGATTTTCACCTTGTGTCCCGGGTTTTTGTGATAACAATATTTGTCCCGGATTGTCCCGGGTTTTCGAAAAGTATAGAATAAAAGTTGAATCTTTGCTCTTACTTGATAATAAAAATATAACTACCATCAAATATCTGAAAATGGTACGTACAAATAGTATGTATGTATATATATATATATATATATATATATATATATATTATATATATAACACACGTAACTCTGTCTCCAAACTAACAAGATGTGCTTTTGGAATGAGCTTTTTTATAATAAAACATATTATTTATTTTAATTTTTACAATTTTCAAAAATTTTCATAACTTGATGTTTTTTCAATTTTTTATTTCATACTTATTTTTTTTCTTTGCAATTTTGTGTTGTGCTTTGTGTTATTTTTTTTAAATTTATTTGTATGCACTGAAGATGGGTCAAATCTGGACCCGAAACGTATGTTCTCTTAATTAAAACATTTTGCATTAAAACTGTTTTTTTAATTATTGGATGGATGCCCAAGAAACAATTTTTATCATACTATTTCACCATCTGAAGAAAAACCTCTCGCTTTATATATATATTGGACGCCCAAACTACTGAACCGATTTTAAATTTTATTGGCTCATCGTGTGCATATATATCCAACTTAGGTTATAGGAAATTTTGAAAAGTAAATTTGAAATATAAATATATAATTTTTAAAAATTTCTAAAAATGTTGACAGAAAATGACCAAAAAAAACAAAACACTAAAATGACAAATGTCAAAATTTAAGAAAATTTCGATATATAATTTTTTTCAAAGAAAAATACAAACGCAAACTGGACTCACATTCGAACCCCTCTATAGTAGAAATTACTAAACCTTATGGTACAAGAAGATTAAAACGACAATGGCCTTTAGACTTGGTCTTAGATTAGGTCTAATATAATATTATTATATTAATTGTTAAACTGAGATGATCTCATTGGAGCTTTTCTTAGGCATCGCTCTTACAATGTCATTTTAGCTCATAGGAATCTTTATGTATTTCTGATTGCTAAATAAAACGAGTCAAAAAAAAAAATATATAATTTTTGAAAAAAAAATTGACATTTCAAAAAATAAAATTCAAAAACATGTACATATATAGAAATATCCAACATTTAAATCCAAATTTGATGAAATGCTATTATATATTCAAAATCACTGTTTATAGTTTTAAATCTAATTAAAAATCAATGCTTAAAAATTTGAATAAATGTTGACATGTAAAAAAATTAAATGTCATTTGTCAGTATTTATGAAAATAATTATATAAATAAATTTACGATTTAGATTAAATTGATTAGCTTACCAAATTATTTCGGAAACCAAAACTTCATCAAATTATAGATCAGAGATCACAATAAAAAGCGGAATATTGAATTTAAAATTAATCAGAAACAAAATTTTGACATTTCACAAAAACAATGTTTAACGACTTACTTCAATAAGAAGCAAATAAATTAATTATTACAAGTTATGTTATAGGCAATATTGCCAAGCAAATTATAGATACAAAACATTATTGTAAAATAAATATTATCATATTATATTAACTTTGGACCAAGAAGGAAATATTTTGACATTTATAAATTTAGTGCATATTGGATATATGAAATTGACATTCACTATTTTTCAATTAAATGCAAATGTAAAAAATCAAATATTTATATAAAAAATTGTATATTTAGATAAAGATACTGCGTTGATTTAGACTAAAATTTAATTTATTCTTTAATTAAAAACAAATTGACATAAACAAAATTAAAATAAACAAAACACTATGATGCGTTGGAATTATTTATCGGAGTGTAAAGAAATTTGTGTAATTAAAATATAATATTATTATTAATATATCAGTTAAGATATATTTTGATTGTCATCGCAAATGCTAACCTTACAGGAAATTGTAACCTCTTAAATGAAATAGTACAATCTGAAGGTATCATTGGAATCTGACAAAAACAAACTAGACAAACTAAATATTATATCATATTATATTCAATTTTGACCGAAAAGAAAATATTTTGACAGCTATAATTAATTTGAAATAAAATGCAAATGTCAAAAATCAGATCTTGATGTAAAAAAATATTTAATTCCACAATATTTCTGTGTTGATTTAGCCAAACTTATGAATTCAACAATTATATAAATATTCATTGATGACTTAAAATAATTATTAATTTATTAAAAAATAAATAATATTTGAAAGAAAATTTTATTGACATATATGACATGACAAAAGTATAATAAACAAAAAAGTATGATGCGAGTGAATTAATTTTTGAAGTATGAAATGAATGTCAAATAATTTTGAAAATTAAAACAAGTTTTAACTATTTGTCAAAGAATCAGAGTCCAAATCTATTAAATATTTGATTTTTGGCACTTTTATTAATTTTTTATCAATTTAGGTATATTTTTATGGCAACACGTTTGCCAGGTTAGCTAGTATATATATATATATATATATATATATATATATATATATATATATATATATATATGTATGTATATATAGCATTTGGAGCTCAATAATATCCCGCATGCATTTATCTAAATCTGAACTTACAGATGAAGAAGCTGTGACACAGTACTCGAACAGTTCGATCTACGTACTCATATTACTTTCAAGTTTACGAACAAACTCTAAAAATAAAAACAAGATTGATAACCGAAAGCAATGGGTCAACAAACAACGGTCGTTCCGTTTTGCGATTATAACCGAGCAATAGCGTAAACGTCTATTGTAATTTTTACATATAATAATATTATATATTTACAAATGATATTTATTTAGTTTGCTTAGGATAATGTCAACGTTGATAACTTGACCCGACCATTATATGACTGGTGCAGTGAATTCAAATCACTTCAAATTATAACAATTATCATATTATGATTGATACAAAATGTTGGCGTGCCTTGGAAAATTTCTTGGAAAGTCTTATTTTTAAGAAGCAAATTGCTGATGTGACTGTTTTTTTTTTTTTTTTTTTTTTTTTTTTTTTTTTTTTAAAGAAAAGTGTTAATATATAGTGTGGTGATTATTTTCATATTCATCTTAAGTTTCATTTGTTTTTTTTTTTTTTTTTTTTTTTCCTTAAAATTGCCTTTTTTTTAAACTTTATTACTTTTTTTTTTTTTACATTTTTAAGATACTTAACACTTTTTCTTACATTTTTAATGCACTTAACGCTTTTTCTTACATACATATAACTATTTCTTACTTATTACATACATTTTACTTTTTTTTCCTTACATATTTACATGTTCTTAATTACTTTTTCCTTTTTTTATTACATATATTTGAATTTTAACTTTTTCCCGAAGATCCATGTATTGACTTATTCTCCAACTCAGTCATGGATGCACAGAGTCAGAAGTCCTTGTTTTTTTTTTTCATTTTGAGTATAGTTATACAATCCAAGTACCTCTTACTTGTAAGAGGCATGCTGCCACTACAGCTATTGCACACTCTGCATATACGTATGCTGCAGCAATGCCCACGAAAGGCCATTTTCACTTGAAATCATATTTGAAATCTATGATTTTAAGTGAAAATTTGGTATCAAGCTGCTTTGATACCGAACCGGCCGCAGTTGGATTCGAACCCGGGACTAGGATTTGCTAGACCACGTTCTTACCAACTGTTGAGTGTCAGTTTGAAATAAGATAGCAAAATAATATTACAAAGTTATTCAAACCATTACCATCTACATAATTAATAAAAATATAAAAATACTAATTTAAATTTTTTTTGAAACCGTTCGAAAGATATAGGTTGGGAATCGTGCTGATTAGTTTTGGTAAAGATCGGCCGGGCCGTTTTCTTGTAATAAACTTTACAACTAATTTAACTTTAAAAATTCGTCAAAGTTTGCAAAAATTGGTATCATTTTTTTGGCGTTTGTCAAAATTAGACATTTCATCGACGTTTTCTCAAAAACGCCTGAACCGATTTCAGAAATTTAAAATCCATTTCATGTATCTTGATGAGGACTATCGTTTGTCAGTTTTGTGCGACGATCTGCCGTTATTCGGGAAGTTAAAAACCGAAAAATAGTCCCATCATTGCTAAAGCACTCCAATCTTTTGTTTTGCGATTATTAAATACTATAAAATTATTATTATACTATATAACAAAAAAAGCGTACCCGGTCACAAACCAAGCTTCCCTGACTTTATTGATAAAACATTGTCAGTTAAATATTTCCTTGGTCTAAAACACGCACTTTTCCTGTCGCCAACATCCGGTGTTCTGCGCCTCGCCATTGCCTTGGTTAAAATATCGCAAGAAGAGAAATTCTAATAATAAATAAAATACAAATATGTCGCGTCATCTGCTGTTGCATCTGCATAGGCATTTGCTGACAGCATTGTGCGGACAAGGAAAGACAGGGTGTGGAACGCACACTCCGTACGTACACCCGCCGCAGCAACGCGCTATTCGATAGTGAACGCAATCAATCAAATGTCAACGAACGTAGTGGCACGTAGGATGATTTGAAATAAAAACTAGCTGTAAGTGGAATTCTGTCTTAAGGCAATTAGGGCATCGTGCCTTAAGGCAAATTGCTGGAACTTCCCGTACCAAAAATTATTTTTTTAAAAACGATTAACATTTTTGAAAAAAATTTACTTCGAAAAAATAAGATTTTTGAGAAACTATAAATTGGACAAAAAATTACTTTTATTGAAAAAAAAAGTTTTTTTTAAAAAATTTTTTAAAAAAAAAAATTTTTTTTGAAAAAAAAATGTTTTCTTTATTTTGACATATTTTGGAAGATCTGAACTTGTTTTTCAAAGCAATCGTACTGCTTTAACTGCATAGAGACAAAATATAAAGCGCGTAAGCGCGACGTCGCTGTCTAACGGGTAAACATTGATACGGAACCCATAGGAAAATAAACAAAATTTATATTTATTGTTAAAATCTCTATAAAATATCTGAAAATTTGATGTGCATATGTCTAATGATCATTTTTGACCGCCAAATGGCATTTTTTTTTACTTTTTTCGTTAGATCTCCGAAACCGCTAGACCTGCCTTTATGAAAATTTGATCAATTCTTTATCTTGTCAATACAAGTAAAATGTTTCTTGAATTATTCAAATCGGACGCTCCGTTCTCTTAAAAACTGAGTTACCGTTTTCGGCACTTTTTGCGCCGTATCTCCGGAACGGCTAGACCTGCCTTCGCCAAAAACTAATCAGCACGTCTCCTTAATACGAATCGAATGTTTTTTGAATTATCCAAATCGGTTGATCCGTGTTCCCGAAATCGTCGACGAAAATTTGTATCCGCACATGCATACACACACGCACACACACACACACACACACATACATACTTTTTCTAAGGTATGCCAAAATATTCAGAAACAAAAATTTTCATTTTCGATTTTTTTGCGATTACTATAACTTGCCCTACGGGAAGTTAACTAGTGGGTCGCATGGCATCGTGACTTAAGGCAAATTGCTGGAGCTTCCCGCACCGTAATTAAACATTCGAGGAATGAAAATAATAAATAATTGTTTTGAAGATTTTAAAATAGATTATTTATTATGAATACATACTGTAAATTTATAAGTGCTTTTTAAATTGGGCGATGAGCGTATTTCATAAACAACTTATGTGTACGTTTACAAGAGTCCATTTTTTTAAGTAAAACTTCTTTAGCCGCGAGTAGGTTGTAAATCCGTACAAATGCAACGGAAGTGAGTTACGGCAGATAAGATAAGATAAGAGTCGAGTGACAATGATTCGTCATTCGCTCTCGATGATATCGTTTCTATACGGGTCGATTCTGATTGGTCGTCGTATTTGTGCGAGGCTTCTTTGTATGCGTGACTTTATACGTGCGTACGTCACCTAAGCGTGAAGCATATTGTTCAGTTTTCGGTGTTTAATGTCTTTACATTTTAAGATTAAATATTAGTACAAATCTTGAGTTAATAAAAAATGTCTGGATCAAAAGAATATTTTATCCCGTCCCCCATAAATAATTTTAGAGCAAATAATAAAGCAAATGGAAAACCTGTGCCGTATAAGAAACGTAAGTTTATTGAAGTAATTTGTATTATTCGTGGTTACTATATATTTTTGAGGTTATTAAAATTACAAGACAGATACTACAACTGTTCGAATATAAAACTATATCGCCAGTGAAAAACTAAAAAAAAAACAAGCAAACAATGATTGTACGTTAATTTTAATTACATGAAGTTCTTCAAACACAATTACATGACAAGTGAAATTGTGAAAACAATATTTATTCAGGCGTTGTTTAACATAATAATTATCTGCATTTTTATAGATATTAAAAAATATTAAAGCAATACAGCTTTACTAACATGCCGAAAATACATCTTTTTCGGAATTATATCTCGGACACTTTTGGAAGTTTAGAGGAAGTCTACATGTTTTTCATTTACGATGGCTATCAAGTATTACAAAGTTGCATATTTTTATAAATATTGAAGAATAAATTGATATTCAGATTTATTACTCTAAACAAGAGATCAAGCACAACAATAGTTTGCGTAGCTGTGTATCAATCAGCATTTACTTTATTTCTCTACTAAAGGTTCAAGTCCTAGATGCTAATTCCAATAATAAACTGATCATGTCGTTTTTGAAGTATGACTTTAATTGCAATATTGTTTTCAAATATTATAAATATTTTTAATGCTATTATAAATTTATAATTTATTATTATAGAAATATGTATAATGGTATTATAGAAATATGTATAATGGTTATTAACATTAAAAAATGTGTGCATCACGAATGTTACCATATTATTCAAAATTGTTATATGATGTGTTTATATTTAATTTAAATGCCATCTCGTACAATAGCAAAAAAGTTTTAGTTCAATTGCGTGTGAACGCGCACTGTTTTTTTTTTTAATTTGATTATTTTGATAATTTAGAATTGTTTTCAAAATTTTGGAATTTTTTGGAATTTAAAAAAAAAACGTTTTTTAAAATATTTCGAAAATTTGGAAATTTTTGAAAATATTCGATTTTTTTTTTAAATTTCGAATTATTCTCAAATTTTTGTAAGAAACCAATTTTTTAAAAAAAATTCAAACGTTAGTTTTTTTTGAAAATGATGAAAAATTTCGAAAATTTGAATTTTTATGATAATTTTGATTTTTTTTGAAAATTTGCAAAATTACTAAATTTTCTGTAAATGCATTTTTTGCACACCATATACTCTAGCAAAACGTTTTTTTGAATCAATCTAATCGGATAATCCGTTCTCTTAAAACTGCGCTTAACTGTTTTTACGCCCTTTGCCTTCCATACCTCCGAAACGGCAAAATTGCCTTTTGCCACGCGATCGAGTACGAACCGAATGATTTTTTAATCATACAAATCTGTTATTCCATACTGTCGAAAATGTCGAGGACAATTGTTTGTACCATATACATAAACTTCAAAATTAACTAGCTGTAAGTGGAATTCTGTCTTAAGGCAATTAGGGCATCGTGCCTTAAGGAAAATTGCTGGAACTTCCCGTACCAAATATTATTATTTTTTTAAAACGATTAACATTTTTGAAAAAAAATTTACTTCGAAAAAATTAGATTTTTGAGAAACTAGGAATTTGACAAAATATTACTTTTTTTGAAAAAAAAAAAAAGTTTTCTTTATATTGAAATATTTTGGAAATTCTGAACTTTTTTTCAAAGCAATAGTTTTAACTGCATAGAGACAAATTGTCAAAGCGCGTAAGCGCCGCGTCGCCGTCTAACGAATAAACATTGGTACGGAACACATAGGAATGCAAACAAAAGGGTATGGGCGTGTTTCCATACAGAATTGGCCCCACCCTGGTATTTAAATAATTTTGATGCCATTTTATAGGTATTTTCGAAAAAATCCGATATACCAAATTTCAAATCCGTAGCTCATCATTTGGCCGAGATATCATTGAAAATGTGTCAAAGTGGCCCCTTTTTTCAAAGTCGTTTTTTGTCGCAACTATGAAAGATATCGACAAACAAATAACGGGACTCTATTCACATCGGTGTGTACTATATTATTCATAATAAATATTGTTTAATAATTATTTTTTAGTGCATGAAAAAGTGAAAATAATTTTTTGTTTTGAATTTTCCGGTAGTGCGGTTGTTTGGACTAATTTTTAATTAGCATCGTTAGAAAGGCTATTGAATTTTCTTTTAGTATGCAAAATTTTGTTTTATTTCATGTGGTAGAACACATTCAAAAATAGGAAAAACCTGAGCAAGTACACGCTCGCGCTCATATAGAACCTGTGTAAGTCGTCTCTCATTCGCAATGACTAGCAACAGCATTGCTCGCCGCGCATCGTGATAAATTAAAACATTTCTAATAAAACACAAGATATTATATATGTTTAATAATAACTATATTTTTATTTAATTAAATATATATTATTTATGTATTGCACAAGTATATTATATTATTTAATCATCTTTAATAATTAATTAATTAATTATTACCTATTAATAAATTATTAATTATTAATTCATTATTAATTATTAATTAATATTAATCATTAATTATCACTAAATAAATAAAAAATAGATTGATAAAAAATATACATAATAATAGTATATCGGTATATGATTTCTATTCATGCTACAGCAATGTATAGAAATGCAAGTATACTAAGTTAGTCTGAAAATATTTTAAATAATATCTTGAAGTTTTTTTTTTTAAATTAAATAATATGTAAAAATATATTGAATAGAATATCTCTACCTATAAATACTCATAATAATTGTTATAAACTACAATACGCGCGGCGAGCAATGCTGTTGCTAGTCATTGCGAATGAGAGACGACTTACACAGGTTCTATATGAGCGCGAGCGTGTACTTGCTCAGGTTTTTCCTATTTTTGAATGTGTTCTACCACATGAAATAAAACAAAATTTTGCACACTAAAAGAAAATTCAATAGCCTTTCTGATGATTCTAATTAAGAATTAGTCCAAACAACCGCACTACCGGAAAATTCAAAACAAAAAATTATTTTCACTTTTTCATGCACTAAAAATAATTATTAAACAATATTTATTATGAATAATATAGTACACACCGATGTGAATAGAGTCCCGTTATTTGTTTGTCGATATCTTTCATAGTTGCGACAAAAAACGACTTTGAAAAAAGGGGCCACTTTGACACATTTTCAATGATATCTCGGCCAAATGATGAGCTACGGATTTGAAATTTGGTATATCGGATTTTTTCGAAAATACCTATAAAATGGCATCAAAATTATTTAAATACCAGGGTGGGGCCAATTCTGTATGGAAACACGCCCAAACCCTTTATACTTATTGTTAAAATCTCTATAAAATATCTGATAATTTGATGTGCATATGTCTAATGATCATTTTTGACTGCCAAATGGCATTTTTTTTTTACTTTTTTCATTAGATCTCCGAAACCGCTTGACCTGCCTTTATGAAAATTTGATCAGTATTTCATCTTGTCAATACAAGTGAAATGTCTCTTAAAAACTAAGTTACCGTTTTTGGCACTTGGTCACCATTGGGCCGAGATACCATTGAAAATATACGAAAGTGGCCCGTTTTTTCAGAGTCACTTTTTGTCACAACTGTAGAAGATATCGACAAACTAATAACGCCATTCTATTCACATCGATGTGGGCTATATTATTAATAACAAATATTGTTAAATAATTTATTTGTTAGTCTATGAAAAAGTGAAAATATTTGTTTGTTTTAAATTTTAGGGTAGTGCGGTTGTTTGGACTAATTTTTAATTAGCATCGTTAGAAAAGCTCTTCATTCTTCTTATGATATCCAAAATTTAGTTTTAGTCTATGTGGTAGAACACATTCAAAAGTTGAAATAACCTCAGCAAGTACACATTCGCGCTCATAGAACAGCCGCGTAAGTCGTCTTTCAATTTCAAAGGCGAGTAGAGCACTGCTCAAGTGTTCGCAGCGCGCGTCTTATAACTAGTGTTAGAACGATAGTATCGATACTGAGTAAGTATCGATACCTTGACGTCGGTACTGAGTATTTTTGGCGGTATCGATACTTTGCGCAGAAACTACTCAAAAAGTATCGGCTATATTTTTTGACACCACCAAAAGTTCGACCGCATTTTATGAAACCACTCATTCTCTTTTGTCGCGGCGGCACCGCTCTTCATAGATAACGAAACAAGCGAGAAGCCGAGTGCGATATGGTTTTTGTTAAAGAAAATGTTTATGAATGCTCAGTTCGAAGCCACTGATCAACAATAAATAAAGGAATTAGAGTTTAATATTACGTATGTCGATAATATAATTTCTGTTACCCGCGAGAACATATGTTCATCAACGATAAGTTTTGTATATTGTATGCAAAAATCTTGTTCTCTGCGAAATTGTCACGCAATCAACTTTGGTTGAATAATTTATTAAAACACTCGATTTCCGATTCTAATTTTCAAAGCCGATACTTGTTTTTCTAAAATAAATACTACTTTATAATCGCTAATTATTTCTATTTATATTTCCGATTCTCATTTCTAAAGCCGACACTTTTTTTAATTAATGAGTATTTTTCTTTTTGATATAAATGGGCCGATACTAAATTCATAAATGAATACTTTCGTCACAAAACGATGCTACTTTATAATTATTGACCGTTTTTCTTTTTGATATTAAAATGATGCTGATTTAACGCATTAAATACAGGCGATAGAATTTATCATAATATTGCAATTCGATATACTCTTCTTTTATCTATGATTCGATCTGTAGAGAGTTTTAGATCTTTCTTGCACATATGTTTGATTTTGATGAAAAGTAGTATCGATACTTTTGCCACGATACTTTTTTAGTCTCGATATTTTGCCTCGATTCTTTTTTCAGTACTCGGTATCGATACCTTGCCTCGATACTTCTAACACTACTTATAATAAATTCTGTATATTGAATTCCCAACAATTCTGTGTAAAACATTTAGTTAAGCACTATATATGTATATTAATATTTTGAATATTTTTATATTTGTGTATACGTTTTAATAATTAAATATTTTTATATTTATATATTATTTTTATATATTTGTATGTGTGTAATAAATTATTTCAATTTAAATTTTATATCTTAAAATTTAATATTCGTTTCAAAAGGCACAAAAATATTATATGATTCATATTTCATATAATTTCTCCTAAATAAAAAATGAAAAATATCCACAATAAATAATAATATTATATCGTCATTTGATTTTTATTCGTATACAACAATGTAATGCAAGTATATTAAGTTGGTCATAAAACTAGTGGGGCGCATGGCATCGTGCCTTAAGGCAAATTGCTGGAACTTCCCGTACCAAAAACTATTATTTTTTAAAAAGCGATTAACATTTTTGAAAAGAATTTACTTCGAAAAAATTAAATTTTTAATAAACTATAAATTTGACATAAAATTATTTTTTCTGGATTTTTTTTTTAGTTTGACATATTTTGGAAATTCTGAACTTTTTTCAAAGCAATCGTACTTCTTTAACTGCATAGAGGCGAAATGTCGAAGCGCGTAAGTGCCGCGTCGCCCTTAACGGATAAACATTCGTACGTAACTCATAGAATTATTAAAATCTCTATAAAATAATTGACAATTTGATGTGCATATGTCTAATGTTCATTTTTGACCGCCAAATGGCTCCTTTTTTTCCTTTTTCCTCCATATCTCCAAATTCGTTGGACCTGCCTTTCCAAAAACTGTTGAACAGTTCTTCATTTAGTCAATACAAATAAAATGTTTTTTGAATTATTCAAATAGAACGCTCCGTTCTCTTAAAAACTGAGTTACCGTTTTCGGCACTTTTTGCCCCGTATCTTTGGAACGGCTAGACCTGCCTTCGCCCAAAACTAATCAGCACGTCTTCTTATCAATACGAATCAAATGTTTTTTGAATTATTCAAATCGGTTGATCCGTTTTCCCGAAACTACTAAATGCCCTACGGGAAGTTAAATATTAATATATAAAATTATCTCGAATATTAAATAAAAAATAATGAATATTAAATAAAAAATAATGAATATTAAATATAAAATAATGAATATTAAATCAAAATCTATTGAATAAAATATCTGATTAAAAACTAAATGAACTAGTTGGTATTGGTATTTTGCTCTGAGGCAATTTGCATGAACTTCCCGATATGTGTAAATAATAGACTTAATCAATAAAAAATAAATTAATTTCAGTGATTAAAAGTATTCCGAGTGGATTTATTACGCATAATTAAAAACGAACGAACACGTTAACTTGAAGTATTTTCTAAAAACAAATTTTTAGAAATCAACAATTTTTATAATTGAACCAGTTTCCGTAGGACTTGAATAGTTTAGTATATTTATTAAGACCAGGTACTTTATCATTATAGCAAGTAAACGGTTTAAATTTAATTTTAATTAAAAAATAATAATAATAATTTTAACAAACGTCAAAAAAAAACTACTCATTAACTTCCCGAAGGAGAAGTTCATGTTTTCATAAAAAAAATCCGATTCGCTAGTTTTCTCGACGTTTCAAGCCATTCTGAATCGAATGAGACCAAATTTGGAAAAAGTATGTGTGTGTGTATGTGTAAAGTAAGTATGTGATCGGTTCAGGTGTTTTTGAGAAAACGTCGATTTACGCCAAAAAATCTTTTTTATTGACCATTGATTAATTTTATTTCTCGAATAATTAATTCATGTTTGGATACCTACTCATATGTATTCCCAAAAGGAATAATGATTTACATTATGCTCGCATAAGAAATACAAATATAAACAATCAGAGAATTATACGTCTCGCGCGAAGTTGTTTAGATTTAATAAGTTAGCAGACGAGATTAAAATAATAGTAAGAGAGATAAGAGATAAGAGATTAAAGTGATAGTACCCGTAAACTACTAATCACTTTCTTTGCTCGCACATACGTGCGAAAAAAAACTAAATAAAAATGAAAAACTAAATTTTAAATAATTGAATTTTTCCAGGCTTTATTATCACAATGTTACAACTATTATTAAAGAAAAGTTTCTTGGGTTTATTGAAACTACGATATTTCATTATATCATTAATTTATATGTATACATATAACTATAAAATAAATATTTTTACATTCAGAATTTCTTAAGGGGGTTGTTCTTTTTTTATTTTTCTTTGTTTCGGTTTTGAGATTTTTTTATATTATAAAAGATAAAAACCTTAGTATCATTTAAAAAAAAAATCATCTCAATATCTATTTTTTTGACAAAGTTATAAATATATATATCTCTATATGTATGATCCTCTGAAAGCGTTTTTTTATCGCTCCACGAGCTATTGTATGCCAGATTCCTCTTTTTCATTATAATACCTCATGCACATGACCTTTTTAATGTGTCAGCATCTTTGAACACCATGGTGTATTTAGTACATTAAATTAAATGGTGTATTCAGTACATTATATTAAGAATTTTAAATACGTTTTTCTCAAAATGACTTTTTTCAATGCGGTGCCACAAATTAAACAAAAACTACAAGTCGGATCGACTTGCATTTTTTTTAATTTGTTCACCACTGCAATACCTAGTCCCCCTACCTCAAACAACTTGATAACATTACGCAAAAAAATTTTGCGAAGTTTCTCGCCCCAAAAAAAGGCCTTTTTGACACTTTTTTTTAAAATAGCTGCCATTTTTTTCCTTCTTGCTTTTTTTCTTTCATTTTGGTAGGGGGACTGGAAACAAACTTCTTCTTCAACGTAATTTCTTTTTTTTTGTTTCGGGCGATGCGCAACGGATTTATCTGTGGCACCGCAAAAGAGATCGATTTTGCAAGACCGACTTTGGCGCCCCCTGGTTAAAAAATGACGGCGCAAAAAAAAAAGAAGAAAATCACGTAATATTCTATGATTTTGTAATTTTTTTTTAAAAAAAACCGCATGTCTCTATGATAAATACATTTCGAGAAAAAACAAAAACAAATACCTAGCATTTTTTGTAACAAAAAAAGAACAACCCCCTTAAGAATCGTTTCGGGCGTATCGCGCACAGCTCATTTTCGAATGTGTTCCACTTAATTGATTTGAACAATATCTGCAATACTTGAAGTAAAAACAATAGGATTTAATAACGCTAATTAGAAAGTGGCCCAACTAAACGCACTACCCGAAAACAATAATTCAAAAATTATTTTATCTTGTTTAGCTAATAATAAATGATTTTTGGCATCGATTGTTCTACATAATGTGGCCGAGTCAATGTGAGTAGAATTACGTCAATTTACGCCAAAAAGTGAGTTTGAAAAAAGGGGCCACTTTTGCAAATTTTCAATGATATCTCGGCCATAAGATGAGGTACAAAGTTGAAAATAGGTATATCGGTTTTTATCAAATAGATCTATAAAATGGCGTATAAATTATTTAAATACCAGGGTGGGAGCTGATTCTGTATGGCAATGCGCCCATACCATTTGTTCTGCTCACCGTGTGCATATAGATAATATTTAGGCGGTAGGGTATGTTAAAAATCTCAATTTATAGCCGAACTAGTGGTGTATGGCATCGTGCCATAAGGCAAATTGCTGGAAGTTCTCGTACCGAAAGTTTTTTTTATTAACACACTTTCGGCGGATAGGATTTCGGGCTAACTTATATAGTGCAGTAAACGGAGCGTTTTAGGTCTGAATTTTTTTACTGTGCTCCGAATTGAATGAAATTTTGGAATTAGGTTCATCTTACCCTCAAGTTTAAAAGTGAAAACAATTCGGGTTGCGCCATCACCCCCCGGGGGGATAACACCCCCTCTCAATTGTGTAATTACATTTTTTCAAAATAACGTCGGAAATCGATAGAAGAACTAATTATAAGAATAAAATGTCTCTTATAGTTTTTCAAAAAAAACTAATACTTTTCAAGTTATAGGCCACTAAAGATTCATATATTTTTGGCGCTTTCCTTCGTTTTTTTGCAAATATCTCCTAAAATATACATTTTAACAAAAATCATGTAGTGAACAAAATAATGTCAATAAAAATCTTAATAAATCGGTATTACATAAAGTGTTCTAGGAAAAATATTAAGCAAGATTTGAAAGAGCAAAGTCGTTTTTTATTTCGTTCAAGATTTAATTGTTGTATTTAAAGCCATCTAGTGTCGAGGTTTTACATTTTATGCATTTCGGTGAAATTGGGTTTTATAGTGCTCAACATAAGCTTTAAAATGAGTGCTGTTACAAGTTTTTTGCGTGTAAAATGAGCGAGCTATCATGCAAATAAGAAGCATATACGAAGTTTTTTTCTTTTAAATCATATGGTTTAATGAGCGCCATTTCCACCAGAATTACAGTAATTCACATTCCATCTAGAATTCACTTTATTATAGACATCTTGATGGATTCTAGCAGATTCACTACTTCAGTACAAACTATTTTCAGAAAACTCACGATTTTATAAAAACTTTTTTTTCTGATTTTTTTATTTTCATTATATCTCAAAAAGAATAAAAGAAACGTATAAAAGCATATAGATAAGAATCAAAGGGATCTTTCTGGCTTATTATTGTTTTTTATAATTTTTATTTCACACAAAAATTGACAGAGTTATGAATGTTTAAAGACTGCGCGGTCGCGCAAATTGGAAAAAAAAGTTTTTATAAAATCGTGAGTTTTCTGAAAATAGTTTGTACTGAAGTAGTGAATCTGCTAGAATCCATCAAGATGTCTATAATAAAGTGAATTCTAGATGGAATGTGAATTACTGTAATTCTGGTGGAAATGGCGCTCATTAAACCATATGATTTAAAAGAAAAAAACTTCGTATATGCTTCTTATTTGCATGATAGCTCACTCATTTTACACGCAGAAAACTTGTAACAGCACTCATTTTAAAGCTTATGTTGAGCACTATAAAACCCAATTTCACCGAAATGCATAAAATGTAAAACCTCGACACAAGATGGCTTTAAATACAACAATTAAATCTTGAACGAAATAAAAAACGACTTTGCTCTTTCGAATCTTGCTTAATATTTTTCCTAGAACACTTTATGTAATACCGATTTATTAAGATTTTTATTGACATTATTTTGTTCACTACATGATTTTCGTTAAAATGTATATTTAAGGAGATATTTGCAAAAAAACGAAGGAAAGCGCCAAAAATATATGAATCTTTAGTGGCCTGTAACTTGAAAAGTATTAGTTTTTTTGAAAAACTATAAGAGACATTTTATTCTTATAATTAGTTCTTCTATCGATTTCCGACGTTATTTTGAAAAAATGTAATTACACAATTGAGAGGGGGTGTCATCCCCCCGGGGGGTGATGGCGCAACCCGAATTGTTTTCACTTTTAAACTTGAGGGTAAGATGAACCTAATTCCAAAATTTCATTCAATTCGGAGCACAGTAAAAAAATTCAGAGGTTATACCCTTTTTTCCTCTCCGTTTACTGCACTAATACCCGTAGCGGGGTTTTTACAACTGTGCGAATGCGTAAGCATGGCATGAAAGCACAGTCTTTTACTTACAATACTTACTGCCTAAATTCACACGCTGTAGTAAATACTATAATATTAACTTATTATGAGGTAAAACTATCAATACTGAAGGTAAAATGTTTGCAAATAAAGTTGAATATTATTACGCAATGATACATATGTTTAGGCAATGAAATGAAAAATGTAATTAATTCTAAAAATTTAAAACAAAATACACAGAAAAAATTTCTATACGTTTTCTTACGTAATTCCTCATAAGTTTAGTCTCTGAAATAAAAAAATGATTTTAATCATAAAAATCAATTAATCAAAATACACAGAAAAGTTTGTTACAGGAAGGTTTTTTACGCGATTATACACTACACATTTTTACGCAATAAGTTTAGAATTGTAAAAATCATTTGGACTATTCTTTTTGAAGCATTGTAACAAATTTTCTAAGTTTTAAATTTTTAAGTTCTTCAGGAAGGCCCCTGTTTGTCCTTATAGTCTTACAAATTCTAGTTTTATTTTGTAGTAATAATAAACTTGTATTTACACTATTATAAAAATTGTCCATGTATTCATGATGCCACAAATTTAAATAAGGTTCTAATATATCTAATATAGTTGTCTGTAAACTATTGCCATTTCGACAGTAAATTTTTAAATTGCATATGTAGCCTGACTTTGCTTCGCAAGCCATTCTAATCAGAATACCATATTTTACTATTTTTGCTTATATGCTTATTTTGAATATGTATATATATATATATACTCGTATATATATATATATATATATATATATATATATATATATATAATATTTGAAGATTTATTTAGGTAATAGGAAGTAATAGGTCATTAAATACATTTAATTCCGTTGAATTCTTTCAAATAAAAGAAAATTGATAATAAAATACGAGAAATATATGATACATTTTGAAATTACCTGTAATCCAAGCACAATTGAAAAACATTGCGAAAATTCGTCATTCAACAGTAAATTAATGAATTAGTTTTATTACTCGCCGGATAGTATATTTGATAAAATTACCTGTTGCCAGGTACGTAAATTAGACAAAGTAATTCCATTCTCCAATTATGTATAAAGTACCTATATCACTTATAATCATACTATATACAATCTAGAGTTTTACGTTGAAAATTCGATTGTTTGTAATATTGTACGAAATTAAATTTTATGGTGTATAAATTAGTGACAAACCTAGAAGTTAATTACATAAATAATTATATGGTTTTATAAGCTACGTTCGATTATTTGTAAAAATGTAATAGCTTATTTTCATTATATCTCAAAAAGAATAAAAGAAACGTATAAAAGCATATAGATAAGAATCAAAGGGATCTTTCTGGCTTATTATTGTTTTTTATAATTTTTATTTCACACAAAAATTGACAGAGTTATGAATGTTTAAAGACTGCGCGGTCGCGCAAATTGGAAAAAAAAGTTTTTATAAAATCGTGAGTTTTCTGAAAATAGTTTGTACTGAAGTAGTGAATCTGCTAGAATCCATCAAGATGTCTATAATAAAGTGAATTCTAGATGGAATGTGAATTACTGTAATTCTGGTGGAAATGGCGCTCATTAAACCATATGATTTAAAAGAAAAAAACTTCGTATATGCTTCTTATTTGCATGATAGCTCACTCATTTTACACGCAGAAAACTTGTAACAGCACTCATTTTAAAGCTTATGTTGAGCACTATAAAACCCAATTTCACCGAAATGCATAAAATGTAAAACCTCGACACTAGATGGCTTTAAATACAACAATTAAATCTTGAACGAAATAAAAAACGACTTTGCTCTTTCGAATCTTGCTTAATATTTTTCCTAGAACACTTTATGTAATACCGATTTATTAAGATTTTTATTGACATTATTTTGTTCACTACATGATTTTCGTTAAAATGTATATTTAAGGAGATATTTGCAAAGAAACGAAGGAAAGCGCCAAAAATATATGAATCTTTAGTGGCCTGTAACTTGAAAAGTATTAGTTTTTTTGAAAAACTATAAGAGACATTTTATTCTTATAATTAGTTCTTCTATCGATTTCCGACGTTATTTTGAAAAAATGTAATTACACAATTGAGAGGGGGTGTCATCCCCCCGGGGGGTGATGGCGCAACCCGAATTGTTTTCACTTTTAAACTTGAGGGTAAGATGAACCTAATTCCAAAATTTCATTCAATTCGGAGCACAGTAAAAAAATTCAGAGGTTATACCCTTTTTTCCTCTCCGTTTACTGCACTAATACCCGTAGCGGGGTTTTTACAACTGTGCGAATGCGTAAGCATGGCATGAAAGCACAGTCTTTTACTTACAATACTTACTGCCTAAATTCACACGCTGTAGTAAATACTATAATATTAACTTATTATGAGGTAAAACTATCAATACTGAAGGTAAAATGTTTGCAAATAAAGTTGAATATTATTACGCAATGATACATATGTTTAGGCAATGAAATGAAAAATGTAATTAATTCTAAAAATTTAAAACAAAATACACAGAAAAAATTTCTATACGTTTTCTTACGTAATTCCTCATAAGTTTAGTCTCTGAAATAAAAAAATGATTTTAATCATAAAAATCAATTAATCAAAATACACAGAAAAGTTTGTTACAGGAAGGTTTTTTACGCGATTATACACTACACATTTTTACGCAATAAGTTTAGAATTGTAAAAATCATTTGGACTATTCTTTTTGAAGCATTGTAACAAATTTTCTAAGTTTTAAATTTTTAAGTTCTTCAGGAAGGCCCCTGTTTGTCCTTATAGTCTTACAAATTCTAGTTTTATTTTGTAGTAATAATAAACTTGTATTTACACTATTATAAAAATTGTCCATGTATTCATGATGCCACAAATTTAAATAAGGTTCTAATATATCTAATATAGTTGTCTGTAAACTATTGCCATTTCGACAGTAAATTTTTAAATTGCATATGTAGCCTGACTTTGCTTCGCAAGCCATTCTAATCAGAATACCATATTTTACTATTTTTGCTTATATGCTTATTTTGAATATGTATATATATATATATACTCGTATATATATATATATATATATATATATATATATATTTGAAGATTTATTTAGGTAATAGGAAGTAATAGGTCATTAAATACATTTAATTCCGTTGAATTCTTTCAAATAAAAGAAAATTGATAATAAAATACGAGAAATATATGATACATTTTGAAATTACCTGTAATCCAAGCACAATTGAAAAACATTGCGAAAATTCGTCATTCAACAGTAAATTAATGAATTAGTTTTATTACTCGCCGGATAGTATATTTGATAAAATTACCTGTTGCCAGGTACGTAAATTAGACAAAGTAATTCCATTCTCCAATTATGTATAAAGTACCTATATCACTTATAATCATACTATATACAATCTAGAGTTTTACGTTGAAAATTCGATTGTTTGTAATATTGTACGAAATTAAATTTTATGGTGTATAAATTAGTGACAAACCTAGAAGTTAATTACATAAATAATTATATGGTTTTATAAGCTACGTTCGATTATTTGTAAAAATGTAATAGCTTATTTTTGACATTGTATTTGAAAATTAAATTACATGAATTATCGAAACGCAATAAATACAAAGATAATAGCAAAATATATAAATGATAATATAGTATTAAAAAAAATAGTATGTTTACCAAAAATGCTGACGTAAAACATATTGTCTTAAATAAAATACCAAATATTTATGTAATATATACGTATTTGCGTATCGAAAATAATTTTAAAGAATAAATTATAATTTTATTATAGTTCTATAATAAATATAAAACTAGCGTTGCAACCGCTCATAGTAAGAAATTTCGTTCGCTCTTCGCATCTAGCATGTCCGACCGAGTACCCGAAAATACCCGCACCCGCAGTTGAATGACAATCCTAAAATCGAGTACCAGTACCCGCACCGCCGAAAGTGTGTTAAAAAGATTTATTTTTTTTAAACTTTGACAAAATTTGATTTTTGAGAAATTTTAAATTTTTGAAGAAAAATTGATTTTTTTGGAAGAAAAAACTTGGAAAAAAAATGTTTTTTTCATTTTGAAATATTTTGGAAATTTTGAACTTTATTCCAAAGCAATCGCACTGCTTTAGCTGCATGAAGACGAATTATCGAAGCGCGTAAGCGCCGCGTCGCCGTCTAACGGACGGAAATGTAAACGAAATTGATACACATTATTAACCCTTTCGACTCGGATGCCGGATAACTATATTTGAAAGCAATACAACCACATTTTGACAAAATTTGATACAAAAAAAAATTCCGAGTTGAGAGATATGTATAGCACTATAATATTCCGAGCGCAGCGTACCGACTAGCAGTCCGACTCCCGAGTGGAAAGTGTTAATATATCTATAAAATATCTGATAATTTGATATCCATATGTCTAATGATCATTTTTGAACGCCAAATGGATTTTTTTTTACTAGATCTCCGAAATCGCTAGGCCTGCTTTTATAAAAATTTAATCAGTTCTTTACCTTGTAAATACGAGTAAAATCTTCTTTGAATTATTAAAATCGGACGCTCCGTTCTCTTAAAAACTGAACTACCGTTCTTGGCACTTTTTGCCCCGTATCTTCGGAACCGATAGACCAGTCTTTGCCAAAAAAATAATCAGCACGTCTCCTTATTAACACGAATCGAATGTTTTTTTAAATTATTCAAATCGGTTGATCCGTGTTCCTGAGATCGTCGACGAAAATTTGTATCCGCACACACACACACACGCGCACGCACATACACACACACATCCATTTTTTCTAAGGTATGCCAAAATGTTCAAAAGGTTGTGAAACGTAAAGATATATACAAAAAAATATTTTCGTTTTTTGCGATTCCTATAACTTACACTACGGGAAGTTAAATATTATATTTTTGGTAATTTCAATAATGTTTCACAAGTGAAACGTAGAATCAGTTTGATCTTATCTTTAGACCAACGACCTACAAACAATTCGAGTGATAAAACTTAGGAACAGTAAACCATCTGCTGAGAGGTACTGCACACTACAGTGCAAGGAACATTCGCTCTATGATTTTATTGTAATACTCGAATACGGTTTATGATGCGTTTCTATGGTAGTTCATTATGTTGAAGTTTTAACAGTTGAAGAAGTATTTTCATGTTGCAAATTTTGAATTGATGGAAAGTTATTGATGGAGAGTGTAGTAAGCAAAATATATTTGTGACATTATTGATTCATTTTGATTAAATATTTATAGTATAGTTTATGATATTAAATGAGTTTGACTGAATTTCAATTTAACAAGTATATGGTGTATGATCAGTGGCACAAGAAATGAAATAATATTTTTGAATAGAAAGTATATTATTACTGTCAAGAATTAGAGAACGCAACAAAATATCAATCAATCAAAGTTATGTTAATTGCATATTATAAGTATGTGTAAACCTATATACACCATAAAAAATATACTATAAATATAATTATAAAGCATAAACATTAGTCAACTCGCTGAGCATGACACAACAATATAATTTAGAAATGTATTATCGAGTTTTAGTCCTAAATAAAAAATTAAATGAAAAGAACGATAATAATGTATCAAAATCTTGAAACTGTGCTAATTCAATTTAAATAGAAACAGTTTCAGATTAGGTTGTCTCTTGCAAAACCTATTAATATAATCCAGGAACATTTATACCGATGCTTTTCTGACGCAACCTCGTACTCGATTTTTGACGATTTTGAGTTTTAATCGGAAAATCAATCACTAAATATAGACGCATAGATCTGTGAAGTTTTGTAAAAAAAAATCAACCGAACGTTTTTTTATTGAGAAAAATACAATCACGTATCTCATTTCAGAAAAATGTGCCATGCGCAACCTCGTATCTCAGAATACATGGTGGCGTATATGAACAAGTTTCGCTGTCAGCAATGTTGTTTAGTTCAATCCTTCTAATAAAAATTATTATTCAATTAAGTTATTTGTTATTAAAACTTAATGAACGATAGTTAATAAATATATTTATTATTTACTTACCGCAAGTTATAGTAATTTTCCGAAAATTGAAAATGAAACTTTTTGCATATTTAACGTTTCAGAGGTTTCTGAATATCTTGACATACCTTAATAAAATGGATGTATGTGTTTGTGTGCGTGTGTGTGTGGATATAATTTTCTGTCCACGTTTTCGGGAGCACAGATCAACCGATTTGAAACATTCAAAAATAATCGTTTCCTATTGAGAAAACAGAGCATCCGATTTGAATTATTTAAAAACATTCAATTTGTATTGATGACGTGGTGATTAGTTTCTGAAAAAGACAGGCCCAGTCGTTTCAAAGCTTCCGATTCGAATGATTCAATGAACATTTTGCAGTATAAAGAATCGATTAGTTTAGGAAAGCAGAATTTTTTTGTCCATTTTTTTTAATTTACAATTATTTCTTTGTTTAAATATGAAAAATGATTCGGATTTTAATTTTAATGCTAGCTAAAATTCTAAAACTCTCTTATATACTTCAAATAAATAAATTTAAATTTGCAAATTAGTTTATATAATTCTTAGAAATATATATGAGATATGTTTTTTTTTACTTTTATTTACTTTTTATGTAAACATATATAAACGTCGTTGTCCAGTTTATTCTTATATTTTGTCATTCAAATACAAATAACAAAAGTTACAGTACTTACAATAATCTATTTGTAATCATTAATTATTCCTCGATTCTATTTAATTACGGAACGGGAAGTTCCACCAATTTGCTTAAAGGCACGATGCCATGCACCACTAGTTATATTTTTATTATGTTGAGAACAAATATCACAGTAAGCTACAAAAATTGAACAATTATCAATTCTTACTGACAATAAATGAAATTAAATTTTGTATTTTTTAGAGTTAGATAATGTGTCATCCGCAGATAAAAAATCATTAAATAAAGAAATAATAACAAAAAAGAATAAAAGTAACAATAAAAATGATAATCACAAAGTAGTAAATTATAAATCCATGAAAGAGCTAAATATCCTAGATATTGAAATACCTAAACTATGGCCAGATACTATATTGTCGTAATTATAAACTAACATATACCACAAGTTTAATAATGTTTGTTTTTTTTATTAAGAATTATTTGAAAAGTTGATCGATTCTAAAAATAAAACAATTGAAGAAAGTTATTCATGTACTCTTATTTGAAAATAGCATGACGCAACCACGTATGTTACATTTTTTTCCGTGCGACAAACACGTATCTCAAAGAATTGAAGAAAAAATAATGATTAATTGTTTGTAATATCATACTTGTCTCAAATAATTGTCACAAGATTGAATATTTTTAAAATTTATAAAAAAATTTGTTAAAAGCAGTTCAAAAATTCGTTATAAAACGTTTTTTGTCTCTCCTGAAAAGTAGTAGTTTCTGAGATACGAGGTTGCGTCAGAAAAGCATCGATATGTGCCTTCGGGAGGTTTTTGTGCGGCCCCTTGCCGTCTCGTACAAAATAGCAGAGTTACTTTGACACTATTGTAACATCAGATTACTATCCTGAAAAACAGACTCTTAGGCAGATACGAAATAGAGATGTAATATAATATATCAATATTATTTAATATAAGCAATATTTTCGATTTCGCAAGACATCGCCTATTATATGATACAAGAAGTATTATAAAAAAAATTAACAGTGCAAAAGAATCATTAGCACCCGGGTTGAAGATTTTTATGCGTATCCGTAGTAAAATGATAAAAATTTATACTTCTCGCAACCAAAAGCAAATCCATAACTTTGGCGGAGATCGGAGCAACCAGATTTTACCTAGATATATTGGCAATTTTATGAGACCATAGTTATAAAATGACACAAAACTATACCTTTTTTCATAAAACACAAAAATATATTTTTAAAAATTGGTGTCTAGTGGCAAGTTACTGAAACTTTCCGTACTGAAAATTACATTTTATAAAAAGTTTTAAATTTTTTTGAAAAATGATGAAAATTGAGTTTAACCTTTTTTCATATTTCGATTTTTTTTGTAGATTATTACCTTTTATGTATTAAATTTATTAAAATTAAATTTTATTCGAATGATCCGATTCCTATTGATAGCGAGACGTGCTGATTAGTTATTGGCCAAAGCAGGTCCCAAAAATAATAATTCAGTTTTTGAAAAATGGAACGTCCAATATCATTAAAAGAAATTTACATGTATAAACAAAACGGAGAACTGATTAAATTTGTGGGAGGCAGGTCTGGCGGTTTCGATGCTCCAATAGAAAAATTAAAAAAAAACATTTGGCGGTCAAAAGTGATCATTAAACATCTGCACATCAAATTATCATATATTTTAATAATAAGTATACATTTTGTTTACATTTTACTATGGGTTCTGTATCATTATTTATTCTGCGGGGCGACGCTTACGCGCTTCTTTATTTTGTCTCTACGCAGCTAAAGCAGGGCGATCGCTTTACAAATAGTTCTTGTTTTATTTTAATTTTTTGTACGGGAAGTTCCAGCAATTTGCCTTAAGGCACGATGCCAAGCACCACTATTTATAGTATGTAATGCGTAATAAATTTTCTGCAATTAAATAGCAATTTTAATTTTAGAAAAATGATATATAAAAACTATTTTACCTAAAAATTCAGGGATGTGGCGGCATTTTTGTCAGTGCCCCAGGGCGCCAAATATCTAAATCCGCCCCTGCGTATTTATATGCACATAATATATAAAATTTATTTATATTTAAATCTTGAAATATAAATATAGGGTAAGGTTTTTGAAATGAGAACAACTTAAATGCAAAATATAAAGTAACAATACATTTTGTGCATAATAAATACATATTTTAATTAAAATATTTTTTTCATGTGCATTATTATGAGTTTATACATTATCAAATAATACGCTTATTTTTATGGGTAAACATTATCATTCTCTAAATGGATTAAGTACATAATTTATTAATAATATTTTTTAAATTATATTTTTAAATGTCTGTCAATAGTGACTAGTCTAGGTATATTTCTTTTGGCAAGAGGTAACGTTGCGTTTAATGCATTAATCCTATTTTTTATTATAACAACTATTGTCCTTAATGACAAAAGGAATATTCATACCGAAAGTTTACAAATGAATTTAATCTGGCTTTTCCAAAGCCCGAAATTCCCTAAATTAACCGTTAACATTTTAGTTTGCAAAATAAAAATCTATCAGTGAATGGTATAAGAAAAATATATAATTTCTTATTTCAAATAATTATGTAACAATAAGAAAATGAAAATCAATTTCAAATCAAAACACTTTAATATCATTTTTATATAAAAAATGAATATTTAAATGAAATTAAAACGAACTAAAATATTTATAATTCATTTAAAATTTAATTTATAAAATATTTAAAATTTTTAAGTATTTTATTTACTTTTTCTATATAATGCAATAAATTGTTAAAACTATGAAAAAATTATAATACTTTCACAAAAGTCACTTTTTTAGGTCAATCAGCTTATGCGGCCTCTTTTATTGCTGCCTAATTTAAGTGCGGCCTCTAACGGCAAAAAGGTTCCCCACCTCTGTGCTATGCAGTGAGGATAAACTATGTTTTTTGTCAGCTGCCCCTTTCGCTTATATACAAATTTGCAATCAATTAGTTATCATGCTAGACATATTTTTATGGCAAAACGTTTAGTTATTATATATATATATATATATATATATATATATTCAGGGCCAGCCCTACCTTGCAAACTATGCATGCGAATAATGCGGCCGCGTGCCATGTAGGAGGGATGCCAACACGAGATTCGGATATGAAATTTATATCATATGTTAAATATATATATATATATATATATATATTATGTGTGTGTGTGTGTGTGTGTGTATTTTGTATGATTCTGAATTTAATGTTGACATATGTATTAACACTTTCGGAACGGCACCGAATTCAAAACAATATACTCTACCGGCTGTAAACTTGATTTCATCGTGTATGTTATGCAATTTGTTTGATAAAAATTTTTAATATTTCGAAATTTAGATGACTCAGCTGAATAAGGCGTTATTAATGGAAAATTGCGAGTTGATTTAATTGAAACAAAGCTTTTAAAAAAAAGACAAATTCTAATAAAGAAAAATGAGAAATTGGGAGACGGCGCCTAGAAAATGGCTTATTTATTGCGAGAAATTAAATCGTGACTTTTGTTTTTGTTGTAAACGTTTCGCAGCTGATGAACTACTAGACTAGCAGAAGGTTATTATGACAGTAGAAATCTTATACAACTTTACTATATTATTCAATATACAATTCAATGCAAGTAAAAAAGATACAGATGATAATTATTGTTCAATTTGTTTCTTTTTGAAAATAAAGATGTAGAAATAAGGAAAAGTTTTTTGTGCATTGTTGATATAACCGATTCAATGGGACCTGGATTATGTTCAACAATAAAGGATAGAAATGGAGCAAATATGAAAAATGGGTACAGAATTTACTTTGGAACAAAATCCTCGAGATTTTTTTGTACCTTGTGTTGCCCATACTCTAAATTTAATTATTAACTGGGCAAGAATAGTTAAAATTAATTAAAATTAGTTTTTTTTAGTATCATTTAAGAAATATATAAAGGGTATGGGCGTGTTTGCATACAGAATTGACCCCACCCTGGTATTTAAATAATTTTGATGCCATTCTATAGGTATTTTCGAGAAATTCCGATATACTAAATTTCAAATCCGTAGCTCATATTCAGATATCATTGAAAATGTGTGAAAGTGGTCCCTTTTTTTTAAGTCGTTTTTTGTCGCAACAGAGAAAGATATTCGCAAACCAATCTATTCACATCGGTATGTACTATATTATTAATAACAAATATTGTTTAATAATTATTTGTTAGTGCATGAAAAAGTGAAATTAATACTTTGTTTTAAATTTTCGGCTAGTGCGGTTGTTTGGACTAATTTTTAATTAGCATCATTAGAAAGGGTATTAAATTTTCTTTATCTGTCCAAAATTTTGTTTTATTTCATGTGGTAGAACATATTCAAAAGTAGAAAAAAACAGAGCAAGTACACGCTCGCGCTCATATAACAGCCCGTTATTTTAGACAATTATCACTAAATATATAAAAAATAGGTTGATAAAATATATACATAACTAGCTGTAAGTGGTATTCTGTCTTGCGGCAATTATGGCATCGTGCCTTAAGGCAAATTGCAGGAACTTCCCGTACCGTAACGAAATGTTCGTGGAATACTGAATGTTTTCAAATAGATTATTATAAATATTGTAACATTGTCTAATATTTATGAGAATTATATAAACTGAATTGCAGAGTTGAAATTATTTGTAAAGTATATTAGAACTATAGTCAGAATTAAAGATAAAATCTGAAATATTTTCGATATACAAAAAATTATTAAAAAAAAAAAAAAAAAAAAAATGGAACAATTTTTTTTTCCAAAATCAATTATTTTGTTAAGACAAGCAGAAAGTTCTTTGAATCATTTAAATCGGACGCTTAGTTCTCTCAAAAATTGCCATTTTTCACATATTTAGCTCCGTATCTTCAAAATGGCTGGGCCTGCCTTTGCCAAAAACCAATAAACACTTCTCCCAATCATTACTAATTGAATGTTTTTTTAGATCATTCAAATCGGATACTCCGTTCTCTCAAAAATTCGATTTCTATTTTGTGCACTCTTTGCTCCGTATCTCCGAAACGGCTGGACCTGCCTTTGCCAAAAACTAATCAGCTCTTTTCCCTATCAATAGGAATCGAATGTTTTTTGAACCATTCAAATCGGTTGATCCGTACGCCCGAAAACGTGGACGAAAATGTCGGTATATGATTTCTATTCATGCTACAGCAATATATATATATCGTCGCAAAAACCACACATAATATACAAAATGTTCAAAAAACATTCGATTCCTATTAATAAGGAGATGTGCTGATTTCGGCAAAGGCAGGTCCAGCCGTTTCGGAGATACAAAGCAAAGAGTGCAGAAAATAGAAATGGAGTTTTTGAGAGATCGGAGCATCCGATTTAAATGATCTAAAAAACATTCAATGCGTATTGACGGGGAGTAGGGGTGATTAGTTTTCGGCAAAGGCAGGTCCAGCGGTTTCGGTGATACAGAACTAAATGTGCAAAAAATGACAGATTTTGAGGGAACTAAGCGTCCGATTTGAATGATTCAAAAAACTTTCAGCTTGTGTTGACAAAACAATTGCTTTTGGAGAAAAAAAATTCATTCAATTTTTTCTTTTTTTTTTTGTAGATCGAAAATAATTCAGATTTCAATTTTAATTCTGCCTTTTAAAGCTCACTTATATACTTTAAATGAATATTTTTGACTAAGTGATCCAGTCAAGTTAAAATCGCAAAAAAATCGAAAATGAAAATTTTTATATATTTTTACGTTTCAAAGGTTTCTGAATATTTTGGCATACCTTAGAAAAAAAAGATGTATATATGTGGGTGTGTGTATGTGTATATGTGCGTGTGTGTGTCCGGATACAAATTTTCGTCGACGATGGAACACCGATCAACCGATTTGAATATTTCAAAAAACATTCGATTCGCATTGATAAGGAGACGTGCTGATCAGTTTTTGGCTGCGGCAGGTTTAGCCGTTCAGTAGATACAGAGCAAAAAGTGCCAAAAACGGTAACTCAGTTTTTAAGAGAACGGAGCTTCCGATTTTAATGATTCAAAAAAGATTTTACTTGTATTGACAAGATGATTAACTGATTTTTGGGAAGGCAGGTCCAGCGGTTATTCTCAATAAAAATAAGTTAAAAAAATGTCATTTAGCGGTCAAAAATGTTTATTGAACATATGGACATCAAGTTATCAGATATTTTAGAGATTTTATCAATGTGTTTCCATTTTGTGTATTTTTTTTTCGTTCCGTACCAAGATTTTTAATTACGGTACGGGAAGTTCCAGTAATTTGCCTTAAGGCACGATGCCATGCACCCCACTAGTTTTTAATTTTGGTGTGCTGTTTGGAGAACACTACAGTTCTGTACCTGTCGATTTTGCAGTTTTCTTATATTTTAGTGACGATTTAATTTTGTTAGTGTATAATTTAGTTATTACCATAATATAATTAATAATGCCGTAAAATTTCAAATATCGTTTTAATTAATGATGATGCACAATTGTATAGTAGTTCAACAGTTAATATCAGTATTTATAGGTAGAGATATTCTATTCAATATATTTTTATATATTATTTAATTTAAAAAAAAAACTTCAAGATATTATTTAATATATTTATGACTAACTTAGTATACTTGCCATTATATATATTGCTGTAGCATGAATAGAAATTATATACCGACATACTATTATTATGTATATATTTTATCAACCTATTTTTTATTTATTTATTGATAATTGTATAAAATATCAATCATATAGTATACTTGTGCAATATATGAATAATATATATTTAATTGTATATAAATATAATTACTATTAAACAGCTACAAATAAATATATAATTATTCAAAATAAAAATGTATATATCTTGTGTTTTATTAAAAATGTTTTACAAAGAAATGTTCCATATTTATACGCAGAATTTATCAAGACGCGCGGCGAGCAGTCCTGTTGCTAGTCGTTGCAAATCAGAGACGACTTACGAGTATACGGGTTGTTATACGAGCGCGAGCGTGTACTTGCTCTGTTTTTTCTACTTTTGAAAATATTCTACCACATGAAATAAAACAAAATTTTAGACAGTTAAAGAAAATTGAATACCCTTTCTAATGATGCTAATTAAAAATTAGTCCAAACAACCACACTACTCGAACATTCAAAACAAAAAATTATTTTCACTTTTTCATGCACTAACAAATAATCATTAAACAATATTTATTATTAATAATATAGTACATGCCGATGTGAATAGATTGGCGTTATTGGTTTGTCGATATCTTTCACAGTTGCGACAAAAAACGACTGAAAAAAGGGTCCACTTTCACACATTTTCAATGCTATCTCGGCCAAATGATAAGCTACGGATTTGAAATTTGGTATATCGTTTTTTTTCGAAAATACCTATAAAATGGCTTCAAAATCAATTAAATACCAGGGTGGGAAACACGCCCATACCCTTTCTTTGCATCTTCTACTAATCTTTGGACAATACTTTTGAAATACGTTAAAAGTTTAACTTTAAAATAACAATCTGATACACGATAGGGCAGTAAAGACGAATACAATTCGACCGTTATAATATCAATGAGAAGTTTACGATGCAATTTTGGATATTGTAAATAATGAAAAATTAGATTAAAAATCCAACGCGAATTACGAAATCTTGAAAAATGAAAGTAATACTACATAAGTTTAGCAGTCCCGCTCTCTTGCGCTGTAAATAAGGAATACTAAAACATCTCGATATAATTGCGATAGAAAATCAGCAAAACAAAAACTAGATAGTAACTACTGTCTGAAGTTAAACTACTGTCGCTTTTAAACAATATACCGAAAAAATAGTTTAGTGCAGAGCCATGCATAATGCATCAAAATAAGATGTACTGAAGACTATAAATAAAGTTAATTTATTAGTACCATGTGTAGAAATTCTAGAACTGTTGTATGTTTCATGCAAAGAACGTAACGTAACGTAATGCTGAACATATTATAATTCTATAAATGTAAATCTATTCTTACCAATAAATAGATTTAATGGGCTCAATTCTCTGACAGCTCATTATTAATGTAATTCATTTTTCTCGAATTCGCCTGTACTGTAATTGAGAGCTTTAACTACATGCTACATCTAGGGATGCAAAAAGACTTAATACCCACCACCAAGATCATAATCAGTTCAAACATAGTCATTAAAAAAACGACCAATTTAGTGAATGATGCGTTGTGCATATTATAGAAGCATTGCAATATCAATCTGCAAGGCGTTTAAATAATAATATAGTCGTCCATACAGTAATATGTCACATTAAAATAAGAGATCTGACAACAGCGTCGCAGGCTCTAGGACCGTAACCCCAAGCTATGAGATGCTAGCGCAGAGGCAGACCCGGTGGAATTCATACCCCTAAACATGTGTTCGCTATACCCTGAGCGTATCCACTTACAAAATAAATAGGACAACGACGCATCGGTACATAAACCTTTAATATTAATTTTACAATGGAAGGAGATATCAATAGCATAGTTAAAATAGGTAGAATTGATCAAATTTATGATTTTCAACAAAATAGAGTTTTAATAGTTTTTAATAAAATTCATCAAAAAAAGAAATTAATCCGAAGACGATTTTCCGTGTATTAAATTTAATTAAGCAACTTTATAACTAGATGCGAATCAAAATTGAATTTTGATATACTGCGGTTGAATCTGATATTGTAGTTATTCAACAGCAAATGTTTCTAGACAAGAATGAGGTTCTGCATGATTTCATTGTTTGAGAACTAAACTATCGTTGCGAATATAAAACATGGAACTGATTTCAAAAGTACGAGTTACTTTTATAAACATAGCAAGTTTAAGACAATTTATTTTCAATTTATATATAAATTAATCAAAATATTTATACCGGCTTATAATACTTAAAAAAATGATTTAACTGTGATGCGAAAGTGGCGATAATGTACTATAACAAAAGCTATTAATGATTAATTCATACACCAGCTTGCTAGTATATGCGGCAAGAGTGATGAATCAACAATAACCACGGCGATAAAATGCAACATAGGTTTGTAAAAAATACTTACGGGATAATACATCCCCTGTGGCGGCAAGAAAAATGCACCTGAGCCCCACAGTTTGAAGGCTTTCTAATACTATTTAAAGCAATAAAATAAATATAAGCGCTTCTTCACAATTATCTCGGCCAGAAGCAAATGAATGCTCTCCTGGCGTGTGTCGTCGTCGGCTTACAAATTACACGAACACATGTACACTGATTCGGAACGTCACTGATGCTTTACTACGTACAGTATTTGCTTGATAGGTGCACAGAGCTCACTCACATAATTGTAGAAATAATTTTGGCACGTATATTACTATATATTATTAGTCACTTGAGAATACTGTTTGATGGCGCAAGTTTTGTATATGATTGGCTCTGCGCAGAAGGAGCGTTGTCATTGAAACCTATCGTATATTGTATTGTGCCGTTCGTTAAAGGCATTCACCAACCGACGCAGTTGTGGCGTTTCAACTCTCGACTGAACGACTCAACAACGATACCTCTTCGGACAATTCTATACTCATGCCGATTACACACGACATACAGAGTCTGGAGCCGAAGCACATGCGCATCTCATTGTGACATAGAGGGGGACTGTGGTAACTGCGCCGGAGCGACCCTGGTCAAAGTACGGCCGTGCTCACCGCTCGTAGCTGAAAATTGCTAGAAGTCGAATGATAAAATTATGGCTATACTAAAAATTAAACTTGCTTGATTTAAATATTAAAAATCAGTTAAGATCATAACTTATTTCGAATCAAAAACTTTCATACTTGATCTTGAGAAGCAAATTACACTATGTGGATCGCCATGAATAACCCACACGCCCAATCAATTAAACAATATTCAATACAGTGTTCATAAAAATACATTCGAGGAGTGTTAATGTTTTTAAAAATATTTTTTTATATTCCACAATCCAATAAACAGAACTAATAAACAGCACATTAAACCTAAATTGTTAAAGAATATCACACAATTTTTAACTTCCCGAAGGAGAAGTTTATGTTTTCATCAAAAAAACCGATTCTCTAATTTTATGTTTTCTCGACGTTTCAAGCCATTCTGAATCGAATGAGACCAAATTTAGAAAAAGTATGTGTGTGTGTGTGTATGTGAACAGATTTTTTGCCGTAAATCGACGTTTTCTCGAAAACGGCTGGGCCGAATTCAAAAATTTAAAAGCCATTCGATGTATCTCGACGAGGACTATTGTTTGTCAGTGCGACGATCGGCCAAGCCGTTTGTTTATAAATCGCAGAAAAGTGAAAAAAATTTCGTCTACGTTTTAGCCCGCAATTCTGAATTGATTTTGAAAATTCAAAAACCGTTCGAAAGATATTGGTTGGAAATCGTGCTGATTAGTTTTTGGTAGAGATCGGCCGGACCGTTTTCTTGTAATAAAGTTTTTAAAAAAAAAATTCGACGATTTTTATGATTATTTTTTTGACGGTAGATACCATAGTCTTCTAGAATCTAGATCATACTAAAATATTACGGCCCTGCGACAACTGGTTTAGCTTTAAAAATTCGTCAAAGTTTGCAAAAATTGGTATCGTTTTTTTGGCATTTGTCAAAATTAGACTTTTGATCGACGTTTTCTCAAAAACGCCTGAACCGATTTTAGGAATTTAAAAGCCATTTGATGTATTTCGGTGAGGACTATCGTTTGTCAGTTTTGTGCGACGATCTGCCAAGCCGTTTCTTTGCAATTTGAAAAAAAAGTGTTAAACTTTTCGTCCACATTTAAGCTCATCCTACCGAACCGATTTTAAAAAATCAAAAACTGTTCGAAAGATATTAGTTGGGAATGGCACTGATTAATTTTAGGTGAAAATCTACCGAGCCGTTTTCTTGAAATTAACTGTTGAAAAAAAGTGTTCAACTTTTTGTCCACATTTAATCGCTCATCCTACCGAACCGATTTTAAAAAATCAAAAACTGTTCGAAAGATATTAGTTGGGAATGGTACTGATTAATTTTAGGTGAACATCTACCGAGCCGTTTTCTTTTAATGAACTGTTGAAAAAAAAACTTAAGCCGATTTTCATGGAACTTTTTTTGGCTATATACATCACGGTCTTATAGAACTTACTGTAATATTACGGCCTTACGACAAGTAGTTTAATTTTAAAAATTCGTCAAAGTTTGCTAAAATTATTATCGTTTTTTTAAAGTAGGATTGATGAAGTATATTATTTACACTTTTTTTTGATTAAGTCGATTATTTACACATATGGGGAAGTTCATGTAACTTGCCTCAAGGCTAAATATCAAACCAACTAGTTAAAATATTGATGAAAATTATATATTTATATTGTATAAACCTGGAATTGTTAGAAAAAGTAGTACACAGTTTTTATGTTCCAAATTATTTTTGATTTAATAATACTATATTTTAACACTATATCAAGAACGTGATGCATTTCATAATAACTATCTCTATATTAATAAATATATTAATATATTAATATATTATTTATTATATATATATATATATATATATATATATATATATATATATATATATATATGATTTAGTAGTTAATTTTGATGTTGAAATATGTGAGTGAGTTCTTGAGGGCGAACATCAAACAAAGAAAAGCCAAAGATTTATAAAATAATCTTTATTTCCAAACGTTTCGACATTCAATTTAATGTCATCATCAGTGGATCTAAAAACAGTATGAAAATTAGTATATCTAGGTAATTATAATATATGTGGATTGGTAAAGTAACTATACAATAAGAGAAAAATTAACAAACAGCAACACTTAAACAAACCAAATATAAAAGATAGGAAAGGTAGTAGAGATTAGAATTAAATAAATAATTAAAAAATATAGGCAAAAATATCTATGTACACTCATATAAACCTACGCATATATACATATATATACATACACATATACACACATATACATATATATATATATATATATATATATATATATATATATATACGTGCATATATACATATACACACACATGCAAACATATAAAACACATATACATATACAGATACAACAATATATACCTATATATGTACACATATACATGTACGACTATACATATATAAATATATGCAACGTGCATGCATATTCACAACGACGTACATGTACATGTATGAAACATACATATACTCATACCTATCTATGTAACTATAGCTATACACGTATACACATACATATACGCATAAACATGCATATGTACATATATACACACACATATATACACATATATATACATGTACACACATATATATATATATATATATATATATACATACATATATATATACATACATATATATACACACAATACATATATATATACATATGTACATAAATGCTCAAAAATATATATATATATATATATATATATATTTTTGAATATTCTTGAATTTGATGTTGATATATATGTTTAATTTGAGTTTAATATTCGGGCGTAACATCAATAAAAATAGTATGAGTTTTTTTTTTTTTTTTTTTTTTTTTTTTTTTTTTTTTTTTTTTTTTTTTTTTTTTTTTTTTTTTTTAAATTTATTTATTTAAAATCCATACGTTTCGGCTAGCATCTTAGCCATCATTCAGTGGTAATCAAGTTAACTATAAAAATTGGAACTAAATAAATTATATGAAAGGAAATTTCATGGAAAAACAATAATAATAATAATAGTAATAAAACACTTACAATTTTGTATCCTAATATAGCATATGAAACCATTATTAATCCATGGTATGAGTATGTGCACATTGATAAGATATGTATTTTTTAAACACAAACATCACAAATGGTAAAACACACTAATAATCATGATAACTTGACAAGTTGTCGAAACTATGTATTTACTCTTCGGAGTTTAGGATAGAAATGTCACAACTTTCTCAAAGTAGTTTTTAGCATGTGTTGATATTTTTTGGAAAATTTAAAAGGCGATGGGATTTTGTTATTTTTTAAGGAATTTTGACACGCTATTAAGAAACCACGTGTTCGTTTCGATAAGGGCCGTATTGTCATTGCGTTTATTTATGACTCTGTCGTTATGTAATTGTAAAAACAACCCCTCAGCGAATCTTCTTTTAATTGTATTCTCTTCAAAATGTAAAATTTTAGGGTTAAAAAAATCGATATTGTGATTTAAATTTTTAATATGCTCAGTTAACATTGTTTTAAATTGTTTGGGATTTTTTGAATTATTTTTGTGTTGATTAAGGCGTTTACTCAGGTTTTGGCTAGTTTCTCCAATATAAAAGAGTTCGCAATTAGAGCAATTAATTTGATATACTAAATTCCTGAGCCGGTCAAAATTGAACTTAGATTTCATTTGTGTAAAAATTGAACTAAGGGTTGCATCACAATTACACACCAACAGAATGCCACACTGTTGAAATAATTTTTTCCACGAGAAATATAAATCTTTTACGTACGGTAGGCAAATGACACCAGTATATGATTCTAAGTCTAAACGGTTTTTATGGTCTGTGAGGTCTTTTTGTTTGTTAAGAATGTAACTGCGTCTGTTATTTATGACAGAGTTGATTATGTTCGTAGGATATGAGTTGTTTTTCAGTGTGTTTATAACCAGGTCAATGTTCGTGTCCCAGAAGTTTTTGTCAGATAGTAATATGGCGTGGTCTGTTAAATTTATTATTGTCGCTATTTTCATTTTAAGAGGGTGGTATGAGTGGTAATTTATGTATCGTCCGGAGCTAGTTGGTTTCTGGTACCAGTTAGTAATTAGTCGGTGGTCATTTGTACGTATTAGTCTGATGTCTAGAAAACTAATCGAATTCACTGTCTCTAATTCTACGGTAAACTGTAGTTTTTTATTAAAATTGTTAAAATTATCAGTAAATATGTTAATGTCTTCTTCCGGAATACAAGTAATGATATCGTCTACATATCGGTAATAAAAGATTTGTTTGTTATAATTATTAAAAATTTTGTTTTCTACTAATTGTAAGGAAATTTCTACTAAAGACGGAGATGCGGGAGATCCCATTGGGGTGCCAAAAATTTGGTAATAAAATGATCCATTAAATTCAAAATAGGTGTTAGAGACAATGAATTTGATGATTTCTCTAAACCAATGTAAAGATAATGTGGTGTGAAGGCTAATTTCACTCCATCTGCTGGTGATGGCGTCTAGTATTAAGTCTAGTGGGACATTTGTAAATAGGGATATAACGTCTAGGCTAATTAGTTTATAATTATTGGGAATGGAAATATTATTAAGAAGTTTGACAAGCTCGAAGGAATTTTTAATGTAATATGGGGACTGTTTTGTTATTATTGTTAAGATATTACTAATGTACTTGGATAATTTGTATAGTGGAGAATTTATGTCTGAAACAATCGGTCTATAAGGTAGGTTTGTTTTGTGTATTTTAGGAAGGCCGTATAATCTTGGAAAGTATGGGTGTAAATTTTTTAAGTTTGTAGCTGTATCTTTTGTGATTTGTTTATTAGTAACTAATTTGTCTAGAAGTTTATGACAGGAGCGGTTAATGTGTTCGGTTGGGTCGTTGTTTATGGTCGTGTAGGTACTGTCGTCCGAGAGTGATTCAGTAATTTTTTGTAAATAGTCCTCTTTGTCAAGAATAACTGTGACGTTTCCTTTGTCTGCTCTTGTCACGATGATGTTAGGATGGTTTTTTAAAAATAATTTACAACTTTTGAGATCTCTAAGAATGTCAGTATAATTCGAATTTTTTATATTGAAAGAATTGATGTACGAAATAAATTTTTTGCAAAAAAGGGTTCTGGTATGAGATTTCTGTTTAGGATCTTTAATTTGTTGCAAACCATTTTCTAAGTTCGAGAGTAATTTAATGAAATTAAAATTGTTAGGACAGTTGGGAACAGCAAAATTGGGGCCTAATGCAAAAATGTATCGAAGTCTATCTGGGATCTCAATAGATGAGAAGTTTTTTAGCCATTTGTTGATGACGTTTTCATCTAAAGTTATTTTACTATGTTCTATTTTATTTTGTAATAATTTGTTAAATTTATTTTTGTACGATTGTTTTAGGTTAGTGGAATGTTTATTGTTTTTAATATTTTCGAAGTGGAGAAAATCGTTGACAATTTCGGACTCAACTGTACGAAACAACCAATTGGTAATTTTTGCGGTGGTATTCCTGAAGTTGTGTATATTTTTAATGCAACTTTCTATCGTTAAAGAAATAAATTTTAAGCTAAGATTTTCTACTGTATTATCCTGTGACTTATTAGAAATAGGTTTGAATTTTTTTACATTGATTTTGTAAAAGTTTGGTATTATTTTTTCTTTCGACATCTTAATAAGAAGACATGTTTATTAGTGTTTACAATGATTTTTGAATTTAATTTAGAAACTGCTTTAAATTGTGAATATATATAGATCCCGTAGTTGCGCCTGATAAATTCATAAAACGATTGGTCATCACGTGTATTGAAGGTTTCTTGCCTGTTCTTGTGTACTTGAGGGACGAATGGTTTGATATGACGATGTGGATCCATGGTTCGTAGAGTGTATTGTAGGTTTTTAAGAAAATTATATGATAACTAGTGTATTAAGTCAATAATCCTTTTTTCAGCCCAGGAGTGATATTTTTGAATATTCTTGAATTTGATGTTGATATATATGTTTAATTTGAGTTTAATATTCGGGCGTAACATCAATAAAAATAGTATGAGTTTTTTTTTTTTTTTTTTTTTTTTTTTTTTTTTTTTTTTTTTTTTTTTTTTTTTTTTTTTTTTTTTTTAAATTTATTTATTTAAAATCCATACGTTTCGGCTAGCATCTTAGCCATCATTCAGTGGTAATCAAGTTAACTATAAAAATTGGAACTAAATAAATTATATGAAAGGAAATTTCATGGAAAAACAATAATAATAATAATAGTAATAAAACACTTACAATTTTGTATCCTAATATAGCATATGAAACCATTATTAATCCATGGTATGAGTATGTGCACATTGATAAGATATGTATTTTTTAAACACAAACATCACAAATGGTAAAACACACTAATAATCATGATAACTTGACAAGTTGTCGAAACTATGTATTTACTCTTCGGAGTTTAGGATAGAAATGTCACAACTTTCTCAAAGTAGTTTTTAGCATGTGTTGATATTTTTTGGAAAATTTAAAAGGCGATGGGATTTTGTTATTTTTTAAGGAATTTTGACACGCTATTAAGAAACCACGTGTTCGTTTCGATAAGGGCCGTATTGTCATTGCGTTTATTTATGACTCTGTCGTTATGTAATTGTAAAAACAACCCCTCAGCGAATCTTCTTTTAATTGTATTCTCTTCAAAATGTAAAATTTTAGGGTTAAAAAAATCGATATTGTGATTTAAATTTTTAATATGCTCAGTTAACATTGTTTTAAATTGTTTGGGATTTTTTGAATTATTTTTGTGTTGATTAAGGCGTTTACTCAGGTTTTGGCTAGTTTCTCCAATATAAAAGAGTTCGCAATTAGAGCAATTAATTTGATATACTAAATTCCTGAGCCGGTCAAAATTGAACTTAGATTTCATTTGTGTAAAAATTGAACTAAGGGTTGCATCACAATTACACACCAACAGAATGCCACACTGTTGAAATAATTTTTTCCACGAGAAATATAAATCTTTTACGTACGGTAGGCAAATGACACCAGTATATGATTCTAAGTCTAAACGGTTTTTATGGTCTGTGAGGTCTTTTTGTTTGTTAAGAATGTAACTGCGTCTGTTATTTATGACAGAGTTGATTATGTTCGTAGGATATGATATGATAGAGTTGATTATGTTCGTAGGATATATATATATATATATATATACATACATACATATATACGCATATACAAATACATGTATACACATATACACATGTATATACATACAAACATACATGTAAATAAGTCACATACATATATATATATACATATATACATACAAATACATATATATATATATATATATATATATATATATATAAACATACAATATATGTAAACTCGTATATATGTAAAGCAAACAAAATATTTATGAAGATGGATAATACATATAAAATACAAGTGGACTTACATTATGTTGGTTGGTTACATATAGAGAAGTGTACACAGCACTAGAGATTGGCACTAACATTTATACAACTAACTTGTCAACACTATGCATTTTTTATAATTTTTTGTATGATGTAAACAGAAAAATGATAGTTTTATTGAACAAAAATGTAAGTAGAATTATGTAATTTCTGCCACGACTTCTGTACTTTGCGAGTACCGAGGCATGTATAAACGCCAACACGTGTTTTGAGAGATTTTTAAGGGTCATTCAAGGATTGTTATGGGCGGGTAGGTAGAAAATGGTCGGAGTTGAAACTAGTAATGTTAGGCTAGGTTTGTATGGTTAGAATTAGGAGAAAAAAATTGGAAATGTTATTTAGTATTACTAGGTAGTTATACTAATAACTCAAATATCTAAAATAAAAAAAATTTAAAGGTTTATTCAAAATTTGCTATGCATGGGTAGGTAAAGCTCGGGTATCAAGGCCGAAGTTAAACTAGGAAGTGTTGGCAAGGTTAGTAAGGTCAGAATTAGTTTTGTTCAGAGGAGATAAATTTGGAAACATTATTTAGTATTACTTGGTAGTTATCGCAGAGTAAGGAGGAATCCGATCTTTTGTTCACCGCGTGACCACATATTGATGTGAAACAAGATTCTGCAAAACTCTACTACCTTTCCTATCTTTTATATTTGGTTTGTTTAAGTGTTGCTGTTTGTTAATTTTTCTCTTATTGTATAGTTACTTTACCAATCCACATATATTATAATTACCTAGAGATACTAATTTTCATACTGTTTTTAGATCCACTGATGATGACATTAAATTGAATGTCGAAACGTTTGGAATTTTGCATTGCATATATGTATATACGTATATTTATATATGTATAGTCGTACATGTATATGTGTACATATATAGGTATATATTGTTGTATCTGTATATGTATATGTGTTTTATATGTTTGCATGTGTGTGTATATGTATATATGCATGTATATATATATATATATATATATATATATATATATATGTATATGTGTGTATATGTGTATGTATATATATGTATATATGCGTAGGTTTATATGAGTGTACTTAGATATTTTTGCCTATATTTTTTAATTATTTATTTAATTCTAGTCTCTACTACCTTTCCTATCTTTTATATTTGGTTTGTTGTTAAGTGTTGCTGTTTGTTAATTTTTCTCTTATTGTATAGTTACTTTACCAATCCACATATATTATAATTACCTAGATATACTAATTTTCATACTGTTTTTAGATCCACTGATGATGACATTAAATTGAATGTCGAAACGTTTGGAAATAAAGATTATTTTATAAATCTTTGGCTTTTCTTTGTTTGATGTATCGCCCTCAAGAACTCACTCATATATATATATATATATATATATATATATATATTAAATAGTAGAGTCTTGGATTTGTGTTTTCAAATAACAAACTTAAAAAAGATAAAACTTATGTAATTTTGGATTTACAAAATTTACCTATTCGGCTGAAAAGTAACGCATAAATTCAATTTTCGATAAAATCTTTTTTAGTGAAAAAGTGCTAACGTATATTCAAGCATACAGGTAATTAATTCAATTCTGTCATTAACTTTTTCTTAAAACTTTCCAAAACTTTCAAAAATCTTTATCATTTTTAATATCCTGTTATATAATACACTCATTTATTTTTATCATTTTCATTTTGATCGTATTATCATATTTCTGTACATTATTTTTTCAACTATATTATTAATTAAAAAATCCATTTTCTTTTCTTAAACATATTGTTTGCTTAAATCTTATCTCTATACCTATTTGATTTGACTCCGCTTCAGGGAGGAGTTATATCCGCTTAACAACTCCACGACTCCGACAGCTTTGAAACCGAAATACTCGGCACAAATGTGTTCTATACTGCGTTGTTTATGCATCTAAGGATTTGTCAAACCCTATTTAATTTTTTGAAATGAAAATTTATGAATAAACTAAAATTAAAAAATATCAATAAAATAATTTTTTTAAAACATTCACAAATAAATGACGAGTTGTAAAATTTTTCGGTCGACCACATGATCGACTCAATGACTCGTAATTTTAACAATGTTGACCAAAGTAAAAACGCAAAACTTGAGAATCAAATTCAATTTAATTATTTTCTTTTGATGAGAAAATAATTGATTTTTTGGATTAATTTTATTTAAAAATAATGTAGTAAACTATGTAATAAGCAAAACTTTGTAATAAGCAAAACATTTATCATAAAATATTTTTACCAAATAATAATACTTCTGCTTTCTACTTTTTTCTTCTGCTATTTCCATTCGAGAATTAATATTAAATCGGGTAGTTCGATTAGCATATTATGTGTAAAAGTAAAAATTTAATACTAATATTTTTTTTGCTGCTTAAATACTATTGGCGTCACTGGTATATTTTGCACTCTGAAGTATTGTTGTTTCAGGTTATGGAAAAACCAGATTAAATGTATTTTGTTTCGAGCATTTTTCAGTATGTATATTCCTGATTGCCGTCATTCACGGCCAAAGATTGTCGTAGTTAGAAATATGACCCTTTACTATTCAATAAATTATACATTGGAGCTATTCACACTTGAACACAATTTCATTGTTCTGTATCTTTGAAGTAATATTTTTGTATTTTCTGGAAAAAAAAACCGTATACCTAAAAGGTCATAAAACTGCCTGTGAGACGAGAAAGCGGCAGCTTCCTTCCCAAACCAAAAACGCAGTAACAGATTTAGTACCAGTTTAGGGTAGTCGGATATGACAAATCCGACGAGACAACTCCACTCGGATTCACTCCGAGGGAGGAGTTGTATCGGAGTGATAACTCCGGAGTGAGTTACCCATCTCTAGTATAGATATATATATATATATATATATATATATATATATATATAATACATATATTATATTATATATATACATACATATATATATATATATATTTATATATATTTATATATATATATATATATATCTTATATATAAAATTCTTCTGTAACAATGTAAGTTTCATTAATCCTCCTAAACTATAATTCGGATTTTCATGAATCTTCCTGAAGTTTGTTCGGGAAATTTTCTAGAATGTTTTGATTCATAGAAATATAATTAGATTGTAGAAATAAATGGAAAAAATTATAAAAAACCGCTTATCATTGTTTGACCTTTAAAATATTTAAGGCATGGTTTGACATTAAAAACAAATGACAACTGTCATTTACCAAACATTTCTATTCACTTATAGGCTAAGGCAATATTAAAATATAATAAATTCATGATTAAAAATAAAGAAAATGTAATGTCTACATTATTATTGTCGAAAAGCAGTGAGATGTGCCATAATTAAAATAATATAAGATGCCAATAATATAACATGGCGAATCGTGTTCTCAACTGCGCGTGGTTTGCTTTTGCTTGCAATAATTTTGTTTGCGCACTTTGCGAACAGATTCGCCGTACGAATTCGTGCAAAGGAGACGAGCCATAAGTGATTGCGCTCAAAAATGGAGCGCTTTGGGTCTGAACTTTTTTTTACTGTTTTCCAATTCGTTTGGAATTTTGGAATTAGGCTCATCTTACTCTCAAGTTCAAAAGTGAAAACAATTTAGACTCCTTTGCACTACCCGGGGGGATGCCATTTCTTTTCAGTGGTGTAATAACGGGATGCCATTTCTTTTCAGTGGTGTAATAACGTTGGGTGTGGATAAAAGAACTAATTATAAGAGAAAAATGTTTAATAGTGTTTTTCAAAAAAGCAAATACTTTTCAAGTTACTGGCTACTGAAAATTTGTTTCTTTTTTGCGTTTTTCATCGTTTTTTGCTAATATCTTCAAAAATATACATTTTAACGAAGATTATGTAATGAACAAAATTATATCAATAAAAATCGTAATAAATCGTTATTTTACAGTGTTCTAGGAACAATATTAAGTTAATTATGAAAATGGGTTTTTATAGTTCTCCAAATAAGCTTTAAAAGAAGTACTTCTGCGTGTAAAATGAGTGAGCTATCATGCAATTGAAAGACACATACAATGTTTTTTTTTCATTTAAATCAAATAGCTTATGAGTGCCATTTCTACCAAAATTAAAAATAATTGTTTTCCATCTAGAATTAACTTGGTTTGAGAGATCTTGATGGATTCTAGAAATTACCATAACATTAGTACAAACGATTTTCAAAAAACTCATGACTTCATAAAAAAATCCATTTAAAAAAAACAATTTTTCATTATAATATCTCTGAAAGAATACGTATAAAAGTATATATATGAAAATTCAAGGTATTTTTCAGACTAATTATTGCTTTTTTATTTTTACACAAATATTGATAAAGTTCTAATTGTTTAAAGAGTGCGCGGCTGTCCAACCGGAGTGTCTTTTGAGCCCTTTAACCCTTCGCCGTTTCAAAATAAGAGAAGTTACGGTAAAATTTATGATAGAGAAAGTTGTAGCTCATTTAATCACCTTTAAAATAGTATGTTACAAGTTATGATAAAATCAGAATTAAAAGAGTTATAATCCAATTAATGCCGGGGGTGGTAACGAAATGCAAATCGTTTTCACTTCTGAACTTTAGATTAAGATTAGCTGGGCATACGCTTTTTTCCTCTCCATTTACTGCAATAATTTTGTTGATAGTAGGTTGAATAGAGCACATGTCAACAAAATTTGATAAATTAATTCACTTCAAATATAAACTTAAGTAATAATGTATATTGAATTATTAGTGTGAAAAATGCAATTTAGATATTAAAATACCAAAAGCCAGTTAAAATATGGTACAAAATTATAAAAATTGTAGGCAACATTATTGAAGCAATTATTTTGGGTAGAAAAATCCAAGGTGATATTGTACCTTGACCGCATTCTATATATTAATTCTTTCTGAATTTGTTATACTTTTTAAAAGATTTCAATTTTCAACACGTTTATCTATGCTATGACAATAAATACATGGTGATAAATTTGGAAAAACAATGTTTCAGCCGTGAATAAACAAAAAATCATTCATTTAAACATCCACATCTACAGATATGTCTAAAAATATTGTATAACCCTTAAATTCAATAAAATAAATTGAGCTATTGAAAATAAATTTGTTCTATAAATCGCAGTGTATAATTTTTAATATATAATTTTATGGAACATATTTTAATATTTGTTAAAGGGATAATTAAAGTGTTATTTGTGGGAATTGAGAATAATCATTTTATTTGAAACAGTACTACATTTAACATCACTCATATATTGGTGTAAATAGTAACTCGAAAAACAATAATGATTATTTTTAACTGAACGGTATAAATATTAGTATAGGATATTAAAAAAACGTAGAGGTGGGTACAGGACAACGTCTGTCGGGTCATCTAGTATATATATATATATATATATATATATATTTCAGACATAAATTCTCCACTATACAAATTATCCAAGTACATTAGTAACATCTTAACAACAATAACAAAACAGTCCCCATATTACATAAAAAATTCCTTCGTGCTTGTCAAACTTCTTAATAATATTTCCATTCCCAATAATTATAAACTAATTAGCCTAGACGTTATATCCCTATTTACAAATGTCCCACTAGACTTAATACTAGACGCCATCACTAGCAGATGGAGTGAAATCTGCCTTCACACCACATTATCCTTATGTTGGTTTAGAGAAGTCATCAAATTCATTGTCTCTAACACCTATTTTAAATTTAATGGATCATTTTATTACCAAATTTTTGGCACCCCAATGGGATCTCCCGCATCTCCGTCTATAGTAGAAATTTCCTTGCAATTAGTAGAAAACAAAATATTTAAAAATTATAATAAACAAATATTTTATTACCGCAATGTAGACGATATTATTACTTGTATTCCGGAAGAAGACATTAGCATAGTTACTGATAATTTTAACAATTTTAATAAAAAACTACAGTTTACCGTGGAATTAGAGACAATCAATTCGATTAGCTTTCTAGACATCAGACTAATACGTACAAATGACCACCGACTAATTACTAACTGGTACCAGAAACCAACTAGCTCCGGACAATACATAAATTACCACTCATACCACCCTCTTAAAATGAAATTAACAACAATAATAAATTTAACAGACCACGCCAAACTACTATCTGACAAAAACTTCTGGGACACGAACATTGACCTGGTAATAAGCACACTAAAAAACAACTCATATCCTACAAACATAATCAACTCGGTCATAAACAACAGACGCAGTTACATTTTCAACAAACAAAACGACCTCACAGACCATAAAAACCGCTTAGACTTGGAGTCATATACTGGTGTCATTTGCCTACCGTACGTAAAAGATTTATATTTCTCGTGGAAAAAACTATTTCAACAGTGTGGCATTCTGTTGGTATGTAATTGTGATGCAACCCTTAGTTTAATTTTTACACAAATTAAATCTAAGTTCAATTTTGACCGCCTCAGGAACTTGGTATATCAGATTAATTGCTCTAATTGCGAACTCTTTCATATTGGAGAAACTAGCCAAAACCTGAGTAAACACCTTCATCAACATAAAAATAACTAAAAAAATCCCAAGCAGTTTAAAACGATGTTAACTGAGCATATTAAAAATTTAAATCGCAATATCAATTTTTTTAACCCTAAAATTTTACATTTTGAAGAGAACACAATTAAAAGAAGATTTGCTGAGGGGTTGTTTTTGCAATTACATAACGACAGGGTCATAAACAAACGCTTCGACAATACGGCCCTGAACGAAACTAACACGTGGTTTCTTAATAGCGTGTCAAAATTTCTTAAAAAATAACAAAATCCCATCGCTTTTTAAATTTTCCAAAAAATATCAACACATGCTAAAAACTTTTTTGAGAAAAATGTGACATTTCTATCCTAAACTCCGAAGAGTAAATACATGGTTTCGACAACTTGTTAAGTTATCATGGTTATTAGTGTGTTTCACCATTTGTGATGTTTGTGTTAAAAAATATATATCTTATCAATGTGCAGATACTCATACCATGGATTAATAATGGTTTCATATGCTATATTAGGATACGAAATTGTAAGTGTTTTATTATTATTATTATTATTATTATTATTATTGTTTTTCCATGAAATTTCCTTTCATATAATTTATTTAGTTTCAATTTTTATAGTTAATTTGATTACCACTGAATGATGGCTAAGATGCTAGCCGAAACGTATGGATTTGAAATAAATAAACTTTTAAAAAAACTCTCATACTATTTTTATTGATGTTACGCCCGAATATTAAACTCAAATTAAACATATATATCAACATCAAATTCAAGACTATTCAAATATATATATATATATATATATATATATATATATATAATATGATTAATTTTTTGGAGGTTGTAACATCAAGTAAAAAATATAAATAAAGAAATATTTTTTAAAACATCTTTATTTTTCCATACGTTTCGACGTAAAATACTACGTTATCGTCAGCGGTTTTGAAAATCTTAGATTATCACTTACACATATTAATAACAGCTTGTAAAAAATTAATAATTGGAAACAAGTACCAAATGTCAGTAACTTCTTTTTTATAAAGAATAAAAAAAAAATAGAATATTGTTCGTAAGCACTCGTGTATCCGAGGCATGCCAAGCAAGAATAATAAACAAAATTATTTATTAATTATTTTTTATTCTTTATAAAAAAGAAATTATTGACATTTGGTGCTTGTTTCCAATTATTAATTTTTTACAAGCTGTTTTTAATATGTGTAAGTGATAATCTAGGAATTTCAAAACCACTGACGAAGACGTAGAATTTTATGTAGAAACGTATTGAAAAATAAAGATGTTTAAAAAAATCTTTACTTTATTTATATTTTTTCTTTGATGTTACGCCCTCCAAGAAATTAATCATACATTTCAACAACAATTTTATACACTTTCAACATATATATATATATATATATATATATATATATATATATACTCGTATATACTAGCTGACCCGGAAAACGTTGTTTTGCTAAGTAAGGTATTTTCAAAACAATTTCTAGTGAATCAAAAAAATTAATACTTTATTTTAAGTGTATAAGGATGTATTGTTTGTATGCTATAGACAGTGAAGTAATATGAAAACAATGAAACCCCAAGTCTATTTGTTCAATGTTATATAATTTATATTAACAATATTTGTTTGTCCATATATTATTGTTGATACAATCATACTGGAGGTTTTATACACTTTCTATGTGAAACACGGTAAAACCAATCCAAGTCTTTTTTGGTCTTTAGAATTATATAGTCATTATGGTCCAGTCATTTAAGCTTAAATTAGGTAAAAATCTCGGAATTTGAGATACCCAGTTGTAAGTCTGTGAATACTTATATATTGACACCCTAAAGTTGTCTCAAAATGTACATATGGTATTGATATCCTACCATATGTAGCTTTTGAGACAACTTTAGGGTGTCAATATACAAAAATTTACAGACTTACAGCTGGGTATCTCAAATTCCGAGATAAACTTACTATAATGACTGGACTATTACAAACTCCAATTAATCGATACCGATTTTGTGTATAATTGTAAATAATACTATTAAGGGGGTTGTTCTTTTTTTTTGTTACAAAAAATGCAAGGTATTTGTTTTTGTTTTTCTCGAAATGTATTTATCATGGAGACGTGCGGTTTTTTTTAAACAAAAATTACAAAATCATAGAATATTAAAAAAAATTTTATAGTTATTTTTTCGCCGTCATTTTTTAACCAGGGGGCGCCAAAGTGGGCATTGCAAAATCGATCTCTTTTGCGGTGCCACAGATAACTCCGTTGCGCATCGCCTGAAACAAAAAAAAAGAAACTACGTTGAAGAAGAAGTTTGAATCCAGTCCCCCTACCAAAGAAAAAAAGCAAGAAGGAAAAAAATAGCAGCTATTTAAAAAAAAAGTGTTAAAAAGGGCCTTTTCTTGGGACGAAAAGCTTCGCAAAATTTTTTTGCGTAATGTTATGAAGTTGTTTGAGGTAGGGGGACTAGGTATTGCAGTGGTGAACAAATTAAAAAAAAATGCAAGTCAATCCGACTTGTAGTTTTTTCTAAATTTGTGGCACCGCATTGGAAAAACTCAATTTGAGAAAAACGTATTTAAAGTTTTTAATGCAATGTACTAAATACACCATTTAATTTAATGTACGAAATACACCATGGTGTTCAAAGATGCTGATACATTAAAAAGGTCATGTGCATGAGGTATTATAATGAAAAAGAGGAAGCTGGCATACAATAGCTCGCGGAGCGATAAAAAAACGCTTTTAGAGGATCATACATATAGAGATATATATATCTATAACTTCGTCAAAAAAATAGATATTGAGATGATTTTTTTTTAAAATAATTCTAAGGTTTTTAGCTTTCATAAAATCAAAAAATCTCAAAACCGAAACAAACAAAAATAAAAAAAGAACAACCCCCTTAAACTAATACAAAGTTTTCAAATTTCTGCGAGAAGAGGTAGAAAATGAATTAAATTTTTTTTTGATCTACTTTTTGAAAAGTTGTAAGTAACATTCCATGAATACAAGTAAATTTATTAAAAATCATATATGTAGGGTAGGGCGCGGCACAAAGTTCAAAATTGACTTTGAGCAAATATAAAATATATTGTGAAAACCAAACCAAATATCACAACAAATAACACATCAAACTAACAATTATCTGATTTTTTCAGCAAAACTGCCAGCTACTTCATGATTGTAGAAACGTGTTTTTTGCTGGTTTCAAACAAGCCAAAAAACTAACAACAAAAGAAAATACTTTTGTTATGGATTTTCAAAGAATACCGTTTATCTCCCGATGACAGTTCGATTCGTGATTCTGACGAGTGAACACCTAGTATAGTAGAAGTAGACTATTACGTAAGTGATTTTTAATAACACGGCAAGTGCAGCAGGCATAGCCTGTTGTTCGAGCAAAAAATAATGGAGCGTTTCAAAAGTGTAAATACGCTTCTTTTTAATTTTAAAATGGTAGAAGGTCCCATTCTGCCATTAAAAGTGCATATGTGGCTAAAAGAACTAATAAAAAGTGTGTTCGAAAATGTGTCTAGTATACACGGAATTTCAATGGAATATAAAATATTAAACGTAAAATTTAATTAGGAAGATATTGTAAAGAAAATAAAAGAAAAATACAAAAAAAAATGTAAACATGAAATTTAAATCGGAAGATAATAAAATTTACGAAATTGAAGTAAGCGAGCCAAGTAAACCGGCTCAGTGGATCAAGTTACTTAATATTTAATGGGAAACTCGGAAAAGTATATATATATATAATATTATGTCAGAATATGGAAAAATATTAAAATATCAAGAAGACATGTGGGCCTGTGAGGGAATAATTCCATGTTTAACTGGCAATAGAACAATACTCATGGAAATAAAAAAAGAATTACCAAGCAGAATTAAGATTGATGGTAAAATTACCACAATTATAATTGTTTTACAAAATGTTTCAATTGTGGAGCTGAAAACCACTTAAAAATCAACTGCACGGAGCCTTCCAAAATAGATCAAAGAATGAAGATTGTAATAGGAAAAGACCCGATTGGATACCATACGGAAAATTTATACACAACAGAACATAGATTTCAAGAACAAATTACGAAAAAAGAAACCGAAAAGATAGTAATGGAAAAAAATGATAATAAAGATAATTCTAAAATAAATAAAGAAAAGAAAATGACAGTAATAAATGAAACTTTATACGGAAAGAAAAAAATACAGAAGGAACACAAAATATGGAAGAAATTGAGAAGACGCCAATTAAATTTAAACGAACTAAAATAACAACACCAAACACAGCAGAAGTTATGAAAGAAGTTGTTGATAAAATAACTGATTCGAGTCTTATAGATTTTCTCGAAGAAGAAGATGAAATAATGATAGATGACTCGGTTAAATATAACAAAGAATATGGTGAAAATCCAGTCCATAAAAACGGCCTTCAAATTGAAAAAAATTAAAACATAAACCACTACAATGACTGATGACAAAATTAGAAATATTGCGACAATAAATGTATATGGAATAAGAAGTTTGATGACAAAAACACTTTTGAGAAAATTTATAATAGACAACGATTTAGATATTATTTTTTTGCAGGAAGTTAATGAAATTGATTTAAGTTTTTTTAAGCCATATCAAAACATAATTAATATAAATGAAAATCAAAGTGGCACAGCAATTTTAACTAGATTTGGATTAACAGTTAAAAACATTAAGATGCATGAAAATTCAAGATTATTAGGGGCAAATATTGATGGGATTAATTTTCTAAATGTATATGCACATGCAGGAAATGGAAAACGTGCACAGAGGGAAAGATTATTTGAAATCGACATGGCTAGTGTAATTGAAAGTAATAATACAAGTTTAGTTTTAGCAGGAGATTTTAATTGCGTAACTGATGCCAAAGATCAAAAAGGTAAAGGAATTTTTAGCGGTGCTTTAAAGAGAGTAGTGACACAACTAATATTAAAAGACGTTTGGGAAAATAAAAATAAAAATAAGGTTGAGTATACTTTTATTAGAGGAAATCCGGGTTCAAGAATAGATCGTTTTTATGCTGATGAAGCTTTAATAAAAAATATCGTTGATTGCAAGTCCCAATTGTATTCTCAGATCATAACGCTGTTATTTTGAAATTTTTTTTTTTTTTTTTTTTTTTTTTTTTATTAACTTTCAAAAATAGCAATCAGAACGGGTTACAATTCTATAAGCTATTGGGATATATGTAACTCAAATACAGTATTTGAGTTCAAAACAAAAATATAAATAATGATATGTAAAAATAAAGTTATTTAGAAAACTCCCCAGTAGGAGTTTCTAAAGTGATCATTCAAATTAAGTCAGCTGGTTGCTTTTTCTTTAGTCTTCTCACATCCGCGGTGACGAGCAGTGGAGAAATAGTAGCGTTCTTGTGCTTGTGAAGTCTGGCAAAGTGGGATGTACTTCTAGCTTTCACAACTTCTTGGACCTTTTCTATATTTAAATCATTATGAATTATCTCGTTAGAAACGAACCATGGTGCATTGGTGATTAGTCTAAGAATTTTGCTTTGTTTCCTTTGAATGGCAGATATACGCGTTTTACTGGCGCATCCCCAGAGTTCAACCCCGTAACACCATATAGGTTTGATCACCGTTCTGTATATTAGCACCTTATTATCGAGGGACAATTTAGATTTTGGGCCTAATATCCAATATAGGGATTTTACTTTTCTCTCTAATTGTTTACATTTGTTGCTGATATGTGGAATCCAATTCAATTTTTTGTCTAGGTGCAAACCTAGATACTTTACAGTATCTGATTGAGGTATCGTTTTATCATTGATAAAAACTGCCGGACACTTGTCTCTCTTTAGGGTGAAGGTGACTTGGCAAGACTTTGATTCATTAATTTTAATTCTCCACTTCTGGGCCCATGCTTCTATCTTGTTTAAATGGTGCTGTAGTTTTGTGCTAGCTATAACAGGATTAATATGGGATGTTGCTATTACTGTGTCATCAGCAAATGTACCTAACATTGCATTTTCTGATTGTGGTAAATCATGTGTAAAAATAATATAAAGGGTTGGACCCAAGCAACTACCTTGTGGGACGCCGGCTTTTATGAATCGATAACTGGATAAATCTGTACCAACTTTGGTTCTGAACTGTCTTTTCTCCAAGTAGGATTGAAAGAATTTGTGATAATCGGGAACTATATTCTTGATTTTAATAAGCAATCCTTCATGCCACACCTTGTCGAAGGCCTGTTTCACGTCCAAAAAAGCTGCTGTGCAGTATTCTCCATCTTCGAAAGATTTGTGGATTTTGTTTACTAACCTATGACACTGCTGTATTGTTGAATGCATCGGCCTAAATCCATACTGATGGTCTGGAAATAGATTGTAGCGGTTAGAAATATCAGATAGTATTAGTTTTTCAAAAACTTTGGCTATATTGGACAGAAGCGAGATCGGTCTGTAAGAATCTACTAAATCAGGATTTTTCTCTGGCTTAGGAATTAGTATTATTTCACACTGTTTGAGCGACATTGGCCAATAGTTCAGACGAATAATAGCGTTAATGATGTAAGTTAAAAGAACGTATCCCTTTTTTGGTAGTTCCTTCAGCATCTTTGTTGTAACTAAATCTATGCCTGGAGCCTTTCTGTTCCGCAAAGTTTGACAGCAAGAGTGTAGTTGACCCGGTGTAAACCTAGGCACACGGGATTCAGTTGTCGAATATGAAGGTTGAGGGTTGAGTACGTCAGGGCTATTGCAACTGTTAATGTTTGGTTTAAATACTGTTTCTAGGTAGTCCGCGAAGCAATCAGCTTTCTCCTTGTTACTTCTGGCCCAAGTGAATCCGTCTGAAGTTGATACTTTTATGGGGTTGTTTATTATATTCTTCCTTTTGTTGCTCCTTATAGGGCGCCAGATAGAATTATCGCTAGTGTTTAAGTTTGAGACATACCTGTCGAAGTTTTCTTGGTTAAATTCTCTTAACTTGTACTTGAGCTTGTTACTTAAATTATTTAATAAAGTTTTAGTATGAGGATCATGATATTTCTGCCAAAGCCTTCTAATTCTCCTTTTTTCAGCTATGAGATTTCTGATCTCAAAGCTGTAGGAAAAATTATTTTTACGCTCAATGATAGGAGTTGAAAATCTAGCTGCATCTTTAAGAATGTTTGTCAAATTGTCTAAAGTTTTCTCTATTTCTGTAGATGTTTTCAGCCTTATACCCAAGTCGATTTTCTGAGATAAATAGTCTCTATACAGTTCCCAGTTTGTATAACTGTTGTGTAATTGAGTCGTTGAAGAATATTTGATGGCAGTAGATCCAAGAGTTAATAACAATGGAGAATGATCTGAGGATAGATCATGGCAGTTTGTTATTGAGATATTAGAAATGCTAATACCTTTAATTATGGCAAAGTCCAACAAGTCCGGACGCTTATTTGGATCTGATGGCCAGTACGTTGGTGACCATGGTGAAATAAATGCATATTTGTTAGCTTTTATTACCTTTTCAAGCTCTCGACCTTTCGTTGTTGTGATTCTGGATCCCCATAACGTATTTTTACAATTGAAATCGCCACCGACGAGAAATCTGGGGCCAAGAGTTTTGAAAAATTCTTGCAGATGTTCAAACTTTATGTTGTGTCTTGGAGGACAATAAGTGGCGGAGATACAAATATCAAATGGTAATGCACTTACTACAATTGTGGTAGCCTGTAAGTAAGCAGTATTGAATTTAGTCGATTCATAATGTTTTATATTAGACTTAATTAGAATTGCGCTTCCAGCGTGGCAGGAACCATCGGGGTGTGGTGTGTGATAAGTTGTATAGTTAAGTATTTTAAATTTTGCGTTATCTGGAAGATGTGATTCGCTAACTAGTAAAATGTCGATATTTCTCTCTTTCAGAAAATATGTGAGTTCATACTTGTGTTGGTGAATGCCATTAGCATTCCATATTGCTATTGTGAGTGTGTTGGCCATTATTTAAGTTTATTTACAATTAATGAAAGCATGTTCATCATCATAATGTTTTGTTGGGCCATTTGCTTCATTACATCTTTGAATTCATTAATTATAGAAGTTAGTGCTGAAAGCTCTTGAGACTGGTTATTATTTACTTGAGGTTTTAATACTTGGGAATAGCTCATGTTCTGTGGAATATAAGTTGTTGGTGATGTACGTACCCTGGGAAATGACGGCAACGAATTAATGTTCTCATGGTGTTTTGGATATTGGATTCTCGTAGTGGCGGTAGTTGGCTGGTTTTGTATGGTTTGATGGTTGGATTTTCTTCTGTTTTTGTCAAGGTTGTGGAAAAATTCGCAACCTTTATAGTTTGCAGGATGTGCTCCGCCACACAAGAAGCAGCACGCTGGGGTGTCCTTGGTTTTTTTACACTTCGATGTAGGATGAGGGTCACCACATTTTACGCAGGCGTAAGGGCGATTGCAATACGTCCTTGAGTGGCCATAGAGCTGACATCTATGACACTGGATGATATCTTTTGATCTCCTTGGAGGTTCGAAGTTTACTATCTGATTCATCAATTTGTTGATCTTATAAATAGTGGAGTTGCTGGGTGCAGGTTCTAAATCAACAAAGAAAATGTTTAAGGGTTTTTTTTGTTATACGATGCTTCAGGTTATTAATGCTTCTGACTTTATGTCCATATTTTTCGATAGCAACTTTAATGTCATTGACATCTGTCGTAAAATGAATATATTTAAGCACTACTCAGTACGACCTCTCAGTACTAAGTTGGTATGTGTGAAATACGACTTTACTTTCCTGCATAAACTTTACTGCATCCTTATATACATCCGGTTTGAACACATTAATCTTGATCATATTGTTGGCTAAGGTTTTTGAAATATATTGGTCTGATTTTAATACAACACTGAGTGATCTCATCATGTCCGGATAGTCGACGACGTTATAAATGTAGATTGGTGGAGGCCTCACAGTTTTAGCAACCGAGCTGTCAGGTAAACCCGTATTGTCGTTAGTGGTATTGCGTGATCTATCGGGAGTATTATTTGATAATATACTGTATCTATTTGATAGTTGTACCTCGGTGTAACCAGTATTATCGGCGTTAACTTTACGCTTTTTATTGTTAGATGGTGAAACTATTACTTGCCACTTGTTAGGATTGACCGGAATGTCATTGTATGAACTGTCAAAACTGTCGTTGATACTCATATTAGTCTCGCTTGATATGTTGTTTAAATTTTCCAGCGTACTTGTTGATTCGTAAGATTTTTCTGACAAACATTCACTATCCATTACTGTATGATTCATTTCACTTGCATTTGTATTGTCACTATCACCGTACAATATATTCATCGCGGTAGCAACTGTATTACCGATAACACCACAGGTAGTCGGATTATTGTTCGTCGATTGATCTATGACCTGTCCTCGGGTCATACAGGTACTCGGATTAGCGTCCGGCGGTCGGACTCTGACCTGTCCACTGGTTGAACAGGTACTCGTACTAGGGTCCGGCGGTCGGCCTAAGGCCTGCCCGTAGGCCCTCGATTGCATAACTCGGATTAATATTAAACGATGTGCTCACTACGGTGTCTGGCACAAGACTGTTTGAAAATTAAATCGGCTCAGTCAATACCAACAATTGGACGAGGCTATTGGAAGATGAACACAAAGATTTTGCAGGCCAATGATTTTGATGTCATTTTTAAAGAGAAACTGCAAAAAATGACAGAATATGCAAGCTACAATAATATAACACAATGGTGGCAAAATAACGTAAAACCAACAATTAGACGAATTTCAAAAAATTTTGCAAAAGAACAAGCTAGTGAATTTAATAATACAATTAATTATTTTGAAACAATATTGAAAAAAGCGGTAACAAACCATAATAACATCGATGGAATGTGGGACATTATTAAAGAAAATAAAGCTACGATCAGGCAACTATATGACATTAGAAACGAAGGTATCAAAATAAGATCGAAAACCCTACATATTTCTGAACAGGATCGTCTGACTACATATCAAATTGCCAAAGAAAAACGAAATGGAGAAAATAAACATATAAAAACATTGAATAATACAAAACATGAAACCTTAAATAATACTAAGCAAATTATTGAAGAATTCGATAAAATATTTAAATTAACATACCAAGAGAAAGAAATTGACAAGGAAAATATGAACTTAATAATTCAGAAGTACAAGAAAAATATAAATATTATAGAAAATGAAAACCTAAGAAAACAAATAACTAAAGATGAAATAATGTAAGCAAATGTAATGTAATGTAATTAAATCAGCAAGAAAACAGAGTACTCCGGGAATTGATGAAATTCCTTATGAATTCTATCAAAAATATATTGACATTTTGACACCCATTTTTGTTAGATTGTTTAACGAATTCTTGGCGAAACCAGAGCTGATAAATAAAGAATATACAGAAGGTATTATAATTCTGATTTCTAAAGCAAAACATGCAAAATACGCAGAAGATTATAGACCTATTACTCTGCTAAACACTGATATTAAGCTGTTCTGTAAAATTATAGCTAACAGGATTAAAAATAGTATCCAGAATATAATTAATAAAGGTCAATCCTGCTGCATGAAAGAAAGAAATATAATTAATAACTTAACAATTGTCAGGAACTTAATAACATTTTACAACTCAGAAAAAATGTTAAAGCAGCCCTATTGAATATCGACTTTCAAAAGGCCTTTGATCATTACATCAAAGAATCCCACGAATACTTATTTAATGTTCTCCGGAGAATATCAATACCAGACAAAATAACTGACGTCATAAAAAATTTATATAAGAATGCTTCATCGAAATTATTGATTAATGGACATTTATCACATGGATTTAAAATTGAACGATCGGTTAGGCAAGGATGCCCTCTATCGATGGTATTATTTATAATTGGACTTGATCCGTTATTAGAACTACTTGCTGATGAATTAACAGGTCAAAAAATTGGTAATAAAGAGATAAAAATACTCGCGTATGCAGATGATGTCTCAATAATCATAAAATTATATGATGAAGAAAAAAAGGCACTGAAAATTATAGAATCATACTGTAAATGTTCAGGTGCTAAAATAAATGAAAACAAATCAACATATATGCCACTTGGTTCAAAATGGAAGAGAGGTACAAATAATATACCAGAAAAATCAGAAGTTAAATATTTAGGGATGTTAGTCAACAACAATTTAAATGTAATGATAAAAAAAAGTGGGATAAAATATTAAATATTATAAGAATAACTTTGAATATAGAACTCTCCAGGAGACTAAATATTATATAATACAAAAAATATGTAAATCAGTTTGCCTTATCAAAAGTGTGGTATATTGCACAGGTTTTGCCAATGAGAAAGGTCTATTCACAAAAAATTGAAGCATTGCTAGGGTTTTATATATGGAATGGACACAGACTTCGAATTAATAGAAAGCAACTCAAATTAACACAATTAGAAGGAGGTCCAAAACTAATATCAACCAAGGAGAAATGCGAAGCTTTACTCATTAAAAACATGATTAAACAAATAAATGAAAAGCAAGTCAATGGTGAATTTTTGCAATTTTAGCAAGAAAATAATAAATTACCGAAAATATTTAAAAATGAATGCAAAATTCTTAATGAAAATTGTATATGGATCACGGAGAAGCCGAAAACAAAAGAAATTTATAACAATTTGCTGAAAAATTTCACCCCTAAAATAATGGAAAAAAAAACACACCAGAATTGGAAAAACATATGGAGTAACATAGAAAACAAAAATATTCCTTCAGAATGGAAAACAACAAATTACTTGATAGTTAATGAATGCATTGCAATGAACACAAAGCTTTTCAGAATAAAAATGAGCAGCACAGAAAAATGCAATAAGGAGGAAAATGCTTTACACTATTTAACTGAATGTGGTAAAAAGAAAATTATATGGGAGTGGATGAAAACTAAACTAAAAATCTTGAAAATAGATATAACTGAAGATGACGATAAACTTATCAAAATAGATATACAAAATAAATCAAAGTAAGAAAAATATGTTAAAATTTGGCTGCTATCTGGAATTTTATATAATTTATATCATGGTTTTGAAGAAATAACACTCATTGAGAGAATTTTAAGAGAAAAAAGGAAAGAATATTTTTTGAAGAATAGTTATATGAATCCACTTATGTATAAAATATTGTGAAATAGAATGTATACATTTATTTATGTAAAATAAAAAAATATAGTATAAAAAAAAGATAGCAATGCGTAAGAATTAAGGTGATGGCTGATTATACATCTTTTTCCATCTACTTTCAAATATTGTTGATGTTGATTATGATATCGGTGGTGGACCTTATTAACCTCGGACCTTTATATATTACTATACATTCTTCGATGAAGGGTATGGGCGTGTTTCCATACAGAATTGGCCCCACCCTGGTATTTAAATAATTTTGATGCCATTTTATAGGTATTTTCGAGAAAATCCGATATACCAAATTTCAAATCCGTAGCTCATCATTTGGCCGAGATATCAGTGAAAACATGTGAAAGTGGCCCCTTTTTTCAAACTCACTTTTTGTCGGAAATATGAGAGATATCAAAAAACTGTTAACGTCATTCTATTTATACTGATCTTGGCTATGTTGTTCATAACAAATAATGTGAAAAAATTATTTGTTAGTGCGAGAAAAAGTGAAAATAATTTTTTGTTTTGAACTTTCGGGTAGTGCGGTTGTTTGGACTAATTTTTATTAGCATCATTAGAAAGGCTACTGAATATTCTTTTAGTGTGCAAAATTTTGTTGTATTTCATGTGGTAGAACACATTCAAAAGTAGAAAAAACCTGAGCAAGTACACGCTCGCGCTCATATAGCACCCGTGTAAGTCGTCTCTCATTCGCAACGACTAGCAACAGATTTGCTCGCCGCGCGTCTTGATAAATTAAAACATTTTTAACTAGCTGTAAGTGGAATTCTGTCTTAAGGCAATTAAGGCATCGTGCCTTGAGGCAAATTGCTGGAACTTCCCGTACCAAAAATTATTATTTTTTTAAAAACAATTAACATTTTTGAAAAAATTTTACTTCGAAAAAATAAGATGTTTGAGAAACTATATATTGAACAAAAAATTACTTTTTTTTGAAAAAAAAAATTAAAATTTTTTTTTTATTTTTTTTTTTTTGAAAAAAATTTTTTTTCTTTATTTTGACAAATTTTGGAAGATCTAAACATTTTTTCAAAGCAGTCGTACTGCTTTAACTGCCATCAAAAGACGAAACATCAAAGCGCGTAAGAGTCGCGTCGCCGTCTAACGCGTAAACATTGGTACGGAACCCATAGGAATGTAAACTAAATTTATACTTATTGTTAAAATCTCTATAAAATATCTGATAATTTGATGTGCATATGTCTAATGATCATTTTTGACCGCCAAATGACCAATTTCGCGGCATTATAATTATATATTGTATTGTGGTAACAACTACATTATATACTAATCAAATTAAATTGACACTAAAATATAAGAAAAGTGCAAAATCGACTGGTACAAAGGTGTAGACCACACAAAAACTAAAAAAAACATTATTTATTTAATAATTATTAAAAACTTCGTGATTAGTTAAATACGAAAATTATATAAATATTTTGGAAATTCTGAACTTTTTTCAAAGCAATCATACTGCTTTAACTGCATAGAGACGAAATATCGAAGCGCGTAAGCGCCGCGCCGCCGTCTAACGGATAAGCATTGGTACGGAACCCATAGGAACGTAAACAAAATTTATACTTATTGTTAAAATCTCTAGACCTACCTTTGCCAAAAACTAATCAGCACGTCTCCTTATCAATACGAATCGAATGTTTTTTGAATTATTCAAATCGCTTCATCCGTGTTCCCGAAATCGTCGACGAAAATTTGTATCCGCGCACACATACACACACGCACACACACACATACACAGAACTGATGGAAGCTTGTCATCGGGTTGGAAATAGTAAAGCGCCGGGATTAGATGGAATTCCTAATATTGCCTTAAAAACATCAATTATGACATCACCGACAATGTTTCTTAATGCCTATAACACATGCCTGAAAGAAGGGGGTTTTCCACGAAAATGGAAACAGCAAAGATTAGTGCTTCTTCTCAAAGGAGAAAACCACCAGATGAACCATCATCGTACCGACCGATATGCATGCTAGATACAGCGGGTAAAATTTTTGGAAGAAAAATTCACCAAAGAATAGATGCAGTAGTTGATCCAATCCTAGCAGACAATCAGTATGGCTTTCGTAAAGGGCGATCAACTATGATGCTATAAACTTGGTTGTTAATACCGCCAAGGAAGCAATTGCTAGAACCAGATGGAAGGGGGGTACGAGGAAGTACTGTCTTGTAGCTACATTGGATATAAAAAATGCTTTCAATTCTGCAAACTGGGATTGCATTATAAATGCACTACGTGACAAGAACGTGCCAGCATACCTCTGCAATATAGTCGCAAGCTACTTTACAGACAGAATTCTAATGTACGATTTACGCGATGGTACAAAAGAATATAATATAACAAGAGGTGTGCCGCAGGGCTCTGTTCTAGGCCCTTTGCTGTGGAATATTATGTATGATGGCCTTTTGAGACTAGAAATTCCAGAATGTGTGAAACTAGTAGCATATGCAGACGATGTTGCCATAGTAGTTGTCTCCAAATAAATTGATGAGATTGTAAGTCTATTTGATATAACATTTAGAAAAATTAATCGCTAGATGGGAACAATGAACCTCCAATTAGCACAACAAAAAAGTGAAGCTGTTCTTATCACGAGTAGAAAAACAATAGAGACCATCAAGCTAAAGATAGGAAATCTAGAGATCACGTCAAAACCTCACATCTGATACCTTGATAATGTAATGCTTGATGCTCGATTGAATTTCAATCAACAGGTGGAACGCGTTAGTGCTAAGGCGTCAATAGTTAGGACAAGACTTGCTCGACTGATGCCTAATGTTGGAGGCCTAAACAAACCAGAAGGATATTACTATCGTCAGTGGTTACTTCGGTGCTGACATATGGTATCTCCATATGGGCTGATGCTCTTAAATCTCAAAACTCGAGGAGAATGGCAGGGCCCATATATCGTCTGAGTGCTATAAGAATTGCTTGCGCATTTCACACAATATCGGAGGAAGCAGTGTGCGTCATTTCGGGAACTCTGCCTCTCTTAGCCTTAGCAGAGGAAAAACGTACAATTTACCATGGAAGACATCAACAACTGAGTCCTGAAAAGTTGAGATTAGAAGAACAGCAGAACAGCATTGACCGATGACAGCAACTGTGGGATGTCGCAGTGAAGGGCAGATGGACGCATCGTCTCATTCCCAACATCAAAGTCTGGCTAAGTCGCAAGCATGGCGAAGTAAATTATTATACAACGCAAATGCTATCGGGGCACGGCTGTTTTCGAGCCTACCTACACCGCTTTAAGCACGATAGCTCGCCGGATTGCCCATATTGTTTGGGCGAAATCGAACGCCACAATGAACATAAATGGTATTAGGAAGTTTCACGATTAAAATATTACTGAAAAAAAATTATAACAGATAACGACTTATAATATAACTAGCTGACCCGGCAAACGTTGTTTTGCTAAGTAAGGTATATTCTAAACAATTTCTAGAGAATCAAAAATATTAATACTATAAGTGTATAAGGATGTGTTGTGTGAATGCTATATACAATGAGGTATTATCAAAACAATGAACCCCATTAATTTGTCTATGTTTTGTCAATACAATCAAACTGGAAGCTTTATACACTTTCTATAGAAATCATGGTATAATCCAATCCAAGTCTTTTTTGGTATTTCAACTTATTGATTACGTTTTAAGCTTTTCAGATTCTTCTGGATTCTGGATTTTGTGTACAATTGTAAATAATACTACTGAGCTTATACAAATTTTTCAAATTTCTGCGAGGAGAGATAGAAAATGAATTAGATATAACTGCTTTGACCTGCTTTTTAAAAAGTTTCAAGTAACATACCTTGAATTAAAGTAAATTTAATAAAAAGTATATACGTAGAGCAGGGCAAGGCACAAAGGTCCAATTTGAGTTTGAGCAAATATAAATTTTATTATGAAAATCAAATCAATTTTATCACAACAAATGACACATTTCAAACAAATAATTATCTTACTACGTTCAGTAAAACTACCAGCTACTTCATCATTGTAAATGTGCTTTTTTCTGTCTTTTAAATATTTGTTATCTAGACCTTTTTACCCTATAGGCGGGGTAACTTGAAACGGCCAGATGGCAAACAGGTTTAATGTCTTATTTTAATTTTAAAGGTATTTTACAAAATAATTACATTTTTAACTAATGCTAAAAAAGTACCAACAGAAGAAATTACTTTTACTATGGATTTTCAAAGATGACCGTTTATCTCCCAATATCAAAGTCATAAGAATTAAGGTTATAGCTGGTTATACACCTTATTCCCTTCACTTTCAAATAATGTTGATAAACAATGCTTTAGCTCTACTGGTTTTTGACACTTTGGTCGTGGAACTTTTAACCCCGTACCTTCATATATTACTAACCATTCTTTGATGAATTCTGGGAAATTATAACTGAGAATAAGTTATTCGACAAAATGTACATGTAAATGTAAATGTAGGTAATGCTCTTCTTCAGTTCTTGCATTTGCAATATTTCGCATTCTTCTTGCATTATGGCTTTGTTGGGAAAGATTCGATCGTCTTGGTCGCGGCATTATTAATTAAACTTCACTTCACCTTATATATATATATATATATATATATATATATATATATATATATAGAACCAAGAACTAATATTCATTCACTATATTTAACATGAGGTAGTAGAGGTTAATTTCAATGACAGAAACACCGAATGACAGTTGACAATCGAAGGTAAATGTCATGGATGAAATCATTGATAGTATCATAGATTGAATAAACTACATGGATAGTTTATAAGTAAATAATTCAGAATTAGAATAAAAAACGGGATAAAAAGTATTTCATATGTTTCTCCTGGGTCTAAACTACCTCCCTGCCACCAAAAGATTACTGAGCCACAGCAACGCGTGGCCGGGCTAGCCAGTATATTTAGAATTTTTATTAGTATATATATATATATAATGAATTAAAATGAAAAACGGGATAAAAAGTATTCTATGTGTTTCTCCTGGCTCTAAACTACCTCCCTGCCAATTTTCACCTAAATCGGTTCAGCCGTTCGTGAGTTATAAGTGTTGCTACTTAAGCGATCCTCTTTTATATATATAGATATTGTTACAGGAAATAAATGAAAATGATTTAAGATTTTTTAAACCATATGAAGTTATAATAAACATAAATGAAAATCAAAGAGGTACAACCATATTAACAAGACCAGGATTTGAAATAAAAAATGTAATCCTTCATAAAAATTCTAGAATAATAGGTTCTAACATGGATGATTTTTAATCTAATGAATATATATATATATATATATATATATATATATATATGTTAAAGTAGTTAATTTTGATGTTGAGAAATATGAGTAAGTTCTTCAAGGGCATACATCAAATAAAAGGCAAAGATTTAGAAGTTAATCTTTAATTTTTCCAAACGTTTCGACATAGTATTTTATGTCATCATCAGTGGATATAAATATGGTCTTACAGTAGTAACTACAGCCTCGGGCTCTGTCACATAAACTACGTTCTCTGTTGCAAAATATATTATATATTTCACAAATATTTTGCTATACTCTGTTCAACAAATTAATATATTAAAACAAAAAAACAAGTTAATGTATATATGTTAGTGCAAAATTGTGTTCCTTGCGCTAGCTACTGATGTAAGACCATATTTATATCCACTGATGATGACATAAAATACTATGTCGAAACGTTTGGAAAAATTAAAGATTAACTTCTAAATCTTTGCCTTTTATTTGATGTATGCCCTTGAAGAACTTACTCATATATATATATATATATATATATATATATATATATATATATATATATATATATATGCCCATGCCGGTAATGGTCAGCGTTCACAAAGGGAGAAATTATTTGAAGAAGATATAGCCAGTATAATAGGACCAAACAAATCTAATATAATGATTGCAGGCGATTTTAATTGTGTATTAAATGCCAAGGACCAAAAAGGAAGAACAAATTATAGTGCAGCACTAAAAAGACTGTTGAACTAATTAAAATTAAAAAATGCGTGAGAGTATTTAAATAAGAAAGATAATGGGTTTACATTTATTAGGGGAGATTCAGCTTCAAGATTAGAAACATTTTATACTGATAATTTAATAAAAAATAGAATAGATGAATGCAAAGAATCCCAGTAGCCTTTTCAGACCATAATGCGGTAGTTCTAAAATTGGAAGTTGTGACATCAGTGCCATATTTTGGAAAAAGTTACTGGCAAATAAATACAAAAATACTTAAATCCGAAGATTTTAATAATTTATTTAGACAAGAATGGGAGAAAATTGTTAAAAATTCATTACGAACGAATGTAATTGATTGGTGGCAAAATAAAGTAAAAAGCAAATTTAAATACATTGCAAAAAATTTCTCCAGACAAAATACAATAGAATTCAATAATACAATAGCTTTTTTTTGAAAAAGTATTGGAGGCAATTATAAATCACAATAATGTGGGAAATGTGGTGAAATTTGGGAAATAATTAAAAAAACAGAAGTCACAATAAGATCAAGGACCCAAACAATTACAGAAGAAGAGCGTATTACTAATATCAAATTACAAAGGAAAAAATCAATGAAGAAAACAATTTCATTAAATTGTTCTTTAATAACAAAAATATTTGTTTAAAAAATTCTAAAGAAATAATTGTAGAAATGAAAAGATCATACAAAAATTTCTGCAAAGAAAAACCGATAGATTATAAGGAAATGGATGTCACACTTAGTAAATATAATAAAAACATAAACATTGTTTCTAATGAACAACTAAGAAAGGAAATTTCGGAGTAAGAAGTACGGGATGCGATCAAGACAAGCAGTAAACATAGAACACCTGGAATAGATGGCATACCGTACGAATTTTATCAAAAATATGAAGATATTTTAACACCCTTTCTAGTTAAAATATTTAACGAATTTTTACCGGAAAAGATGAATAAAAAACTTAATGAAGGGATAATAATATTAATTTCGAAAAAAAGGATCCAAAATATACAGACGATTATAGACTAATTACGCTTTTAAACTGTGATATGAAATTATTTTCAAAAATTATTTCAAATAGAACAAAAATGGCGGTTCAAAATATTATTAACCAGGGGCAATCTTGCTGTATAGATGAAAGGAATACTGTTAATAATTTAATAACTATCAGAAACTTAGTGGCATACTATAATATAAAACAGAATGAAAAAGCATCCTTGATAAAGATAGATTTTAAGAAAGCCTTTGACATGATGTCACATGATTATTTGCTGCATGTACTAAAAAAAATCAATTACTGATAAAATAACCAGAGTAATAATAAATCTTAATAAAAACGCAACCTCACGATTACAAATAAATGGGAGTCTATCTGATTATATTAAAATTGAAAGATCCGTCAGACATGGGTGTCCTTTGTCAATGATTCTATTTGTTTTTGGTTTAGATTCTTTACTTGAAGAATTGGTAAACAAATTAGAAGATAAAAAAATAATAACTAACTAGCTGTAAGTGGAATTCTGTCTTAAGGCAATTAGGGCATCGTGCCTTAAGGCAAATTGCTGGAACTTTCCGTACCAAAAATTATTATTTTTTTTAAAAACGATTAACATTTTTGAAAAAAAATTACTTCAAAAAAATAAGATTTTTGAGAAACTATAAATTTGACAAAAAATTACTTTTTTTTGAAAAAAAAAAAAATTGAAAAAAAAAATTATTAAATTTTTTTTTTTTTAAATCTTTTTTTTGAAAAAAAAATGTTTTTTTTATTTTGACATATGTTGGAAGATCTGAACTTTTTTTCAAAGCAATCGTACTGCTTTAAATGCATAGAGACAAAATATAAAGCGCGTAAGCGCCGCGTCGCTGTCTAACGGGTAAACATTGGTACGGAACCCATAGGAATGTAAACAAAATTTATACTTATTGTTAAAATCTCTATAAAATATCTGATAATTTGATGTGCATATGTCTAATGATCATTTTTGACCGCCAAATGGCATTTTTTTTTTACTTTTTTTGTTATATCTCCGAAACCGCTAAACCTGCCCTTATAAAAATTTGATCAAATCTTCATCTTGTCAATACAAGTAAAATGTTTTTTGAATTATTAAAATCTGACGCTCCGTTCTATTAAAAACTGAGGTACCGTTTTTGGCACTTTTTGCCCCATATCTTCGGAACGGATAGACCTACCTCCGCCAAAAACTAATCACCACGTCTCCTTATCAATACGGATCGAATGTTTTTTAAATTATTCAAATTGCTTCATCCGTGTTCCCGAAATCGTCGACGAAAATTTGTATCCGCACATACATACATACTACGCACACACACACACACACACACACACACACACATACATCCATTTTTTCTAAGGTATGCTAAAATATTCAGAAACCTCTGAAACGTAAAGATATATAAAAATTTTCATTTTCGATTTTTTTGCGATTACTATAACTTCCCTACGGGAAGTTAATTATTAAAAATAGATTTAAATGAGGAAGATCATGAATTAATAAAATTCGACATTATAAAAAGATCAGAAGAAGAAAATAATATCATAATATGGCTATTATCTAGTATTTTAAGTAATATAATGGAATTGAAGAATTAACATTAATCGAAAGGAATTTAAGAGCGGAAAGACTATATAATAAAAAATGAAAATAAGAATAATTCATTTATGTACAAAATTTTGTAAATTATAATGTAGATATTTAAGAAATAAAGTATAATTATAAAAAAAGTCATTATTTGTATTATTAGCCAACCTTCTCATTTAAATTGTTGACTGTTATAACTCGAAATAAATTATTCGATAATGCCCTTTAATTGATTCCTTCAGAATCTTAATTTAAATAAGCTAAATAAAACTAATAATATAATATAACAAATATTTTATGAATGCAAATTTGTATGAATTTTACAAAGGACCTCTTTGATAGTACAGACTTAACTGAATATGATTTGCAAAGACTGAACAAAATATGATTTGCAAAAAAGTGTCACAAAGCGAAACTGCGAAAATAATATTTTCATATAAATAAACATTTCAATAAAGTTGATATTTTGAGTTTCTAATAACACTTGTGACTTTATTTGATTTTTTTGTTAATTTTGAAAGTTTTTTAAAATCATGAATATTTTTTAGATGTTCGAAATTTTTTGGAATTTTTCAAAAAAGTGATTTTTAAAATTCTTTTTGAGAATTTGGAAATTTTTGAAAAAATCCGATTATTTTTGAAAATTTCGAAATGTTCTCAAACTTTTGTAAAAATCGTTTTATTTTAAATTTTGATATTTTTCGAAATTTAGACTTTTTTGAAAATGATGAAAAATTTCGAAAATTTGAGTTTTTTGAAACTTTTCATTTTTGTAAATTTATAAGCGCTTATTATATTGAGCGACGAACGTATTCTACAAACAACTTATGTATATGTTTACAAGAAATTTGTAAACAATTTTTTATTGGATTATTTTGTTAATTTTGAAAGTTTTTTAAAATTATGAATATTTTTTAGAAGTTCGAAATTTTTTGGAATTTTTCAAAAAAATGATTTTTTTAATTTTTTTTTTTTTTTTTTGAGAACTTGGAAATTTTTTAAAAAATCCGATTATTTTTGAATATTTCGAAATGTTCTCAAACTTTTGTAAGAAATTGTTTTTTTTAATTTTTGATATTTTTTGAAATTTAGATTTTTTTGAAAATTTGATGAAAAATTTCGAAAATTTGAGTTTTTTGAAACTCTTAATTTTTTTTTGAAAGTTGTGAATTTTTTTTGAAAATTTTCAAAACTACAAAATTTTTTGTAAAACCATTTTTTGCACACAGTCTACACAAGTAAAAGGTTTTTTGAATTAATCTAATCGGAATGATCCGTTCTTTCAAAAACTGCATAACCATTTTTACACCCTTTGCGCTCCATACCTACAGAACGGCAAGATGTGCAAGGCCTTTTGCAAAAATGCTTTCCGATTGTTATTCCATACTGTCGAAAATATCGAGGACATTTGTTTGAACCATAAAAATTAACTTCTAAATTAAAAAAAACTTGGTACGGAACCTAAAAAATTGACACAAAATGTGTACACATCATTAAAATCTCCATAAAATATCTGATAATTTGATGTGCACATGTCTAATAAACAATTTTGACCGCCAAATGTCATTTTTTTAATTTTTTTATATTGAGATTTTACAACCGCTAGACCTGCACACACATAAACATATATCCATTTTTTTAAGGTATGCCAAAATGTTCAGAAGGTTTTCAAACGTAAAAATATATATAAAATTATATTTTCGATTTTTTGCGATTACTATAACTTACTCTACGGGACGTTAAAAATTACATACTACAATTACATAGTATTTAATAATTTTAATCTAAAACACCATATTAAATTTAATTGAACATACTTTGTCAAAACCATTTGACATTTGACGTATGAACCGCAGTCGATTTTTTTATATTGAATTGCGCTCCTACAGAAAAAATTGAAACAAAAATGTAAATTTTCTATGCAATTTTGAAATAATTTTTCATCTTTTGCACAATCTTTGGATTAGCACAAATTTTTCAAGACTAAGACTGGCCAAATCCGTTCAGCTATTTTAAAGCCTTACAATACCGAACATTTTGTCGAGCTCTATTTTTATATATAAGAAGATATATATATATATATATATATATATATATATATATATATATATAGAATTTATGATATATGATATGATATACGAATATTAAACATTTAATATATATATATATATATACATATATATATATATATATATATATATATATATATATATATATATATATATATATATATATATATATATTAGAGATGGGTAACTCACTCCGGAGTTATCACTCGGATACAACTCCTCCCTCGGAGTGAATCCGAGTGGAGTTGTTTCACAGGATTTGTCATATCCGACTTGCTCAAATTGATATTAAATCTGTTAACTCGTACTGGCATTTAGTGTTTTTGTCGTTTTTGATTTGGAAAGGAAGAGGTCACTTTCTTGTCTCGCAGGCAGTTTTATGACCTTTTTTAGGTATAAAGGTCAAAATAAATACCATTGTGTATTTTCCAGAAAATACAAAAATGTTACTTTAAAGATTCAGAACAATGAACAAAGATACAGAACAATTTAATCTTGTTTTTCCATAGCCTGAAATAACAACACTTTAGAGTACAAAATTTATCAGTGATATCATTAGTATTTAAGCAGTAAAAAATATTCAGTATTATATTATTACTTTTACACAATTATATAATTGTGTAAAAGTAATAATATGCTAATCGAACTACGCGATATAATTAATGATATTAATTCGATAATATTAATTCTCAAATGGAAATAGCAGAAGAAAAATTTTGAAAGAAGAAGTATTATGTTTTGCTTTTATTACAAAGTTTACTACATAATTTTTATATAAAATTATTCCAAAAAATCAATTATTTTCTCATCAAAAGGAAATCATTAAATTGAATTTGATTCTCAAGTTTTGCGTTTTTACTTTGGTCAACACTGCTAAAAATACGAGTCACTGAGTCGATCATCTGGTCGACCGAAAAATTTTACAATCCGTCATTTATTCGTGATTTTTTTAGAAAAATTATTTTATTGATATTTATTCATAAATTTTTATTTCAAATAATTAATGGGATTTGCCAAATCCTTAGATACATAAACAGCGAACACATTTGTATCGAGTATTTCGGGTTCAAAATTGTCGAAGTCGTGGAGTTGTTTAGCGGATATAACTCCACCATGAAGCGGAGTCAAATCGGGTTCGGATATAATAAGCCCATCTCTAATATATATATTGTTGTGCACCCCTGGGTTAACAACAATTTATGTTGAGGCCGTCACCAACAGTTATGTTGCGTCCAATCGATGCCAACAATTAAAATTTAGGTTCTTCTGCTGCTAAGCTTCACTGTGGAATATTTAATCAAACATCTGAAGACTTTTATTAATTTTTATTTAATTCATTACTTGGTTACACTTAATACACTATTGATATTTTGAATAAGAGTGATGTGAACTGTTTGGCTTTTAGTCAACAAGTGCGCACTCATTCTCTCGTCTTCAGGCTTTTATAATCTCTGATGATGACGCAATCATCCTTCCAGAAAAATACGTTAAAATGATTCATACTTGTTTACTTTAGACGCAAAACCCTACAAAACCGTTACTGACATGCATACAATGTTGCAACGGCCATGCGTCATTCTTATCTCTGATACAATCTATGAGCTGTAAGCCAACAACGTATTGCGTCTTTCATATTGATTGTTACATCAATTTACAATATTATTCATAATTATTGTAAAGGGTGAATACCACTACACCTCACGCGCCGAAAAAACGCGCGCCCTCGTGCGTTCACAAAAGAAAGCATTTCGGGTGCTTCAAAAAAAATGTTTGTGCTCATGCTATTACATTGTACAGATTTCTTATAATTATTTGTTTGGATATAATTAATATAATGTTAAAGTTCATATAATATTTCAAATACATTCTTTTTCTTCTTCATGAAATTTCGAAAAATTTAAAAAAAATGTTAATTAAAAAAAAAATTCAAAAATTGTATTCATTGTAGAACAATATCATGAATTTACAATTAAGCATAATTTTATTTCAATAGTAATATTTTTCAAAATTTCATGATTACAGTTGAGTTATATAACATCTTTATAATATTTCAAAATATGACATTTCATTGATTAATAATAATGTGAACAGTTTTACAATAATTATTATGACTTATAATATAACAATGCTCTTTTTTTTAAAAAAAAAACTTTGATTTCATTTACATTATAAATTTTAATGTTTGTGAAAAAAGTTTGAGAATCTTTGGTTGTGACAATTTTATTATAATTCATTTGTCTTTTATCTCCTTCTAACATTTAATTCATATATTTATATTTAACTTAATTAGTCAAGTTTAAATTGTCTGTAAGTCATAGTATTACATTTAAGATAATTATAATATACATTCATAAGAAGAAAGATAGATAAAATTGGTTGTTTCGTGAATACTTTTGTAGTAATTCACACGGGGTGGAAGAAAAGAAAGTATAGTTAAACAATAAAAGGAAATATAGTTGTTCTATCCATGTGTAAGGGGGTTCGCATAATAAAATATGCTGGTTTCATGGACTTAGAACGTCGACACTCTAAGTTTAACATCTTAGGTGACGACACCCATCTACTTGGTCAATAAGGTTTTCAAGTTTCAATATATAATTCGCTCGCGTTCTCTTTTCATAATCTGTAGTTTATTCATAATCCAATATTATAAAAAAAATTATTCATTCGGTGTGAAGATTTTTAATTTATTATTATGCACTTGAACTGCTTTATTATTAACAAGTATAGTACTGTTTATATCATCAGTTTTTAATATTTTATAAGGACCTTTAAATAATGGCATTAACTTTTTGCATTTTCTAGGATATGGTGTTTCATCTCTGAGCAAAACTAAATCGTCTATTTTAAATAATTTTGGATTTGAATTTTTATCATAATATTCTTTAGATTTCATTTTACACTTTATAAGATTTTGTCGTGCATTTAAATTTGCCTGTTGCAATCTAGATTTCAATTCGTTTGTATATATGTCGTAATTATTTTGTATATCATTATTTTTACTAATAAACAAAGGTAATTCAATTTTTCTTTCAAATAATAATTCAAAAGGTGTATAATTTGTTGATTTATGTACGGTTTTATTATGAATAAAAATTGCATATTTGATACATTTATCCCAATTTGTTTGTGTACTATTGATATATGATCTGATGTTTTGAATAAGGTCTCTGTGCATACGTTCACATGCGCCATTAGATTCTGGTCTGTATGAAGATGTTGTAATTCTTTTTATTTTTAAAAGTTTATAAATATCTTTGAATAAATTGCTAGTAAAGGTTGTACCTAAATCTGATAAAACTTCTTTTGGAATACCATACTTAAAAACAACTTCAGATACGAAAGCTTCTGCAACCGTAGCACTTTCTTGATTTGGAATAGGAATTGCACCTGCGTATTTCGTAAGATCGCAAATAAAAGTTAAAAGGTATTTATTTTGATTATCTGAAATAGGATATGGTCCACATAAATCAATACATACTTTTTCGAATGGTTCTTTTGCTGTAGTTGTAATTACCATGGGTTTTTTTGACAATTTATGCATTTATTTATGAAATCTTTAATTTGCTCTTTCATCTTTGGCCACTTGTAAAATTTTTTGATTTTATTATAAGTTTTCTTTATTCCTAGATGCCCACCATTTATTTGTGATATATGTAAATCGTGCAAAATTTTTTGTATTTCTTCTTCAGTTAAATTTTCAATTATTTTGTCTAAATAAATTTCAATTTTTATATTTGTATCTTTGAAAATGTATCTTAGCATCATTCTAAAATGCTCAAAAGATAAATGGCAAAAATTTGTAAATTGCATAGGATTTGGAATTGCTAAATATTTTATATTTTTCTCTAACAAGTGTTCCTTTAAATTACATAAACAATAAAAAAAATCTTGTAGTTTAGACAGTGAAGTTCCGTCATTAACAATAGAATATATTATATGATTAGTTGCAGTTTGAATATCTACAAAATTATGTTTGTCTGTATCATTAATTTTTTCTAAAATTCTTTCATATTTACAAAGATCAAATAATTTTTGCATTTTCTCCGATATATTTGAAGATTTTGATACAAATATTAAAATATTTTGATTTTTAGTTATTGAAGTGATAAAATTATTATTATTTTCTATTATGTTTGTGTTTAAAATGATCTCTTTGTTTAGAGTATTTATAAATGTTTGAAAATCATTGCTTGGAGTAGTGATCAAAAATGAAAACTTTGTATTTTCCTGACCATCCGTTGAATCTTTTTGAATATTTTTCGTATATTCTTCAACATCTTTTGTATCATTTTCAATTTCAAAATAAGATCTAGATAAACTATCTGCGTTTGTATTTGTTTTTCCGGTTTTATAAATAATTTCGAATTCAAATTCTTCTAATGTTAATCTCCATCGCATTTGTCTTGAATTTGGGTTTTTACAGTTATATAAATATATTAAAGGTTTGTGATCTGTATATAGTTTAAAAGGTTTTCCATATAAGTAAGGCCTAAAATGATTAATACTCCATACAATTGCTAATAACTCTTTATCTATTGTAGAATAATTTAGTTCACTTTTGTTTAATGTTCGAGATGCGTATGAAATTGGGAGATCTGAACCGTTTACGTTTTGTGATAAAACTGCACCTATGGCTACGCCACTTGCATCTGTTGTAACTGAAAAATCTCTATTAAAATTAGGGTATTGTAATATTGGAGGATTTATTAACTTTTCTTTTAATGTATTAAATGAAGATTCGCATTGGTCGGACCAAATAAATTTTGAATTTTTCTTTAATAATTTTGTTAACGGATTCGCTATTTTTGAATAATCTTTTATAAATTTTCTATAGTACCCTGATAAACCTAAAAAGATTTTGATTTCTTTTGGATTTGAAGGAGTTTTAAATTCATTAACGGCTTTTATTTTTTGAAGATCTGGTAATACACCATTAGCACTTATAACATGACCTAAATATGAAATTTCGTGCATTAAAAATTGACATTTATCTGGTTGTAATTTTAAATTATGCTCTCTTAATTTCTGAAAAACTTCTATTAATTTATCGTTATGTTCGTTTAACGTTTTTCCATAAACAATTATATCATCCATATAAACCAATGTTCTTAAACCTTGTAACCCTGATAAAACTGAATTTGTTAATCTTTGTAATGTAGCAGGACCACCTTTTAGTCCGAATGGTAATCGTTTACGAGTATATTCAAAATGACCTAAATCTGTTGAAAAAGCTGTTTTTCCTCTATCTTCTTTATTTAAAAGTACTTGGTGAAATCCTTGTGCTAAATCTAAAGTTGTAAAAAATCTTGAATTCCCTAACTGATCGATTATATCGGCAATATTGGGCAAAGGAAAAGCGTCTGATTTAGTTACCGCATTTAATTTCCTGAAATCTACACAAATTCTCCATTTATTATTACCTTGGCTATCTGGTTTTTTAGGAACTAAAATGAGAGGAAAATTCCACGGACTTTGAGATTTTTGGATGATATCATTTTCTAACATTTTACTAATTTGATCTTTAATTTCATTTTTGTGAGCATGTGGTAGTCTATATGGTTTTATGTAAATTGGTTTAACATCTTTTTCCAAAGGTATACTATGTGTTAAAGTATCTGTATGTGTTAATTTATCATTTTCTAAAAAAAACAAATCATTAAAATTTCTACAAATTCGTAAAATTTCTTCTCTTTCTAATTTAGTCATATGTTCTGTTCTGATACAACTTAAAACATTTTGGATTCTTTTATTAGTTGTTTGAAAATTATTCGAATTTTTAATTGCTTGAGTAAAAAAACATGCTAAGTCAATATCTGAATTAGTTTCAGAATTTTGTGTATTATTTTCTAAAATTTCATAATTTTCTAAATCTTCAAAGCTTATGTCACTTTCACTTAAAATTTGTTCCGATTCTGTTGGATTAATTACGTTTATGTGCGCAAAATTTACATTTGGTTCAATAATGCAATTTCCGATAAATAAACCTGAATCTAGATATTTTGCTAAACATATTTTTGGTTTATTAAAATTTGTTCTAATTTGTAATAGCTTCTCAACTCTTGGAGGTATGATGTAATCATTAGAATTGAATAATTTTGTACAAATTTTTTGATTTTCAAAATTTAGCGTAACTAACTTGGTATCTATATCGATAATAGCTTTAAACTGTGTTAGAAAGTCTCTTCCTATTATACCTATTTCTTCCGTAGGTAAATTTCTAATAACTTGAAAAGGAAATTCGATTTTATGTCCGTTAAAATCTAATTCTAAATATATAACACCTAAAGTTTTAATTATATGATTTGTAATTCCACCAATATCTATACTTAGTTTTGTATAAACAATTGAGTCTAAATCTAATTGTTTTAAATCTATAAAAGAAACATCACTACCTGTATCGACTAAAAACTTTGAATAAGGATTACATGTATTCGTAGTAGATAATTGTATAATATCAAGGTTTTTGTAATGGTTGGAAAGAAAACTTTTTGGAATTTGATGTTTTAATTCAACAAAGCCCGAGTTGAAACGGGCCCCAATCCGTTTTTTGGATTTGAAGTTTGGGGTTGTGATTCTTGTATATTTGATACTTGTTCGTTACTACTTTCTAGTACTGTATTATTTGTATGACAGTAATTACATGTCTGTCTGTTTTCGTTAAGAGTAGTAGAAGTTTTTGATGCGTTATAGTGATTTCGATTTGTATTAAAATCTCTTCTGTTTCGATTTCTACACTCAGAAATTAAATGACCTGGTTTTTTACAATAGTTACAAAACTTTTGGTTATTATTATTTGAATTAGCATTATTCTTTTTATTTAAGAAACATTGTGGAGCAATATGACCACGTTTTTTGCAAATGTAACATATTATATTATTATTTTGATTATTTCTGATATTTGACGAATTTTGACTAGCTTCTTCTTGCAAAGCGAAGTCAACAGCATCTTTAATATCAGAAAATCGACAGCATTTTACTAAAGTTTTTAACGGTTCTCTTAAGCCATTTTCAAAAACTTTTACACTCATTTCTACGTATGTCACTTGTGTAATGTTCGCTGCGTCTTGTCCTATTGAATTTATATTTGAATAATAAATTTGTCGCAAAATTTCTTCTATTCTGTCTCCAAAACTTTTTACTGTTTCGTTATATTTTTGTTTTAAATTGTTCAATTCGTTTAATAAACTAGAAATGGGTCGTTTTACAACATATTCTTTAGCTAAATAACATTTTAAATCTTCCCACGTTTCAAAATTAATAAATTGGATTTTTGCAAAAATTTGTGGGTCTAATTTTAATTTTATAACTGTAAGCAATTTTTCCGCTTCTGATGGACTCAAATACACCGATAATGCATCGCATGCAGTAATAAATGAAGGAAGCATTGAAGGTTCCCCATTGAAATTCGGAATTAAAGTGATAGCAGTTTGAATATTTAATTTACCTTCGCGCGACATATCTACTGGTTCATTCATTTTTGAAAAATATGTGTAAAACTACTAAAACAGAAGCGCAAAAATTTACAAAAATATGTTAAAAATAAGCTTACTGACAATGAGTTGTATTCCTCTCTTAATTTAATATACTTTTGGTTCACTCGAATTCACAATCACTTAAACTTTTGTAACCTTGAACAATGATTATATCACTTTTTCATAACACTTTTTATTTTATTTTTCACCTTTAACTTTTCACTTCTAAATATAACACTTTGAACTTCTTGATTCTTCTTCTTGATTTATATTATCTTCTTTCTCTTCTTTGTTTCTTGATTATTAATTTGATTTTCTTGTTTCTTCTTATTACGACTTTCTCTTTTCTTTGTTTCTTGATTCTTCTTGTTACGTTTTTTCTCTTTTCTTACTTCTTGATTTTTGGAGTCTTCACTTTGTAATTTCAATAATATTTCCACTTCGGTAAAGCTTTTTACCTTTTCTTGAATCTAATTATTGCTATATTTCGGCGTATTTTTCTCAAATATCCGTTTTCCAAATATGCAATAATTCTATGTTCAAGACATGTTATGGTAAATAATTTAGCATTTTTTTTTAAAAAAAATTCGCAGAATTCCACACTGCCACCAATTTATGTTGTGCACCCCTGGGTTAACAACAATTTATGTTGAGGCCGTTACCAACAGTTATGTTGCGTCCAATCGATGCCAACAATTAAAATTTAGGTTCTTCTGCTGCTAAGCTTCACTGTGGAATATTTAATCAAACATCTGAAGACTTTTATTAATTTTTATTTAATTCATTACTTGGTTACACTTAATACACTATTGATATTTTGAATAAGAGTGATGTGAACTGTTTGGCTTTTAGTCAACAAGTGCGCACTCATTCCCTCGTCTTCAGGCTTTTATAATCTCTGATGATGACGCAATCATCCTTCCAGAAAAATACGTTAAAATGATTCATACTTGTTTACTTTAGACGCAAAACCCTACAAAACCGTTACTGACATGCATACAATGTTGCAACGGCCATGCGTCATTCTTATCTCTGATACAATCTATGAGCTGTAAGCCAACAACGTATTGCGTCTTTCATATTGATTGTTACATCAATTTACAATATTATTCATAATTATTGTAAAGGGTGAATACCACTACAATATATATATATATATATATATATATATATATATATATATACATATTAGAGATGGGTAACTCACTCCGGAGTTATCACTCCGATACAACTCCTCCCTCGGAGTGAATCCGAGTGGAGTTGTTTCACAGGATTTGTCATATCCGACTTCCTTAAACTGGTATTAAATCTTTTAACTTGTGCAGACATTTACTGTTGTTGGCGTTTTTGCCTTGGGAAGGATGCGGTCGCTTTCTCGCCTCACAGCTCACAGGCAGTTTTATGATCTTTTTAGGTATAAAATAATACCATTGTGTGTTTTCCAGAAAATACAAAAATATTACTTCAAAGATACAGAACAATGAAATTGTGTTCAAGTGTGAATAGCTCCAATGTATAATTTATTGAATAGTAAGGGGTCATATTTTTAACTACGATAATCTTTGACCGTGAATGACGGCAAATAAGGAATATATACAAATAAGGAATACATACCGAAAAGTACACGTAACGAAATACATTTAATCTGGTTTTTCCATAGCCTGAAATAACACTTTAGAGTGCAAAATTTATCAGTGATGTCAATAGTATTTAAGCAGCATAAAATATTTAGTATTATATTATTACTTTTACACAATTATATAATTGTGTAGAAATAATAATATGCTAATCGAACTACCTGGTATAATATTAATTCTCGAATGGAAATAGTAGAAGAAAAATTTAGAAAGCAGAAGTATTATGTTTTGCTTTTATTACAAAGTTTACTACATATTTTTTATATAAAATTAATCCAAAAAATCAATTTTCTCATCAAAAGGAAATAATTAAATTGAATTTGATTCTCACGTTTTGAGTTTTTACTTTGGTCAACACTGCTAAAATTACGAGTCATTGAGTCGATCATCTGGTCGACCGAAAAATTTTACAACCCGTCATTTATTTGTGAATTTTTTAGAAAAAATATTTTATTGATATTTATTCATAAATTTTCTTGTCGACTGATGCCTAGTAGACTTTTTATAGCAAAAAATTACAAGCTAATTTTTAGTAGGACTCCGTCTTCGACATCAGTTCTATCTTAGTCTTCTCGACGATAGCAATAGTTTTTTTAACATTTTGAAAGTTACCAAGCAATCGAACAATAAACTTTTGTGTTAATGTGTAATATACACTTTGTATAACAAAATCAGTGATTGCAAGTGATTAGTAAAATGGCAATGAGACGTAAAACCAGTACTATCTGGAATCATTTTTCCTTAAAAGATAATAAAGCAAAGTGTAATTATTGTGCGGATTTTTTAAGCATTTTATCTTCAAATACTGGAAATTTAATAAGACATTTGAAAAGAAAACACCCCACTATATCGATTTATCCGGCAATGCGTCGCGAGACTGTATTATTGGATAATATGTTGGCGTTAAAAACTTCAGAAGCTGGTACATCAGATTCAAATCCAATTAATACAATGAAAAATAATTCTAATGTTATCAGTAATTATTTGCAAAATACTAATCCTTTATCCATGCGCCAAATTGCTGAAATAGATGCACAATTGATCAAGATGATTGCAAAAGAATATCATTCAATGCAAATCATTGAAGGGACTGAATTTAGAATGCTATTGAAGTTGTTAAATCCAAGATATAATGTACCGAATCGAAAAACATTGGCTAAAACTTTATTGCCACAGATGTATGAAAAAGAATTAAATATAGTGCGTGAAAAAATAGCAAAAACGACTTCAATATGCCTCACAACTGATGCGTGGACATCAATAACTAATGATAGTTATATGGCAATAACGGCACATTATATGGGTGAAAATGGTAATTTATGTGTTAATTTATTATGCTGCGTGCAATATAATGAAAGACACACCAGTATAAATGTAAGCAATTTCTTAAGAAATGAATTAAATAAATGGAATTGAGGCCGTGGTAAGCGATAACGCGCCAAATATAGTTGGGGCAATAAATATTGGAGGATGGCCCCAAATAGGTTGCTTTGCGCATGCATTAAATCGTGTCGTTTTATCAGGAATTACTGAAATACAAGTAATTATTACAAAAATAAAACAAGTGGTAGAATATTTTAAAAGAAGTTCACAAGCGCAAATAAAATTGTTAGAAATGCAAAAACAACTGAATTTGCCAGCGTTGAAACTGAAACAACATGTGATAACAAGGTGGAATTCAACGTACGATATGTTGAATCGTATTCACGCAATTAAGGAAGCTGTAATCGCAACAATAGCGCTTATTAGAAGTGATATTTTAATAAGTTCAAAAGAGTGGGAAATAGTTGAACAGAATAGTTTTACCTATTCTGAAAGCATTTTATGAAGTGACAACTGAAATATCTGGTGATAAATACGTGACATTGTCTAAAATAATTGTATATTGTCGCATTTTATGTCAACATTTGGACTTTCATAAAGATAGAGAAACAATACCGATTATTAAAAAAATGGTAAAAAATTTAAATGATGCCATGCGTAAAAGGTTTTACGACAAATGTAACGTGGAATCAAATAAATTATATGCTGAAGCCACAATACTAGATCCCAGATTCAAGAAAAACGGATTTAGTGATATAACAAAATATGAGAAATCAGTTGCAAATTTAAAAAAAAAATTTGAAGAAAATTGTTTGGATCTCCAAGTAAAAAATATGACTAAACAAACGGAACATTCATTGTCAGAATCTGTATGGCAATACTATAATTCCGGAAATTCCGTAAGTGAATATAGGTCGCATGTAGCTGCAGGTGTTATTGAATTAAATAGATATATTAATGAGCCAATAGTAAGTCCTAACAAAGATCCATTAAAGTGGTGGTACTCAAACAAACTAATTTATCCTAATTTGTATCAATTGGTATTGAAAAGATTAAATATCATAGCAACTTCTGTGCCTTGTGAAAGAATTTTTTCAAAAGCAGGGCTTACATTGACTGAACGAAGAACCAGACTAAACCCAAAGCATTTGGCTGAACTATTATTTATCGGCAGTAATACAGAATCTTCTGTTATTAACTTCCCGTAGGGTAAGTTATAGTAATCGCAAAAAAATAGAAAATGAAAATTTTTATATATCTTTACGTTTCAGAGGTTTCTGAATATTTTGGCATACCTTAGAAAAAATGGATGTATGTGTGTGTGTGTGTGCGTAGTATGTATGTGTGTGCGGATACAAATTTTCGTTCGTACGATTTCGGGAACACGAATGAAGCAATTTGAATAATTCAATACGTATTGATAAGGAGACGTGGTGATTAGTTTTTGGCGGAGGTAGGTCTAGCCGTTCCGAAGATATGGGGCAAAAAGTGCCAAAAACGGTACCTCAGTTTTTAATAGAACGGAGCGTCCGAATTTAAATATTCAAATATTTTACTTGTATTAACAAGATGAAGATTTGATCAAATTTTTATAAGGGCAGGTTGAGCGGTTTCGGAGATCTAACGAAAAAAGTAAAAAAAAATGCCATTTGGCGGTCAAAAATGATCATTAGACATATGCACATCAAATTATCAGATATTTTACAGAGATTTTAACAATAAGTAAAAATTTTGTTTACATTCCTATGGGTTCCGTACCAATGTTTACCCGTTAGACAGCGACGCGGCGCTTACGCGCTTTATATTTTGTCTCTATGCATTTAAAGCAGTACGATTGCTTTGAAAAAAAGTTCAGATCTTCCAAAATATGTCAAAATATAGAAAACATTTTTTTTTAAAAAAATATTTTTTTTTTAATTTTTTTTTTTTAATTTTTTTTTTTCAAAAAAAAGTAATTTTTTGTCCAATTTATAGTTTCTCAAAAATCTTATTTTTTGGAAGTAAAATTTTTTCAAAAATGTATCGTTTTTAAAGAATAATAATTTTTGGTACGGGAAGTTCCAGCAATTTGCCTTAAGGCACGATGCCCTAATTGCCTTAAGACAGAATTCCACTTACAGCTAGTTTAATATAAATTTATCATCTTTAATTTATTTCAGGCTCAAAAAAATATTGTAACTCATTTAGATTTGTGATATATAAATATAAATGTTTAATCTCAAAATTTGTAGATAATTTGAAAATAAAAATACAAATACACAATATAAATTTTATATGTTTTATTTGGTTTATTTTCTTGATAATTCAAAATATTTATTCTCACTTTCAGCATGCCACTTGGGATTTGCAAGCATGTAGAAATGCTTAAAATCGTGACTTTTTATAATAATATTAACAAATATGTGTGAATAGTTTATAAAAGAATTTCAAATAATTAATGTAATTTGACAAATCCTTAAATACATAAACAACGCACTAGAGAACACATTTGTGTCGAGTATTTCGGTTTCAAAATTGTCGGAGTCGTGGAGTTGTTAAGCGGATATAACTCCTTCCTGAAGCGGAGTCAAATCCGAGTCGATCCGGCTTCGGATATGATAAGCCCATCTCTAATATATATATATATATATATATATATATATATATATATATATATATATATATAGAATTTTATGATATGAGTGGAACGAATATTAATTGTTTAATATGAACAAAACAGCACTCAGATTTGTTTAACACAACTTTATTTTATGATTACAGACGTTTCGAGACCATGGTGTGTCTCATCTTCAGTGTAATTTCAAAAACAGTTACTTATATACTACACATTCTTTAATAATTTATTTAAATTTCATTTAATTTTTGGTATACAAAAAACACCAACTATTCCTTGCAATGCTTGACACAGTACTAAAGAAACATATAACACTTACAGAAATATTCTAAACAAATTTGAAGTACTTATATAGATGGAGACAGAGAGGGTATCATTATAATGTAAACAAAAGGAGTGCTATCGCATACAAAATCGATAAAAATGAAAAAACAAATTAATTTATTGAAAAGAATAAGATAAATGAAAAAAATTATAAATTATTAATGATGTTTATATAAGTGTCATGTAAAATATTTGTGTCGGTTCTTAGATTTATGCTATTGTTAGTCCGAACTATTAACATTGATTCTGCCATGCTCCGTTTAAATAAGTCTTTCTCATGGAATAAAATTTGGGGATTGTCAAAATCAAACTTATGGTTGTTGATATTAGCATGATCCACAAGTGCACTTTTAAATTTTTTGTTATCTATTTTTTCACATTTATTCATTTATCTTATTCTTTTCAATAAATTAATTTGTTTTTTCATTTTTATCGATTTTGTATGCGATAGCACTCCTTTTGTTTACATTATAATGATACCCTCTCTGTCTCCATCTATATAAGTACTTCAAATTTGTTTAGAATATTTCTGTAAGTGTTATATGTTTCTTTAGTACTGTGTCAAGCATTGCAAGGAATAGTTGGTGTTTTTGTATACCAAAAATTAAATGAAATTTAAATAAATTATTAAAGAATGTGTAGTATATAAGTAACTGTTTTTGAAATTACACTGAAGATGAGACACACCATGGTCTCGAAACGTCTGTAATCATAAAATAAAGTTGTGTTAAACAAATCTGAGTGCTGTTTTGTTCATATTAAACAATTAATATATATATATATATATATATATATATATATACATATATATATATACATATATATATATATATATATATATACTAGCTGACTAAAATTTGACCGATTCAAAAGTTTTTTTGATATCTTATCCTATACTTTTTATTATTCTACTTAAGGCCCTGATTTTGTGATTGATATATGTCATTAGCATAAGCTATGCGTATTGTAAATCGCAATTTTTTTATCAGAATAAGAAATTATAAAGAACTAATATAGTAGCTACGATAAAAGAGCAATATCACCTTTGATTTTTCCACCCTTAATTGGGCTTCAGTAACATTAATCTATAACTTTTATAATCTCGTACCATATATTAGCTGTTTTCTGGCAATTATAATTATTATTACTTCAATTCAAATCTTAGGTAAATTAATTTGTAAAATCTAGTTCATATGTGCACTATTGAATCTCTGTTCAGATCATGAACTTGCTAAATATTCCATATCAAATGCCAAACAAATGAATTTTTGACACATTAAACAAAATTCTAAACCATTTTTCTAATGAGTAGACATCGTTTTTTGTATTATTGAATAATTTTGTGAATTAAAGCAAAATACAACATGCATAAATTTAGAAAAAAATATTAAAGCAAATTATATACTGATAATAATATTGTAAACATTACATTTTTCTTATTCTACAATATTATATTCATTTACATTAGAAAAACTTCCCTTAACAAACTCCAAAAATCAAATTATAGTGAAAAATTAGTTGAAGTTAGTGTTCTAATTCTACACTAAGATTAACTAATTTTCCACTGAGTGAAGGCTAGGATTATCCGAAACGTATGCTTGTAAAATAAATATTTGAAAGAAATTCATGTTTTTCTATTGATGTTATGCCCGATTACAGACAGTATCACACCAGGAAAAACACTCGCAAAAAAGTAAACTAACATTATGTAAAAAGCAAAATATAAATTAAATAAAGTGAAAAAATTATAAAGGTAAAACAGAAAGAGAGTCTCGTTACATGATATCAGCACATGATGACACACATACGGTATCGAAACGTATAAATAAATAAATCATTATTTATTGTTCTTTTAGTTCGACGACTGGCTGCAAATTAAAATTTCAAGATTATATAAGTAATATGTTTTTTGAATCATTCAAATTGAACGTTTCGTTCCCTCAAAAACTGTATTACCATTTTTAGATCTTTTTGCCCCGTATCTTCAAAAATGCTAGACCTGCATTTGCCAAAAACTAATCGGCACGTCTCCTTATCAATACGAATCGAATGTTTTTTAAATTTTTCAAATCGGTTAATCCGTGTTCCCGAAATCGTCGACGAAAATTTGTATCCGCACACACACAAACATATACACACACACATACATCCATTTTTTCTAAGGTACGCCAAAATGTTCAGAAGCCTTTTAATATAAAAAATTTTATTTTCATTTTTTTTGCGATTACTATAACTCACCCTACGGGAAGTTAAAAATTACATACTATAATTACATAGCATTCAATAATATTAATCTAAAATACCCTAAAAATTAATTGAACATACTCTGTCAAAACCATTTGACATTTGACGTATGAGCCACAGTCGATTGTTTCATTTTGAATTGCGCTCCTACAAAAAAAATTGAATTAAAAATGTAAATTTTCTTTCGCACAATCTTTGGATTAGCACGAATTTTTCAAGACTAAGACTGGCCAAATCCGTCCAGCTATTTTAAAGCCTTATAATATCTAACATTTTGTCGAGCTCCATTTTTATATATATATATATATATATATATATATATATACACTAGCTGACCCGACAGATGTCGTCCTGTACCCACGTCGTCAATTCAAAAGTTTTTATGATATTTTATCCTATACTTTTTATTATTTTACTTAAGGTCATGACTTTGTGATTGATATATATCATTAGCATAAGCTATGCGTATTGGAAATTGCAGTTTTTTGACCAGTATAAAAAATTATAAAGAACTAATATAGTTTTTTTTTTATTTCACTTTATTTTAGCAATCATAAATACAAAAATAATTTCTATAAGCTAAACTGTATATTGAAATAAGTATGATATTATATAAGATAATTCAGTGATATATCTTACTTCTCATAAACTTATCTATGTCTTACTTAGTTTACATAAAATCGAATGCCCATATCCTTCTCAGTCTTCTTTTTTTTTTTTTTTTTTTTTTAAAAGATGATGGACGGTAGTGTGGGATTTCCACCCACTAAAAAACCTCCTCTCCTCATTCCCCCGCATATGATCACGAGGAAGACTGGGTCGGAACCGCGTTAGCATTTCTTCAACCCAGTCCGTGTTGCGTCACGTGACGTTAGCTCCTAAGTTTATTGGTCCCTCTCGGCGATTTTTGCTGTCAAGAGGCGCCGTGCATAAGCTGCTACCTCGGCCCAGTTTTCCTTGCTTTGCAGCATAGTATTTACAATGTCCTGGGGATTAAGGGTCCTTCCCAGGGACAATTCGGTGTCGGCCCTAAAGTTCTTCCAGCGCGTGCACTTAAAAAAGGTGTGCTCAGCATCGTCGGCTTTTTCCGGACAGTATTTGCACGTCGGTGATGTGTGCAAACCGAACCTGAATAGATATGCATTGAACGAGCCATGACCCGTCATCATCTGAGTTAGAAAGAAGTCTGTTTCGCCATGCTTCCTGTCGAGCCAGGCCTCGATATTAGGGATCAGGCGTGCCGTCCATCTACCACGATCAGACGCCTGCCACCTTGCTTTCCATTCCTTCAGGGTGTCCTTTCTCACCATTGCCTTCGCTTCGCTGGCATTGAGGCCTCTTTTTTTGAGGTTATACAACCTGGCCCTTTCATTCGCCAAAAGGTCTATAGGCGGAGCTCCAGCTATAACAAGCACTGCGTCTTCGGAAACTGTGCGATAGGCACAAGCCACTCTAAGTGCTCCTCGCCGCTGCACTGCTGCCAGTTTCTTACGATACGTCTTCTGTTGTAATGTATGCGCCCAGATTTCCGCTCCGTAAAGCAGAACTGAGTGAACCACCTCCAGGAGAGCTCTTCTCTTTTTGGCACGTGGGCCGATAGTATTGGCCATGATTCTCGATAGACTAGACACAGTCTTGCTAGCCCTTGTACACGTGCGTTCCAAGTGTTCACGGAATGTCAGCTTTGCATCTAACTGAACGCCCAAATAGCGGACTGACTTTGTAGACGTCAGTGTTAGCCCGTCGATGATTGTACTAAACGGTTCTGGGAACCATTTTTGGCGTGTTAGGACTACCATCTCCGTTTTCTCTTTGGCTAGCTTCAGATGGTGCTGGTCCAACCAGGCCGCGACGGCTTCGATGGTGAAATCGACCAGTACCTCGGCCTCTTCAACGCTGTCTGCCACAATAGTAGCTGCGACATCATCCGCAAACCCTGTGAGATGCACCTGCGGGGGTAAGGGAATTTCGAACAGCTCGTCATAGTCAGCGTTCCACAGATCAGGTCCCATAACCGAACCCTGTGGTGCACCAGCTGTTATCTTGCGGCTCACTGTTCCCTCAGTGGTTTCAACGATGAGTACTCGATCGTCCAGGTAGCTGTCCACCATTGTCAAGATGTCATCTTTCACCCGGAATCTCTTCTCCAGCGCCTCCAGTATATCCTTCCACGATGCGCTGTTGAAAGCATTCTTCACGTCCAACGTGAGAAGTATACAAACTTTCCTAGACTTTAGGCTGCCAGCCCACGACTTTGTTGCGGTTTCTACAACTTCTTTGATTGCATCGATGGTTGATCGCCCTTTCCGGAAGCCGTACTGGCTTGAGGAGAAACCTCCGGAGGATTCAACATCTTTTCGAAGTCTGGCTTTGATAAGTTTTTCAAGCAGCTTCCCAGTTATATCCAGCATACACAGTGGTCTGTATGATGAAGCTGTTATCGGAGGTCCCTTTCCTTTGTCGAGAAGGACGAGTCTTTGTCGTTTCCAGACAGAAGGGAACGTTCCGGTCACAAGGCATGCATTGTAAACATTCAACAGGATGTTAGGAAATTCCTGTGCAATGAGCTTAATCACTTGTGTTGGAATACCGTCAGGGCCGGGTGCTTTCCCTAGTTTCAGGGTTTTTGCTGCGGTTTGCAGTTCCGAAACAGTGAACTGCAACACATTGGTGGTGTTCTTGTAGCGACTCTTCTTCCGCGCTGGGTGGTTTGGGAAGAGCTCAGTAACAATCTGGTTCATCATAGCCGGGCTTTTTGGCGGCTCTGGTAAGGTTCTACCCAATCCTTTTGCGACTATATGGTAGGCTTTGCCCCAGACATCGTTATTGAGGTCGTTGCAAATTTCTGCCCACAGCTTGCCTTTACTGGACTTGATGGCTCTGTTGAGCTCCTTCTTGGCCGCCTTGTACTCATTGGAGTAGTAGGTCTGAGCTGGGGAGTGCTTAGCAGCTCTTGTTGCTCGTCGTCGGAGTTGGTGACATTTTTTCCTCAGCTCTGCGATTTCGCATGTCCACCAATATGCTGGCCGGCGCAAGTCCTGTGTTTTACGACGTGGCATAGAAGCATTGCATGCTGCAGTTATAATCTTCATCGTTTTTGTTACAATGTTTTCCGTCTCGCTGCTGTTAGTTGGGAACGGATGTGATTCGAGTGTCACCCACCCCCGCGTGAGGGATTCTCGTAGAGCATCAATGTCCAACTTCCTGGTATTCCAGCTGCATCTTTCGTAATCTCGGTGTACGTGGTGGGTAGTCTCTTCTATCCAGTAGATGATGGATTGATGATCACTTCCAGTGTATTCCTCGGAGACCTTCCAGTCCTGGATTCTATTGTCATGCGGTAGTAAGATGTCTGCAACTATTGGGTTTGGGTGGGTCTCTAATATATAAGATTTAGATTTTGTTATTCGGCGTTGAGGCATATTCCTGAAATGTTAATTTGCATAGCCCTCAAAGAACTTACTCATATTGACTAAACAAAGAACTGTTTGAATTTTTGGAAAAGCAGGTCTAGTGGTTGTGAACTTTCAATATAAAAGAATTTAAAAAATGACATTTGGCGGTCAAAAATGTTCATTAGACAAGCGCACTTCAAATTATCAGACATTTTATGGAGATTTTAATGTTGTGTACACATTTTGTGTCAATTTTTTGGGTTCCGTACCAAGATTTTTAATTTTGAAGTTTATTTATATAGTTCAAACAAATGTCCTCGACATTTTCGAAAATTAATTAATATTATTAAAGCAAAACATAAAATAAATAAAGTAAAACATGTATAAAGTTAAAACAGAGAGACATAATAATAATTAACGCATGAATGATGGCACACATACCGTGTCGAACCCTATAAATAAATAGATCATTATTTATTGTTCTTTTAATTCGACGACTGGCTGCACATTAACATTTCAATAATATATATATATATATATATATATATATATATATTAGGGTGGTCCTTAATATGGACATTCTCGAATTTCCTTGCTCCCAAGGGCTCAAATGGTTCCAAATTGATAAAAAACAATGCTCTGAAAGTTTTAGCTCTTAATATTAACTTTTAGATATTGCGCAATTCAATCAAACTTCGTATGGAAATAGCATGGAGTAAATTTTGAAAATTTAAAAAAAAAATTTAGTTTTAACACACTTTCAGCGGGTGGCATATCGGTCTAACTCACCTCTGTAGCGGGGTTTCAAAGCAATGCGAGAACCGTGAACACGGGGTCTTCGATTCTTAAAAAATTTCGTCACTGGAACATATCTAATACGCCATTGTATTTTTTTTTAAAAACTTAAATTTATTTGGACATTTTATTTATCAAATAAATATTAAATTGCAGTTGTAATTATTAACTTCCCGTAGGGTAAGTAATGGCAAAAAAATCAAAATTAAAAAAGTTTGAAAATATTTACGTTTTGAAGGTTTATGAACATTTTGGTTTACCTTAGAAAAAATGAATGTGTAGTGCGTAAAAAGTATTCGATTTCTATTAGTCCAGCCGTTTCAAAAATACGGGGCAAAAAGAGCCAAAAATGGTAATTTAGTTTTTGTGTGACGGGGCATCCGTATTCATTAATTCAAAAAACATTTTCCTTGTGTTGACAAAATGAAGAATTTATTATTTTTAGGAAGGCAGGTTTAGCGATTTCGAAGATTGAGTGAAAAAAGTAAAAAAAAAATCCATTTGGCGGTTAAAAATGAACATTGGACATATGTACATCAAATTATCAGATATTTTACAGATATTTTAATAATAAGTACAAATTTTGTTACATGTCCATGGGTTCCGTACCAATGTTTATCCGTCAGACTACGACGCGGCGCTTACGCGCTTTATTTTTTCGTCTTTCGATAATAATATAAAACAATAATATAAATTCATTATATAATACTCTTGCGCCAGATTTGGTAAACATATAAATGATTTTTTTTCCAAACGCGATATTAGTTTTTCGGATTAATCTACCATTAGAGTAATGCATTTTACAAAGCAGAACTTTTCAACATAAGACCTTGTGGATTTGTTTACTAATTTTCAGATTTTTAGTCTTTAGATATTTTATTTATAAGTTGTATTTAGATTCGGTTATTAAACTCTTACTCTTTACAGAAGCTTTTTAAATTTCTATAAAATATAATAATTTTATTTGAATTATCAAAATTAAAATACTTACAGGCATTAAACCTTCACATCTCTTTTGTAGTATGACAAACCGATCAAGAGCTTGTTAAAAACAATAATCAAATGATTTTGTTATATTATTTAATTAGAAATTTTTATTTATTTTGGTACATTAGTTTACAGGAATTACTATTTCTTTATGCACGGAATTTTGTTTTCAAAGTCATAATCATCTGACGAATAAATATGAAGCTAATTCATGAAATTAATAATAATAATTAATAATTCATAAATTAATTCAATATAAAATTAGCTATTTAAAATTAAGTGTTGGCAAAATTTTATATTTTAAAATAATAATTTTATTATGCAGAATTTATTGAATTAAATACAGGTATGTTAAATAATTATTGGTAACGCGTACATATTTAGGTAAATGAATTTCATTATTGAAAAGAGGATTTAATATAATAAAGTGATTAAAATAACGGTTTTCATTGTCCACGAAGAACGATATAAAATTACCTGTTACTGAAAGGTGAATAAAAACATAAGTTAGAAGTTTTGGATATGTAATGTATTTATTTATTTATTTGGCTTCAACCTTATGGTTATCTAGCACATTACAGACATTTATAATATTAATTATAGCTAGATATGTAATGTAAATATTATAAGTATATATATATATATATATATATATATATATATATATATATATATATATAGAATTTTATGATATGAGTGGAACGAATATTAATTGTTTAATATGAACAAAACAGCACTCAGATTTTTTTATCACAACTTTATTTTATTATTACAAACGTTTCGAGACTAAGGTGTGCCTCATCATCAGTGTAATTTCAATAACAGTTATTTATTACTAAACATTCTTTTTAACATTTTATTTAAAACTAAATTTGGACTTTTTAATATAAAACATCAACTATACCTTGCATTGGCAAGTGACAATATATATATAAATATATATTATATACAAGAGACGTATCTTCCAGTTTTGGAAGATACAACCATTGGAAACTTTGCAGATGATATAGTAATTATTTCTACTGACAAAGATCCACTACTGGCAAGCATCAAACTGCAACATCATCTAAATAAAATTGAAAACTGGTCTAACTACTGGCGCAAAAAAATCAATGAAGACAAATCTCACCATATAACTGTTACATTAATGAAGGGTAAATGTCCTTCGGTGTCTATTAATAATAAAATTATCCCTGAATCTGCTTCTGTAAAATATTTGGGAATGCACTTGGATAGAAAATTAAATTGGATTACTCATATAAACAGCAAAACAAAACAAATAGAAAGAAAAATGAAGTCACTGTTCTGGCTCAATGGTAAATCTAAATTATCATTAGAAAACAAAATTCTACTTTATAAAGCGACAATAAAACCGATTTGGACTTATGGCGTAGAGTTGTGGGGCTGCGCCAGTAAATCAAGAATTTCATCTATTCAACGGAAACAATCTAAAATTTTTAGGTGTATTGCAAATGCACCTTGGTATATTAGCAACCGAATACTACATAACGATCTAAGAATCGATACTGTCCAGGAGGTAGTGAAAAACAGAAGTGGAATTCATCACGATAAGATCATCAAACATAATAACCCCACATAACTTCCCGTATTACAAGCATCACATATTAGAAGATTGAAGAAGAAGCATCCCTGCGATCTAATGCATTAAAATGAAGTAACCCACTGGGGTGATCTCCGTCATATCATATATATAGAATGCCAGTACTGTTATTGGACTTCTAATAATCAACACAATAGCTTATATTTTTTTTTCTGATTGCTATTTACCTATTGCAAAATAAAATAAATAAATAAATAAATATATATATGTATATATATATATATATATATATATGTGTGTGTATATATATATTAATTTGGAAATATGAACAAACAACACTCTTTTTTGCACTAATTTATTAAATAATAATTTCCACATACGTTTCGAGACTAGGTTTGTCTCATCATCAGTGTGTTATAATTTACAATTTAAAATATTGATATCTAAATTAGCATTTTGTGTTATCCGTTACAAGTCGCTCGATACACTGTCCTCTGCCACGCCGACGGTCGTCGGTATCCGCGTTCTCTCCCACTTGAAAACCACTTGAAATTGAATTGTCACGCAATTAGATAGGAAAGGAAGGATTAGGGTCCAGTTGAAAAATAGATGTCGTTAGGAGAAAAAATATTCTATGAATGAAATGGTTTGTTTATAAGATTTGTTTTAAATTGTTATAATTAAAAATATATGTACACACACATATATATATATATATATATACATATATATACATATACATACATACAGACACACATATATACATACATACACATACACATATACACATCACACAGACACACACCTACATATATATATAAACCACATTACATATACACTTATACATATATACATACACATATATATACATACATAAGTACATAAAAAGCTACAAAGTATTAATAAGATTCAGATATGTATCATGTAATATATTGGTATCTGTCCGTAAATTTACTGTATTATTTGTATGGGCTATTAACATCGATTCTGCAATACTTCTTTTAAATGAATCTTGTTCATAATATAATATGTGCGGATTATTGAAATCAAAACTATGGCTGTTAGAGATAGCGTGGTCTACGAGTGTACTTTTTTGTTGTATGTTATTATTTTTACTTTGTTTACTTTGTAATTCATGTTGTCTTAATCTTTTTTCTAAATTTTGACATGTTTGCCCAATATAAGATGAATCGCAGTTCAAACAGTTTATTTTGTAAACCACATCTTTTCTTTTTTGGTAGGTATATTGTCGTATATTTTAATTTTTTTACACCTCTCAATATAAAGATATCCACAGTTCTCAGTTTAGTAGACCATGCAATTCTTTTATCTAACCCAAAATTTTACAATATCGAATTAGTCATTAACACATTACTCATGAATAATTTCCCTTACAAAATAATCAGTCCAATAATTAAAATTAGAATTAAATTTTTGTTAGACAAACAAATAATAACCACACATTGCTCAAATAACTTGTCTGTATCAGAAAATAAATGTTTTGTGAATTTTCCATATATAGACAAAGATTTACACCTATTATCCAAAAGGCTTTTTAATAAACACAATATTAACATATCCGTATCACCCTATTGTTGTTGCTATGCTATCTGTATATATATATATATATATATATATATATATATTTATATATATAAATATATATATATATATATATATATATATATATATATATAAATATGCAGTAGCGGCGTTAGGCGTCGGCGGTGTCGGCGGCCGCCGACGGCCTCGCGCCTGGAGGGGCCTCGCAAGAGGCCCCGGAAAAATTTTAATTATTCAAAATTTAGTTAATTTTCATACGGATGTGCGAGTAAAGAAGGTGATTAGTGGTTTACAGGCACTATCATTTTACTCTTTTATCTTTTATGGACATTATCTAATATCGTCTGTCAACACTATAGATTATTAAATCTAAACAACTTCGCGCAAACTAATTCTCTGGTTGTTTATATTTGTGTATTTCTTATGTGGACACAATGTAAATCATCGTTCCTTTGGAAATACATACGAGTGGGAATCTTAACGTATCGAAACAGTAATTAAATATTCGAGGAATAAAAGTAATCAATGATCAATAAAAATTGATCAATGAGAAATAACAATGAGATAATAACAAAAACTAATAATTTGAAACTAATCATTGTTTCACACCGTCAACACAAGCAATATATTTTTTTAAACATTCTATTGGGATGATCAGTTCTTTCAAATAAAATTAATAACCTTTTAAACTTTTTTTGTATCTCCGAAACCGCTGAACCTGCCTATGACTGCCACTTATCAACACGAATCGAATGTTTTTTAAATCCTGTAAATCGGTTGATCCGCTCTGATGTCGTCGACAAAAAATTAAAGCGTCTTAAAAAAACGACATTTTGACATTTCTGAACCAATTTTAAAAATTCAAAAACTGATCGAAAGTTTTCAGTTGGCGATCGTGCTGAATTGTTTTTCGTTAAGATCTACCGCACAGTTTCTTCGTAATTTATTGTAAAAATCTTTTTTCAAAAAAAACTTGTTAGTCTCATCTAACATAAATTTTATGGAACTACGATAAATGATTAATTATAAAAACTCATTAAATTTTAGAATAATGGGACGAGCTTTTGAACCATGTGTACCTACTATGTGATGTGCGGATTTGTGCACTCAAATTAGTATGCACATAGATTTTTTAAATCTAATTTATCACTTGCAAATGCAAATTTAAAATAATAAAATTGATTAAATTGCAAAATTTTGTCTAATTAGTTATTAAGTCGGTGATTTCCAACCATTTTTTATTCATATTGATCGAAAAAACATAAAATTTGCTAATCAAATGGTTGGGCAAAAGGAAACTTTTTCGCGATAATTATTTAATTTTAGTGCTTTTCTAATAGCTGGAAAACAAACCATTTTTGCCGAAGAGTTTGTTTATTTTAACTTGTGTAATTTTTGTCTATTTTAATTTGTGTATTTATCTGATTAAAAATAAATCTCATATACAGTTATGGTAATCGCAAAAAAAATCGAAAACAAAAATTTTTATTTATTCTTCAAAGATTTCTGAACATTTTGGCAAATTTTCGTCGACGATTTCGCGAAAAGGATCAACCAATTTGAAAAATTCAGAAAACATTTGACATGTATTGGAGGTAAGAAGACGTGCTGATTAGTTTTTGGCAAAGGCAGGATATGCCGTTTTGAAGATACGGGCCAAAAAGTGCAAACTGATTACATTTTTAGGAAGGCAGGTCTAGCGGTTTTGGAAATCTAGTAAAAAAGCACAACAAAAGCCATTTGGCATATGCACATCAAATTATCAGATATTTTATAAAGATTTTAATTAATAGTGAGTTAAGTTAGACTGCAATGCGGCATTTACGCGCTTCGATATTTCGTCTCTAAGCAGCTAACGCAACGTGATTGTTTTGAAAAAAAGTTCGAAATTTTCAACAAAATATTTCAAATTAAAAGAAGTCAATTTCTTTCACTTTTCAAATTTTTTTCAAGCTTTACAAAAATTTAAATTACGGCACGAAAAGTTTCAGCAATTTGCTTTTAGGCACGATGCCATGTACCACTAGTCAACTTGCAACTGCCAAAAAGGGGGGCCTCGCAAACGAATTTCGCCGACGCCCACGAATGGTCTCGCGCCGCCACTGTAAATATGTATATATATATATATATATATATATATAAATATGTATATATATATATATATATGTATATATATATACATGGTCATACAAACCGGACGATTCATTTACCTTTCTCAAAATTTATTTTACTGAATTGTTTAAATTCAACATTTTGTCTTCTCAAAAACATTATATAAAATCTTCGTATAAAATTTTAGTCTTTTCTTATAGTACCCAGTAAAACATTAAAAACTCTAAATTAATTAGTGAGATAACCTAATTTAAAATATAGGGATATCTGATACAAAATGCTCATTAACTAATAAATATAATAACGTTATAATTATAAATATTAGAAAACAATAAATCCATAATATTATACAATAATATAAAAACTGTCGTTTGTCAATGACACTTTTATAAATAATATATATATATATATGTTAAAGTAGTTAATTTTGATGTTGAGAAATATGAGTAAGTTCTTCAAGGGCATACATCAAATAAAAGGCAAAGATTTAGAAGTTAATCTTTAATTTTTCCAAACGTTTCGACATAGTATTTTATGTCATCATCAGTGGATATAAAGACTACAGCCTCGGGCTCTGTCACATAAACTACGTTCTCTGTGCAAAATATATTATATATTTCACAAATATTTTGCTATACTCTGTTCAACAAATTAATATAAAAAAAACAAGTTAATGTATATATGATAGTGCAAAATTGTGTTCCTTGCGCTAGCTACTGATGTAAGACCATATTTATATCCACTGATGATGACATAAAATACTATGTCGAAACGTTTGGAAAAATTAAAGATTAACTTCTAAATCTTTGCCTTTTATTTGATGTATGCCCTTGAAGAACTTACTCATATATATATATATATATATTGTAACGACAATTAGTATTGTCGTCAAAAGGGTTGCATAACCACCAGTGAAATGGAACTCCCCCACCTACGTCTACTAGGGTGCCTGCAATAAAAGGTCCAGTCTGGGGTGGAAATGAGCATTAAGATTTGTAACCTCCTCTGAGGAGTTCGGTCGGGTCCACGCGCTAGTCGCTGGACTCACTTTGTGTATAGTGGTGTGTGTGTTGTGCCAGGAGAGGAGAACCCGTTCCAGTAAAGGTCAGATGCATTATTGTTTTAAAAGCTATTCCCTCCGTCATCGTTATTAGTTATCCGTGTATTCCGTTTAGTATACTCTTTTATATCTGTAATACTATACCCCGCTAGTATAGTACTTAATAATAATAACTCAGTACACTAGGGTTTAAGTATAGAACCATGGCTGTGCGTAGGCACAGCCATTCCCTCGGATCTGTAACAATAATTAGTAATAATTAAATAAGCTGAAAGTACATTCTGTTTCATTCGCGTAGTTAGTTGGCTTTTCCACAGGTAATTACAGGGTGGTTATAGAAGTCGGGTTTAGGAGTTGGTGTAACCCTTTCGTTGGGGATGCAACGCTAGATGTAATATTAGGCAGTCGTTGCATATCCCCTAAGAAAGGGGGCATCACCCCCTTTAATTCGTCACAATGGTGAAAACGCATTCGATCCCCCATAAACCCCCCTCACAAATTTTTAATAATTGTAATAATTAATTATTTTTATTAAAAGCTAAGCGAGTCGCTCCCACTAGTTACGTGTATAAGTTACGTTAATTTTTATGATAGATGTTTTTTTTTGTTATAGTACGTTGTTCGGTAAATTTAGTAAATTTTTAAAATTTAATTATTGCGTAAATATTGTGGAAATTATAATTGTATTCTTTATGTGTATTACTATTTGTGTTTATCTGTGTATTTTTATTGTGTTCTTTTCGCGATGACGTGGTAGTTTTATTGTTAGTAGAATTTTACTACGTTGAAAATATAAGTGATTTTTATTTGTTTAATGTTTTGAGTATGGAATATGTAATAATCTAGGTTAATTTTATTTAACCAAATCTATTGTTTTGGCTGCGGTTTGCGTCAATATTATAATTGTTACCTAATATTTGTTAAGTTTAGTTCTAAAAAAGTATATAAAATTATTGAATTTAAAGTTACGTAACTTAATTAAAAATGATTAAACTTATATTTATTTAACCTATTTAGTCTATAATATTACAAAAAATATTAAAAGTATTATTTTTATTTTAAAATCAGATTTAATTTAATTGTTGTGTGTGTGCATTCTATTTTTTTTCTTTTTCTTTGAATATAATATTACAAAAAATGTAGTTAATTTTATTTTAAAATTTGGATTTATTTTAATTGTTGCGTTAGCTCCATTTTGTTCCCCCTGGGTATATATATATATAAAAAAAAAAAACTCGGTCAAACATATCAATTTCAATTTCTGTAAAGCCACTTATAAATCGTCAAACAGTTTTTAAGTCGTTTCAAGTATTTTGTTTTGATAGTTTAGTTCGACAGATTTGAAACACATTGCCCAGCAAAATATATTGCATTTTCTTCGTAAAACTCAAGTTTCGTAAAACACTTGACCTAATGCCACACACAAATCGTTTTTTTTCCCGTCTTCGAAAACAGACATTAATAGCTAAGTATTTCGTTCCACTAATTTCTCCAATATTTTGGTCGATGACACATTTATGCAAAGAGCCTAAATATATCGCCATGGGTCCTTTTTTTTTGGTGACACTTGAACACCGCGCCACAGGGCGCCGGTCGCCGGCGAAGTCCGTCGGGCACCGGTCGCCGGCGAAGCCCGTCGGGCGCCTTCCGGTACTTGTAAAATTCCATATTCGTCTTAAATTTCGCATAATTTGAAACATTTTTTTTCCATTTCAATAATCGTGTTACACTATGATTGTAATTAATAAGAATACAGATAACCGCAAATAGTATTGATTCGTTTTATGTTTTTCTAAATTTTTTTATTGCTTTGTTTGTGTGTTGTTAATCTCGTTCGTGAAGTTTGATGAGCCCTGTAATTACATAATTTTTCGAGATGATTTGCGAATGAGACAGAACTACTTAGATTAGAACATGATAGGTATAGAATAGTCAGAATAATACATAATTGATTATGCCAGTAAGATTAATATTTTTTATTAGTTTTTTAGTTTGTAAGTTAGGAAGATTTTCATATTTTTAGTTAAGATTTTATTAGGTATAGGATTATTTAAAATATTACATAATTTATTAGGCTAGTAAAGATTGATTTTTTTTCTCTTGTTATTTGTACTTTCTTAATAAGTTAGTAACATTTTAGTTAGGATTTTGATAGGTTTAGGATAATTAGGAGTAGTTTTGTTTTATATAATTTAAATATGGGTTTTATAATGCAACATTGGCATAAGTTTTGTTTTTTTTTTATCATTGAAAATGAAATTAATTGAGTTTTGTATCGTCGAGAATTAACCAAAGAGTTAGCAAATATTTTTAAAAATGGAGTATGTTTGTTTTTATTGTTGTTCACGGAGGGAATAGTAGTTAGCATGTCTATGATCTGAAAATGAAGTGAATTTTCGAGGAAACGTGCGGTAACAAGGGGCGCAAAGGCCGCGTATGTGGAAAAAAATTGCGTAGAGAACGCAAAGAGTTTAAAAAAAATGTATTAGCAGGCAGAAAGTGCCGAACCAAGATGTTAATGTTATTTTCGAGTTTATTGTAACTTTTTTTCTCTTAATCGTTACATCATAGACATGCTAATTGCATCTGACCAGCTGGAGGGTTGTGTAATACATTTGTATTATGTAATTGGTTTGTAGTATTAGTATGGTTTTTTATTCGTTTTTTTTTAATATTTTAATGTCGTGTATTTTCGTGTTTTTTCAGTAGGGTGATGCAATAATGAATTTAGTTTTATCGATTTTAATATTGTACTTTTCTATTTTTTTTCTCTTTCGTTTTTTTTCTTACGCGTATTAATGGCGTTCTCATTCCCGCCGGAACGTCATTGCTTAGTGCTCAATTCGTGGCTTCATCTCATTGATCTTATTTATTAATTAATAATAGGATACGACTTTTCACCATAATTCATAATGGCAGCTAAGGCGATCAGTTCGACCGACGATTATGTGGCTTGGAAACCAAAGGCCTAGAAAACCTTGGTTAAATAGAGCGGGTGGGCAGGTGACATTCCCTTCGAAAGTCGTATTTCTACGAACACAGAGACAATTGCAAAGGTAGAATCCGGATTTGCATATACGTATTTGTAGTTCGGCAATTAGATGAACGTTCATGTATTGTTCGGAATGATACGTGAACGGCTAAAGGCATTTTTTTCGCTCTAGTTTTTTTTCGCTTTTTTAAGAACTATATTCTTTCGTTGATCATACTAATTTCTTTTTTTTATACTAAGTTTTATGTTGCATTTTACTATTTTTTAATTTTTACTATTTCATAATAAATTAGTTTTATATCATACGCGTAATTTCGTTACTTTTACTGTTTTTATCCTACTTATCACTATTGCATTATCCGCTTTGTTCGCCATTTTTAATATACTAGAATTTTGTTTTTTTTTTTATATTTATATATTTGTCGTTGTGTTTTTTTTGCCGTGCGTTTGCGAAAGGTTTGGTTTGGTTTACGGATAGAGTTTATGGCCTATGTTTACAAGGAGTGTTTGAACAATGAGAGTATTGAGGGCAATTGTTAGTTGAAATGTTGAATATGTTAAGTGCCCAAATCGTTTATGTATTATTTTCGTCGGATGTTTTTTTGTTTACTGATAATGTTACCGTAAATTTCACCATAATTCATAATGGCAGCTAAGGCGATCAGTTCGACCGACGATTATGTGGCTTGGAAACCAAAGGCCTAGAAAACCTTGGTTAAATAGAGCGGGTGGGCAGGTGACATTTCCCTTCGAAAAGTCGTATTTCTACGAACACAGAGACAATTGCAAAGGTAGAATCCGGATTTGCAATATACGTATTTGTAGTTCGGCAATTAGATGAACGTTCATGTATTGTTCGGAATGATACGTGAACGGCTAAAGGCATTTTTTTCGCTCTAGTTTTTTTTCGCTTTTTAAGAACTATATTCTTTCGTTGATCATACTAATTTCTTTTTTTTATACTAAGTTTTATGTTGCATTTTACTATTTTTAATATTTTACTATTTCATAATAAATTAGTTTTATATCATACGCGTAATTTCGTTACTTTACTGTTTTTATCCTACTTATCACTATTGCATTATCCGCTTTGTTCGCCATTTTTAATATACTAGAATTTTGTTTTTTTTTTTATATTTATATATTTGTCGTTGTGTTTTTTTTGCCGTGCGTTTGCGAAAGGTTTGGTTTGGTTTACGGATAGAGTTTATGGCCTATGTTACAAGGCGTTGAACAATGAGAGTATTGAGGGCAATTGTTAGTTGAAATGTTGAATATGTTAAGGTGCCCAAATCGTTTATGTATTATTTTCGTCGGATGTTTTTTTTGTTTACTGATAATGTTACCGTAAATCAAACCAAACGGACGTTTGTAGTGTATTACCGCGTTTATACCATTGGCGTTTTGTTTAATTTTCGTGACGCCCTTTTATATGGACATATTACGATTTTATTTTTATGAAAATACTTTAATCCTGTCTCGTCAATAGTTATTAGCTCGTGTTTTTGACCGCCCAATCCAGATTAAGGGATCCGATATGGCAAATAAAAATAATGATGAATAATGAAGGAATAATCGAAAGAAGGTAGAATGGGTATTTTCAGATAGGGTGAAGTTGATATTTGGAATCAAGGTTAATTATACTTATATAAATAGATTTATAAATTTATGGATCGCATCGTCGCCTTTACCATCTTTTTTAATTATTTATTTTTAATATTTTTTTTCTTTATTTTTACTTTTTTATAAGAATAGCCCGGCTGCCGAACGACGTAGCGCTAAGTCGTGGAGGGCCGAGGCATGCGATAGGGCACTCGCGGTAAAATAGTTGGACTCGTGTCGCGAACGAGTACTACAAAATATCGTGAGAGCTCCACAAAAATGCCAAATTTTATAGTAAGCCAGTGGGTGTTAGGGAATACCGAAGTTCGTAGATAAGGCCAATCAGACTAACCACAACATCCATGGCACGGGCCTTATAAAATAGTTTATAAGTTTTCAGACCTCAATTATAAGATTGAGCGGAAAGTTAGAAATAATTACAAATACGACACGGTCCACGTTAGCAGAATAAAAAAATATTTTGGTCGCGAACCAAGCCACTAAAAATATTTCCCTCACTTCTATTTTCGTTTTTTTTATATATATAGGTACTTGTATATAGATGTACATATGTAAATAATTAAATATAATTAGTGTAATAGGTTTAATTTTAAGACCCCCCCCCCTTAGATAAGTCGTAAAATTAAGTGTTAGAGTTTAAGAAGACATTTAAGAAGTTATATTGGGATTTTCGTTTGTGGAGAATAAGTTGGTCGACATATAGATAGTATAAATATAAGTCTGCAGGCTTATATCGGGACGCCATATCGGATTTACGCTTTTGTTTTATGGTTATGTATATGAGTTGAAAGCTGGGCCCAGTAGTCCACGAGCGAGGACCATTGAGATGTCCGAATCGATGGACGCGTACGGTTTCAATCGGGGAAACCGCCCTTAATCAACCCCGCAGCCGTCGAATTATTATGTGAATTATTATGTATTTATGGATTATTATGGAATATGGTTGTGAAGGTACCTTCAGCGAAGACCGGGATGGCGACATAGGTCGCAGCACGCCATCTCCCGTCAAGGGGGCAATTTGGGGTACTTTTGTGCCGGGCTGAGGAACCCCAGGTGTGTCACACTTACATAGGTGTTAAGTGTAAGTGCCATTTGTTTTTGGGTGGGCATAGACGGTCGGTCTAGAGATATTATTATTGGTATGGGGCTCTGCGGGGGGAGCAATGAAGGAAAACTAGATCCTAGCCCCCATCTGTGGTCTTGTATTTGGGGGGCAATCACACCAGTAGAGGCTGAATTACGGTAAACGTCGCGTCCGTAAAAGTAAACTAGTTGTTTAAATAATTGAATTTTATAAATTGATGGTTATTTTTGTTTCTTGTCTTTTGTCATATTAGTTTCGTTTTTTTTTCTCTCAAAGTTTTCCGCGCGTTACGCAGTAAAAGATTGTCCATATCATCGGGCTCATGGTTTCTGGCGAACTAATTTATAATTCGGGCTACGGTTATTCCATTAATTACTAATACTACAACCAAGAAAATAGGTGACAGCACACGCACATAGGATAAGATTGCGTTTCAAGGAAACGTGTTACGAAAAAATTGTACGAAAAACGATTGTACTTCGAATATTTTTTTTTATTAAGTTTTTGTCTTTTGTTAGTCTGTGTTATATAACTACTTTTTTCTAAGTCTAGTCTTTTTTTTGTATTTGCTGAGTACCGTTTTTCCTAACACGGTTCCTTTGAGAACGAAATAGGTTAAGATAGTTTTAAGCAAACGGACTTATTTCTGTATGGTAATTTTTGTGTTACCGAAGGATTTTGTTTTTGTTTTTTTTTTTTTTTTTGTATTAATGATGTTGATGTATTTTTTTTTATCAGACCTGTGTATAAATTAGTTTATGTTTACTAGCTGCTACGTGTTTTGAGTTTGTAAACAAAGGGGGAATAGCTTACCAGGATTCTAGGAATATCTGACCGGAACCACAACGCCTAAAGGATGGCCAGCACACAACCACAACTACAATCATCGTCTAGCAGCCAAGGCTCACACTGGAGCAAAGCCAACCAAGTTAAACTAGCCAACCCAAAGACGAGGACCAAAGGGCAAAACAGGACCCTAGGAAAAACACCGGAACAACCCGGAAAAACCAGGAGAGGGCAATAATTTCAACTTTGAACTTAAGAGCCGAGGCCGGCTCTACTGTGACAGGGGGGCGTGTAACGACAATTAGTATTGTCGTCAAAAGGGTTGCATAACCACCAGTGAAATGAAACTCCCCCACCTACGTCTACTAGAGTGCCTGCAATAAAAGGTCCAGTCTGGGGTGGAAATGAGCATTAAGATTTGTAACCTCCTCTGAGGAGTTCGATCGGGTCCACGCGCTAGTCGCTGGACCCACTTTGTGTATAGTGGTGTGTGTGTTGTGCCAGGAGAGGAGAACCCGTTCCAGTAAAGGTCAGATGCATTATTGTTTTAAAAGCTATTCCCTCCGTCATCGTTATTAGTTATCAGTGTATTCCGTTTAGTATACTCTTTTATATCTGTAATACTATACCCCGCTAGTATAGTACTTAATAATAATAACTCAGTACACTAGGGTTTAAGTATAGAACCATGGCTGTGCGTAGGCACAGCCATTCCCTCGGATCTGTAACAATAATTAGTAATAATTAAATAAGCTGAAAGTACATTCTGTTTCATTCGCGTAGTTAGTTGGCTTTTCCACAGGTAATTACAGGGTGGTTATAGAAGTCGGGTTTAGGAGTTGGTGTAACCCTTTCGTTGGGGATGCAACGCTAGATGTAATATTAGGCAGTCGTTGCATATCCCCTAAGAAAGGGGGCATCAACCCTTCTCGTCACAATATATATATATATATATATATATATATATATATATTAATTTGGAAATAAGAACAAACAACACTCTTTTTGCACTAATTTATTAAATAATAATTTTCACAAACGTTTCGAGACTAGGTTTGTCTCATCATCAGTGTGTTATAATTAAAAAAATTTTAAAATATGGAAATCTAAATTAGCATGTTGTGTTTTTCATTACAAGTCGTTCACTGCACGCTGCTCTTTTAATACCACTGTCTTCGGTATTCGTATTCTCTCCTACTTGAAAACCACTTGAAATTGTAAAGTCACTCAATCAGATAGGAAAAAAAGGATTAGGGTCCAGTTGAAAAATGTATGAAGAGTTACCGAGTGATCCGAACAATTACCACCATAGACAAGCTTTTAAATACATCAATCTTTTGGAAAAAAAGGTCACATCAACAATTCTATTGCACTAAAATTAAAAATCCAACACCCTCTAGTACCTAAATTCTATTGCCTTCCCAAAATCCATAAACCTAACTGCCCTTTCAGACCTATAGTTTCATACATTGATTCACCTTATTATAATTATCTAAATTCTTTTCCAAAATTTTAAAAATGTTACGATTAATTCGCCATATTTTTGAACAATTCATACAGTTTAGTAGATCGCGTAAAGGACTTCAAAATCCCTCATAATTTTTCCTTCGTTAGTTTTGATGTTATTAATTTTTCAGCAACATTCCACATAAATTAGTTATCACCGCCATTAGGAGAAGATGGTTGCAAATTGTTGAATACACTTCACTACCTCTCGAAACATTCATTTCTGGAATAGATTTACTACTGAAGGCCTCATATTTCCAATTCAATAATAAATTTTATACTATGATTAGAGGATGTCCTATGGGAAGTCCTTCAAGTCCCGTTTTAGCAGACTTAGTGCTACAAGATTTAGAGAACAGTGTGTTGAATTCTACAATTTGCAAACCACTACTATATTTTCGATATGTCGATGACACGCTTCTATTAATTAACAAAAATGATATAGAGAACATATTTCAAAAATTTAATAATTATAATTCTTATTTACAATTTACACAAGAATCAGAAAAAGATAACTCTATACATTTTCTTGATGTTCAGCTCATTAACGACGGCGGTATTTGCATTACCAATTGGTTCAGGAAAGATAGCTGGTCAGGCAGGTATATTAATTTTAATTCTTTTACACCTCTCAATATAAAGATATCCACAGTTCTCAGTTTAGTAGACCATTCAATTCTTTTATCTAACCCAAAATTTCATAATCACAATATCAAATTAGACATTAACACATTACTCACTTACTTAAATAGTTTCCCTTACAAAATAATCAGTCCAATAATTAAAAATAGAGTTAAATTTTTATTAGACAAACAATCAATAACCACACATTGCTCAAATCACTTGTCTGTATCAGAAAATAAATGTTTTGTGAATTTTCCATATATAGACAAAGATTTATACCTTTTATCTAAAAGGCTTTTTAATAAACATAATATTAACATATCCGTGTCACCCTTACTACAACTGCAAGACATGTACACAAACATTAAAGACAATACACCTATTAAAAAAAGAAAAGATGTGGTATACAAAATAAAGTTTGAACTGTGAGTCATCTTATATGGGCAAACATGCCAAAATTTAGAGAAAAAGATTAAGACAGCACGAATTACAAAGCAAACAGAGTAAGATAATACATTCAACAAAAAAGTACACTTGTAGACCACGCTATCTCTAACAGCCATAGTTTCGATTTCAATAATCCGCACATTTTATATTTATGAACAAGATTTATTTAAAAGAAGTATTGCAGAATCGATGGTTAATAGCCCATACAAGTAACACAGTAAATTTACGGACAGATACCAATATATTACATGATACATACCTGAATCTCATTCAAACTTTGTAACTTATATATAGATGTACATACACTTTTAATTATAACAATGTATAACAAATCTTATAAACAAACCATCTCATCATAGAATATTTTTTCTCCTAACGACATCTATTTTTCAACTGGACCCTAATCCTTTTTTTCCTATCTGATTGAGTGACTTTACAATTTCAAGTGGTTTTCAAGTAGGAGAGAATACGAATACCGAAGACAGTGGTATTAAAAGAGCAGCGTGCAGTGAACGACTTGTAATGAAAAACACAGCATGCTAATTTTGATTTCCATATTTTAAAAATTTTTTAATTATAACACACTGATGATGAGACAAACCTAGTCTCGAAACGTTTGTGAAAATTATTATTTAATAAATTAGTGCAAAAAGAGTGTTGTTTGTTCATATTTCCAAATTAATATCTATTTTCCACTCAGAATACATTTGTAATATATATATATATACATATGATTTAGTAGTTAATTTTGATGTTGAAATATGTGAGTGAGTTCTTGAGAGCGATACATCAAACAAAGAAAAGCCAAAGATTTATAAAATAATCTTTATTTCCAAACGTTTCGACATTCAATTTAATGTCATCATCAGTGGATATTACGTTGGTTGGTTACATATAGAGAAGTGTACACAGCACTAGAGATTGGCACTAACATTTATACAACTAACTTGTCAGCACTATGCATTTTTTATATAATTTTTTTTTGTATGATGTAAACAGAAAAATGATAGTTTTATTGAACAATAATGTAAGTAGAATTATGTAATTTCTGCCACGACTTCTGTACTTTGCTAGTACCGAGGCATGTATCTTTGAAATATGTGAGTGAGTTCTTGAGGGCGATACATCAAACAAAGAAAAGCCTCGGTACATGCCTCGGTACTAGCAAAGTATAGAAGTCGTGGCAGAAATTATATATATACATATATATATATACACATGTACAAATATACATATATACATACAAACATACATATATATACATATATATTTATACATACATATATACATACATATATATGTATGTACATACATATACACATGTATATATATATATATATATATATATATATATATAGGTTGTCAAATATCTCCCTTCCGTTGAGTTTTTGTATTATAAACCAAGAGCAAAAAAGCGGAAGGGAGATATTTGACAACCTAATATATACATACATGCATATATATAAATGCACATGTATATGTGCACAGAGGCAACTACATATCCATATATGTACTCAACGTACACGTGTACATATATACATACATATATATATATATATATATATATATATATATAATTATATATATCTTATATATAAAATTCTTCTGTAACAATGTAAGTTTCATTAATCCTCCTAAACTATAATTCGGATTTTCATGAATCTTCCTGAAGTTTGTTCGGGAAATTTTCTGGAATGTTTTGATTCATAGAAATATAGTTAGATTGTAGAAATAAATAGAAAAAATTACAAAAAACCGCTTATGATTGTTTGCCCTTGAAAATATTTGAAGCTTAGTTTGACATTAAAAACAATTGAAGACTGTCATTTGCCAAACATTTCTATTCACTTATAGGTAATATTAAATTATAATAAATTCATGATTATGAATAAGGAAAATGTAATGTCTACATTATTAATGCCGAAAAGCAGCTGAGATGTTCCAAAAATTAAATTAATATAAATGCAAATAATATAACATGCGTCTGACAGTCTGCGCATGCGTCTGACGCGCACGGCGAATCATGTTCTCAACGTACGTAATTTTGCTTGCAATAATTTTGTTTGCGCACTTTGAGAACAGATTCGTCGTCCGAATTCGTGCAAAGGAGACGAGCCATATGTGATTGCGCTCAAAAATATTCAATTTGTAGTCGTTTTGCCTTACTATACTAAGTCACAATACAAAAAATTTTTTTGACAAAATTTGACAAATTAATTCACTTCAAATATAAACTTAAGCAATAATGTATATTGATTTATTGGAGAAAAAAATGTAATTTAGATATTAAAATTACTAAAAGCCAGTTAAAATATGGTACGAAATTATAAAAATTATAGGCAACATTATTGAAGCAATTATTTTGGGTAGATAGAAAAATAAAAGGTGATATTGCACCGTTTGCCGCTATCATGCATATATATCGCCCTTTCTGAATTTGTTGTACTTTTTAAAAGATTCAATTTTCAACAAGTGATCTTATGCTATGACCATAAATTAAAAAGGCAGACGATCATTTTTAGTGTGATAAATTAGAATACATATATACATACACACACATACATACATATACACATGTACACTTATACACATATACATATATATACACACACAACCATATATATATATATATATATATATATATACATATATATACATATACAGACATATATACATATATAAACAACAAAGGTAACTTACATAAATAAGGTTTTAAATCAGTAACTAGCGTATGGCACATAATTTTGCACTATCATATATACATTAACTTGTTTTTTTGTTTTTGTTGAACAGAGCATAGCAAAATATTATATAGTTGGCGAGTTTTTTTACAATCAGTGTTTCGAAGTATGGGTGAAGAGGCTAAGATTCAAAGTTCGGGATCGTGCCGCGTAAGGATAGGTTTACAGGTTCGGAACTAAGCTAGTTAAGAGGAAACTAATTTGGAAATATTATTGAGTATCACCTGATAATTTTCACAGAGAAAAGAGGCATCACACCTTTTATTAACGCAAGATTTAGAAATGCTGATTAGACAAGATTCGGCAAATCTTCTCTGAATAATGTTCCGTTCGTGATAAAGTATACTAGCGTTATAAAAGTCAAACGAATGTTTAAAAAATATAATATGTTCTGTTATCATGGTTTGATTTTGTCGTGGGTTTTTAGAGTTATTATCATGTTGTTTTAGTCGTTTTATTAAATTTTGTCCAGTTTTACCTATATAAATGGACTCACAATCATTGCATTTTAATTTATAGACAATATTTGATGTGCGTTCTAAACTAGTGAGTGATTTGAGGTTGGAAAAAAGAGAGCTAAGGGTTAAGTCTATGTTACAAATTAATCTTAAGTCGACCTTGTGAAACAGTTTTTTTCCAAATGGGAAAGAGTTCTTTAATAAACGGAAGACAAACATTACCAATAAAGTTATTGTCTTTGGAGATTTTGGTGGAAGAAGAAGAGGTATTATTGTTATTATTGAGAAATTTGAGTCTATTGTTCGTGACAGAGTTTATGAGATTAGAAGGATAAGAGTTATTGATAAGTGTTGTGTGAATTAACGATAAATTATCAGACCAAAATTGTTTGTCTGAGAGAAGTATGGCGTTGTCAACTAAATTAATTATAGTACCTATTTTTATGCTAGAGGGGTGATAAGAATGGAAGTTTAAATACCTGCCCGAACAAGTAGGTTTTTGGTACCAATTTGTGATGATACGGTTATCTAAGGTTTTTATAATTTTGACGTCAAGAAAGCTGATGGAATTGTTTTGTTCTTTTTCGAAGGTGAGTTATCTAAGGTTTTTATAATTTTGACGTCAAGAAAGCTGATGGAATTGTTTTGTTCTTTTTCGAAGGTGAAGGAGAGATGTTTATTGAAAGAGTTGAAATTGTGGAGTAAAAGTTCAAAGTTTTTAACCGGCACACAAGTAAAAATGTCATCCACGTATCTGTAATAAAATTGAAGATCTAATTTGCAAGAATTAAACACTCTGGTCTCTAAATATTGCAAAGATAACTCAGCGAGTGCTGGAGATATAGAAGAACCCATAGGTGTGCCAAAAATTTGGAAATAGAAATGGTCGTTGAATTCAAAATAGGTGTTAGAAATTATAAATTTTATTGACACAAGAAACCAGTGTAATGAAATAGTTGTATGAAATTTCGTCCCATCTAGCTGTGATAGCATCTAAAATTAATTGTAACGGAACGTTAGTGAATAGGGATACCACGTCTAGACTCACTAGTAAGGAATTATCAGGAAGTACAATATCACGGAGTTTATTAACCAACTCAAAAGAGTTTTTTACGAAAAAGGGGGACTCAACAGTGACTGAAGAAAGTATGTTGTTGAGGAATTTAGAGAATTTTGAGAGCGGGGAATTCAAGTCAGCAACGATTGGTCTGAAAGGTACGTTAAGTTTATGTATTTTGGGTAGTCTGTAAAGTTTGGGGTTGTACGGATTTAGGTTTTTGAGGTTAGGCACAATTTCTGGAGAGATTTGTTTTTTTTTAGACTAAACCGCTGATGAATTTGTGGAAAGAACGGTTTATACGTTCTGTAGGATCTGAGATAACGGGGGAGTAAGTTTTTGTGTCAGCAACTAGCGCGGAAACTTTTTCTAAATAAGATGATTTATTTAAAATCACTGTTATGTTCCCTTTGTCGGCTCTAGTGATTAGAATATTGGGGTTTTCTTTTAAGAAAATTTTACAGGCTTTGATATCTCTTAGAATATCTAAACAGTCGATTTTTTTTTAATTAAAAGAATTAATGAAGGAGAGAAAGTTTTTGCAGAAAATTGAACGGTAAAATAAAAGGTATTTGTTTGTTTTTATTTCAGGGTCTTTTATGTTGTAGAGGCCTGATTCTAAACTGCTAAGCACTTTAATAAAATTTAGGTTAAGACAGTTATTCGGGATTGCAAAATTTGGATCTAGAGCAAAGATGTAAAGAAGTCTCTCAGGAATCGTAACATCCGAAAGATTTTTTAACCATTTGTTGATGAGTGATTCGCTTAAGGTTATTTTGGACGAATTAATTCTGGATTGTAAAAGTTTGTTGAATTTGTTAGTGTAAGAGTTTTTTTATTTGTTATATACATGTTTATTACGAACAGATTCAAATTCAGTGAAACTTTCAAGAATCTCTGCTTCAACAGTGTAAGCCAACCAAGAATATGTTTTATTAATGGCAAGTTTCAAGTTATTGGTGTTGCGGATACAATTTTTAATTTCTAATGAGAGGAGATGTAAGCTTAAACGAGAGAACTTGTTATTGAGTGAAGTGCTCAAATGGTTGAATTTCGCAGTATTGAGACGGTAAAAATTTGGTATGATACCCTCTTTTCTGCATCTTATCAGGAAAATTTGTTTGTTAATGTTGGTGGATAGTTTTAAATTTTATTTCGCGATTTGTTTAAATTCAGATAGGATGTAAGATCCATAGCATTTTTTAATAAAAGAGTAAAATGATGGATTAAGGCAAAGGTCATTAGAGGTGTTAAGCCCGTGTTTAGGATTATTGGGTTTGGACTCTGTGGGTTTCATAATGTGAGAGAAAAAAGGAGAGGATAAGGGGAACGAAAAACAAAAGCAAAACACAAATAGACGTTAAAGGAAAAAAGGAAAAAAGACAAGTATAGTGTAAATATGTCAGAGCGTACAGAAAAACATAAACCAAAAAGACGTTAATAGAGAAAAGGCAAGTATGGTGTAAAAATGTCAGGGGGTACAGAGATACAGAGGTTATATTAAAATGTAATTAAATATATATACACAAATGCATATAAACATATACAAAACCATATATATACACAATTATATGTATATATATACACATATAACCTTAAGCACACACACACAAATAAACATAAAACTTGAAAATGAAATAAAAGTAAAAGCTTAATTGTGTAACACATAAAAGTACAACCATACACATATACAAAAAAAAAATAATACATGTATGTATGTATATAAAACAAATTTAAAAAAAAAAATGTGTAAAGAATGTGTCTTGAATGCAAGCGTAGTGAAGTCCTGTTCTATATCATACAAGAGTAGTAGTAAAAGTCCTGTTTCTAGCCCAGGATTTCATGTGTTAAAGAAGTTAGTTTTGATGTTGAGAAATATGAGTAAGTTCTTCAAGGGCAATACACCAAATAAAAGGCAAAGATTAAGAAATTAATCTTTAATTTTTTTCCAAACGTTTCGACATAGGATTTTATGTCATCATCAGTGGATCTACAGAATGAACATTGAGAAATTTATATAAACTAGGAAAAAATTACAGAAATTGGAAAAAGAACTATAGACACAAATATTATAATTATAATAATAACTATTAAAACTAAACAGATAGACAAACATAGAAAATGAAAAGTAAAAAGAAAAAATATACAAACATACAAAAACGTAATATGTATATATACATAAATATACATATAAACAGACATATATATGTACGATATACATGTACAAACACGTAATATAATAAATAATAATAATATAATAAATATGTATATATACACATATACATACACAAATACACACACACATATATATATATATATATACATAAATATACATATACATATATACATACACACACATACATACATATACACATGTACACATATACACATATACATATATACCCACACACAACATATATATATATATATATATATATATATATACATATACAGACACATATAAGGTTTTAAATCAGTAACTAGCGTATGGCACATAATTTTGCACTATCATATACACATTGTTTTTTTGTTTTTGTTGAACAGAGCATAGCAAAATATTTGTTGAATATAATATATTTTGCATGGAAAAAATAGTTTATGCGTACATTCCCGAGGCAGAAATGTCAACATGTGCTTAAAAATTATTTGGAGAGACCGAAGGATAGTTGGCGAGTTTTTTTACAATCAGTTTTCGAAGTATGGGTGAAGAGGCTAAGATTCAAAGTTCGGGATCGTGCCGTGTAAGGATAGGTTTACAGGTTCGGAATTAAGCTAGTTAAGAGGAAACAAATTTGGAAATATTATTGAGTATCACCTGATAATTTTCACAGAGTAAAGAGGCATCACACCTTTTATTAACGCAAGATCTAAGAAATGCTGATTAGACAAGATTCGGCAAATCTTCTCTGAATAATGTTCCGTTCGTGATAAAGTATACTAGCGTTATAAAAGTCAAAAGAATGTTTAAAAATTTTTATATGTTCTGTTATCATGGTTTCATTTTGTCGTGGGGGTTTAGCTTCAGCTTTCTTGACGTCAAAATTATAAAAACCTTAGATAACCGTATCATCACAAATTGGTACCAAAAACCTACTTGGTCGTGCAGGTATTCAAATTTCCTTTCTTATCACACCTCTAGCATGAAAATAGGTACTATAATTAATTTAGTTGACCACGCCATACTTCTCTCAGACAAACAATTTTGGTCTGATAATTTATCGTTAATCCACACAACACTTATCAATAACTCTTATCCTTCTAATCTCATAAACTCTGTCACGAACAATAGACTCAAATTTCTCAATAATAACAATAATACCTCTTCTTCTTCCACCAAAATCTCCAAAGACAATAACTTTTTTGGTAATGTTTGTCTCCCGTTTATTAAAGAACTCTTTCCCATTTGGAAAAAACTGTTCCACAAGATCGACTTAAGATTAATTTGTAACATAGACTTAACCCTTAGCTCTCTTTTTTCCAACCTCAAATCACCCACTAGTTTAGAACGCACATCAAATATTGTCTATAAATTAAAATGCAATGATTGTGATTCCATTTATATAGGTGAAACTGGACAAAATTTAATAAAACGACTAAAACAACATGATAATAACTCTAAAAACCCACGACAAAGTCAAACCATGATAACAGAACATATAAAAATTTTTAAACATTCTTTTGACTTTTATAACGCTAGTATACTTTATCACGAACGGAACATTATTCAGAGAAGATTTGCCGAATCTTGTCTAATCAGCATTTCTAAATCTTGCGTTAATAAAAGGTGTGATGCTTCTTTACTCTGTGAAAATTATCAGGTGATACTCAATAATATTTCCAAATTTGTTTCCTCTTAACTAGCTTAATTCCGAACCTGTAAACCTATCCTTACGCGGCACGATCCCGAACTTTGAATCTTAGCTTCTTCACCCATACTTCGAAACACTGATTGTAAAAAAACTCGCCAACTATCCTTCGATATCTCCAAATAATTTTTAAGCACATGTTGACATTTCTGCCTCGGGAATGTACGCATAAACTATTTTTTCCGTGCAAAATATATTATATTCAACAAATATTTTGCTATGCTCTGTTCAACAATAACAAAAAAAACAAGTTAATGTATATATGATAGTGCAAAATTATGTGCCATACGCTAGTTACTGATTTAAAACCTTATTTATGTAAGTTACCTTTGTTGTTTACATATGTATATGCGTCTGTATATGTATATTTATGTATATATATATGTTGTGTGTGTATATATGTATATGTATATATGTGTACATGTGTATATGTATGTATGTGTGTGTATGTATATATGTATATGTATATTTATGTATATATATATATATATATGTGTGTATATTTGCGTATGTATATGTGTATATATACATATTTATTATATTATTATTATTTATTATATTACGTGTTTGTACATGTATATCGTACATATATATGTCTGTTTATATATATATTTATGTCTGTGGCGGGATTAGCTCAAGAGTAGCGTTCCCGATTCACATGCTGAAGGTTCCGAGTTCGAATCTCCGGCAGGAATTTGAAAAAATATTAACTAGTTAAGTTGGAATAATAATAGAATTATGAATTGTAATAAAAATATGTGTATGTAAAATCAAAATTTATAAAAATTAGAGAATTAAAATTAAAAATGAATTGAAGTAAGAAGAATTTAGAAGAAGAAATGAGAAGTATAGAAGAAGAAGAAATATGTGGTTAGAAGATGAAATGAGAAGATAGTAAAAGAAGAATGAAGATAAGTTAAGAAGTATAGAAAAAGAATAGGATTATATGGAGAAGATAGTATAAAATTGAAGATTGTATAGGATATATGATTGTATAGAATAATGTAGGTGGCTAAATGCTCGAGTAAGCGAGGCCAATAAAAATTTAAAAAAAAATAAAAAAATAAAAAAAAAATATTTATGTATATATACATATTACGTTTTTGTATGTTTGTATATTTTTTCTTTTTACTTTTCATTTCTTATGTTTGTCTATCTGTTTAGTTTTAATTGTTATTGTTATCATTATAATATTTGTATCTATAGTTCTTTTTCCAATTTCTGTAATTTTTTCCTAGTTTATATTAATTTTTCAATGTTTATTCTGTAGATCCACTGATGATGACATAAAATCCTATGTCGAAACGTTTGGAAAAAAATTAAAGATTAATTTCTTAATCTTTGCCTTTTATTTGATGTATTGCCCTTGAAGAATTTACTCATATATATATATATATATATATATATATATATATATATATATATATATATATATATATAACAAAGTCTAATAATCGGGCATAACATCAATAAAAAACATGATTTTTTTCAAAAATTTATTTTAAATCCATACGTTTCGGCTATAATCCTAGCCTTCATTCAGTGGAAACTAAAAATAAAATTAAAAACTAAAACAATTGAATTGGAGTGAAAAGAAAAAAATAAAATAGTAATTAGTACTTACAATTAGTTCAATTAGATCAACTAATTGTAAGTACTAATTACTATTTTATTTTAAGTTCAATTAGATCAACTAATTGTAAGTACTGATTACTATTTTATTTTTTTCTTTTCACTCCAATTCAATTGTTTTAGTTTTTAATTTTATTTTTAGTTTCCACTGAATGAAGGCTAGGATTATAGCCGAAACGTATGGATTTAAAATAAATTTTTGAAAAAATTCATGTTTTTTATTGATGTTATGCCCGATTATTAGACTTTGTTAATACATATGTCAACATCAAATTCAGAATCATACAAAAATATATATATATATATATATATATATACATATATATATATATATATATATATATATATAATTATATATATAATATATACATATATATATATATATATATAAAATATATATATAACAAATGTATTCTGAGTGGATAATAGATATTAATTTGGAAATATGAACAAACAACACTCTTTTTTTATTATAAAAAAAGAGTGTTGTTTGTTCATATTTCCAAATTAATATATATATATATATATATATATATATATATATATATATATACAACATACACATATGCATATATACATATACAGATATATATACACATATACATATACACATATATACACATATATATATATATACATACATATATACAGGGCCGGTCCTGGGGTTCTTAGCGCCCCCATGCAACTTTTTTTCTAGCGCCCCCCTATTAATTTTCACCGTTTTAACAGTTTATCATTAAAATTATATAAATATTCACATATTTTTTAAAAATCAATTTTTAATTATTATGGATTTAGTACACAAAAATTAGATATAATCTAGAAGGGTATAAAATATATTGATTTTATCACTAGAAAGACGGACGAATTGAATATACCTACATTGTCTGAAAACAGTCAAAATGACTGCGTCGTGAAAAAAATAAATAATGCTTAAATTTGTTTAAAATTAATTTTTATTATTTGATGTACTATTTATATTTATACAAATTATCTATAAGTGCTAAAAATAAAAAATAGTTCATCTGAAAGTTCATTATTTTTACAATTCATGCAAATATAATTTGAGATCTTTTTATGAGTACATTTTGCGCAAACATGTTTGTTGCAACTTTGACACGTATTATTAGTTTTATTTATCGATATCAATAAATACAATCCCTGTCATAATTTCACATTTTAGTAATATTCAATATGTAGTAAATTGGTTAAGGATGTAAGTTCGACTACCGTAGCAAAAGAATTAATATTTTTGTTAGATTAAAGTTATACAATTTAAGAAATGTATTTCAGAAATAGTATTTATTATTTTGATATAAAGATCTTGATATCAAAATAATAAATACTATTTCTGAAATGCATTTCTTAAATTCTATAACTTTAATTTAACAAAAATATTAAGTGCAATAAATAAAGTAATTTTTAATTATTCTGGATTTAGTGCACAAAAAATTAGATATAATCTAAAAGCGTAAAAAATATATTGATTTTAAATTCATTTAGAAAATCGAGGCGATTCGGGGGTTGATTATAATCAAGTATTTTGCAATTTTCAATTATTTTTTATTTAATTTTTAAACATAACAGTCGTATTTCATGTTGGATTTTTTAAATTTTATTTTATTTTTATATTTCATCATTTACAATATCCAAAATTGCGTCGTAAACTTCTCCTTATTGATATCGTAAGAGCCGTCATATTCAGAGTATCAGCTTGTTGTTTTAAAGTTAAATTTTTAACGCATTTTAGTAGTATTGTTCAAAAATCAGTAAACAATGAAAACTGTTCCGATTCAACTAAATCAGCTCGCAATTTTTCGTCAATAATGCCCAACAATTAATTTAATCTTTCGCAGGTTTGCGCTTATGGGATTGAACACTAGATAATTTCTTTTCCGATTCCACGGTAACTTCAAACAAAGAAAAAAATGAATAAGTAGATTAAGCAATAAACAGAGCTGTTATTTACTAATTTGCAGAATTGTTAATCGGTTAATTGTTTCTACTGATATCACATTGCAAAATAAATATACTTTTTGTGTCTCCGTATCCCTAGTTAAGTTAAATTAATTATTATAATTTATTAAGTATTCTATATTTTAAATAAATGATTCTAGATTTTATATAAAAAAATATAAATATTATATTATAAAATTAATTTCCGAAACTCGTTTTGGCGCCCCCTAAGACTTGCGCCCGCATTTTTTGCTTGCATCGCATGCAAGGCAGGACCGGCCCTGCATATATATATATATACATATATATATATATATATATATAGACATATACATACACACATATATATATATACATATACATATACATATACACATATATACATATATATATATATATATATATATATATACATACAAACATGTACATGCATACGTACATATATATACACAATATATATATATATATATATATATATATATATATTAGGGTGGTCCTTAAAATGATAATTTTCGAATTTCCTTGCTCCCAGGGGCTCAAATGGTTCCAAATTGATAAAAAACAATTCTCTGAAAGTTTTAGCTCTTAAAATTAACGTTTAGATAGAGCGCAATTCAATCAAAGTTTTGTATGGAAATAGCATGGAAAATTTTCAAAAATTTTAAAAATGTTTTTCAGGTGTAATTTAGCAAACAAATGAATTAATAAAACTCATTCATTTGTCGCTAGGTTATACCTAAAACATTTTTTTTTAATTTTCAAAATTTTTTCCATGCTCTTTCCATACAAACTTTGATGGAATTGCGCTCTATCTAAACGTTAATATTAAAAGCTAAAACTTTCAGAAAATTGTTTTTTATCAATTTGGAACCATTTGAGCCCCTGGGAGCAAGGAAATTCGAAAATGACCATTTTAAGGACCACCCTAATATATATATTGAAATGAACAAAACAGCCAATGCGTCGAATGTAAACTTTGACGCATTGGCTGTTTTATTCATTTCAATATGTTTCAACGTCGAACAAAAAATCTTCAATATATATATATATATATATATATATATATATATATATATATATAAATAAATAAGATAACTAGTTGGTTTGGTATTTAGCCTTGAGGCAAGTTACATGAACTTCCCGAAATGTGTAAATAATCGACTTAATCAAAAAAAATGTGTAAATAATATACTTCATTAATCCTACTTTAAAAAAAACGATAATAATTTTAGCAAACTTTGACGAATTTTTAAAATTAAACTACTTGTCGTTAGGCCGTAATATTACAGTAAGTTCTATAAGACCATGATGTATATCGCCAAAAAAATTTCCATGAAAATCGGCTTAAATTTTTTTTTCAACAGTTAATTACAAGAAAACGGCTCGGTAGATTTTCACCTAAAATTAATCAGTATCATTCCCAACTAATATCTTCCGAACAGTTTTCGATATTTTAAAATCGGTTCGGTAGGATGAGCTTAAATGTCGACGAAAATTTAACACTTTTTTTCAACAGTTAATTACAAGAAAACGGCTCGGTAGATTTTCACCTAAAATGAATCAGTATCATTCCCAACTAATATCTTTCGAACAGTTTTTGATTTTTTAAAATCGTTCGGTAGGATGAGCTTAAATGTGGACGAAAAGTTTTTTTCAAATTACAAAGAAACGGCTTGGCAGATCGTTGCACAAAACTGACAAACGATAGTCCTCACAGAAATACATCAAATGGCTTTTAAATTTCTAAAATCGGTTCAGGCGTTTTTGAGAAAACGTCGATCAAAAGTCTAATTTTGACAAATGCCAAAAAGACCATACTGATTTTTGCAAACTTTGACGAATTTTTAAAGCTGAACCAGTTGTCGTAGGGCCGTAATATTTTAGTATGATCTAGAAGACTATGGTATCTACCGTCAAAAAAATAATCATGAAAATCGTCGAAATTTTTTTTTTAAAAACTTTATTACAAGAAAACGGCCCGGCCGATCTCTACCAAAAACTAATCAGCACGATTAGTCAATATCTTTCGAACGGTTTTTGAATTTTCTTAATCGGTTCAGAATTGCGGGCTAAAACGTGCACGAAAAATTTTTCACTTTTCTGCTATTTATAAAGAAACGTCTCGGCCGATCGTCCCACAAAACTGACAAACGATAGTCCTCGTCGAGATGCATCGAATGGCTTTTAAATTTTTGAAATCGGCCCAGCCGTTTTCGAGAAAACGTCGATTTACGGCAAAAAATCTGTTCACACACACATACACACACACACACATACTTTTTCCAAATTTGGTCTCATTCGATTCAGAATGGCTTGAAACGTCGAGAAAACATAAAATTAGAGAATCGGATTTTTTTATGAAAACATAAACTTCTCCTTCGGGAAGTTAAAAATGAAGCTTACATTGAACATGGTATTTTATATCTAAAAATGTGTACACATCACAGAATTTTGCACTAACATTGATACAACTAACCATTCGATAATCATAATTTATTTTAATAAAAAAAATAATGAGAGTTTTGTTTTGCAAAACTGTGGAAAAAAATTTTAAGTATTTTTGCACAGAGGCTCGCCCGTAGGTAATCGGTTAAGAGCAATGGGACTTGTTTCAGAGGTCCCGGGTTCGATACCCACTTCGAGCAGCCTGTTGTCAGGCAACATTGACAACGATTTTCACTTGGAAATATAGATAGCAATATGTTTCCAAGTGAAAATAGCCCTCACCCGGCGTTGTTGCACTATACTTGCCCTATTACAGAGATTGTAATAAAAATTTATCATACAGAGATGTGACAACTGTTTGGGTTGCCATCTGTAATAAAACAAACGTAGTTAGTAAGATCTTAATCACAACAATTCATAGAACCCATTAGTTCTGATCGCTGTTCAAATAAAATTATAAAAAAAAATTGCACAGACCGGAGGCTATGTAATCGCTGCAAATCCCGAGGCAAAAGTAAACACATGTGGCATTTTTTTTTTTTTCGAGGACACTAAAAGGTTTTTACAATCAACGTAGCAATGTGTGGGTGAGTAAGGCTTGGTTTTTATGCTCGGAATTGACTGTATAAGGTTAGGTAAGGTTTACATGAACGGATTTAGTTTTAAACAATTAATAAAAATAAAAAAATAAATAAAAAAAAACGAAAAAATAAATTTGGCGACAATATTACACGGGTTTAGTTTTACTCAATGGAAATAAATTTAGAAACGTTATTAAGTATAACTTGGTAATTTTCGCAGAATAAGAAGGTATCATTTCTTTTGTTTACACTATTTTTAATCAAGGTTATGTAACAAGATTCTGCAAAGCGTCTCTGAATTGTGTTTCGTGCGTGAAAGAATACGGGCATTATAAAAGTTAAATGTGTGTGTAAAATTTTTGATGTGGTCTGTAATCATCGTTTGGCTTTGGTTAGGGTATTTAGAATTATTGTCATGTTGTTTAAGTCTTTTTATCAGATTTTGTCCATTTTCACCCACATAAGACGAAGGGCAATTATTGCAATTTATTTTGTAGAAAAAACACGGTACAAATTTATAAAAAAAATAATATGTATTTTAAGTCAAAAACCTACTCCGCCCATATAAATGAATTAGTTTTTGTTTCTCCATTAATTTAACTAGTGGTGCATGGCATCGTGCCTTGAGGCATTTTTCTGTAAATTGCCATACCAAAAATATTTTTTTAAAAGTTATTTTTTTTTTATAAAAAAAAGCTATGAAAAAATCGATTTTTGAGAATTTTAAAAAATAATAAAATTTATTTGTTTTTTCAAGAAAATTCGATTTGCTAGTTTTATCTTTTTTCGACGTTTTAAGTTATTCTGAATCATTTAATTGGAAAAAATTATATGTATACCCATACACTCTCATATGGGTATACATATAAGCCTTAATTTTACTTTTTATCGACGTTTAGGATAACTATTTCTGGATAACAAATTTAAAATTTGTTTAGGTCATTGATGATACTCGATATAAATTGTTTTGATTAGTTTTACGAGAGAATCAGCAAATCAATTCTTTACAATTAGTAGAATATTGCAACATTTTTCGTCTACGTTTTCGTAAAAATCCTGAACCATCTTTGAAAATTTGAAAGTTGAAAGATATAGTGGCAAATTGTGCAGATTATTTTTAGCGATTAGATTATTATCACAAATTATCGATATTTATCAATTCGATTATTTACACAAAATAATACTTAAACTTAGTTACATTTTAAAATTTATGTTTGCAAAATGGCAATGTAATTTCCATAACATTTAGATTTGAAATTTTCTATTTAAATATTCAAAATTGACTCAAAAACTTTTAAACGAATAGACAAGTGTCAAATGTTAATTAATAATATTAAATGAACTAACCCAAATTTCTTCATTAAGTACAGGCCACTCTCTTCTTAATTCACAAGATATTAAGCACTTCTGAGTAATTAACGAAAACATTGTGCTTTAAAATGCAATCGCAATTAGGTTTTTCTGAACCTTAGACTAATTTTCAGATTTGACTTATTCAATATGACACCGTTGAACAACTATAAATATGACATGAAGTTTAATTAAAATAAAGAATACTTAATTTCCGGCGAAATATTTTTCTAAATTATTAAACAATTTATCAAAATTTATTAGCAAAGCCTGACTTTTATTGGCTTAAACTAATTACAAAAGCAAGTTAATTATCTATATTCACTATTTAAAAAAAAATTTTTTTTAAACGTATAAATTATAATGAGGACTGCCATCCTTAAATTATAATAATAAAATTGATTTTTAATTTATCTAAATTTTTCATAATAACAGAAAACAAATTATTTATTTTCAGATTTTTTTAACATTTAAATACCTTACAATCAATTTCTCCAAATTTTCTTCAAAATTCGCTCTATTAAATCTAGCGGTTCGATCATTTTTCCTATATGGTTGGTGCACCTGTAGCATGTAAAAGATTAGATAATCACTGTATTTTTATGTTGGTCATTTTTGACATCTTTAACATTTTGCATTCTGTCAATGTCTATTTAAAGCAGTAATTTGTATTTATTAGTTAAAATAATTTTCATTCATTATGGCTGCTTTAATACGTTTTCATAGATGTGCATTACGTAGTTTTCTTTCCTCTCACAATACTGCTAGATTCATATCTACTTCAAAGAAAAATCGTGATACTGTCACTACAAATTATGAAACTACAGCCACAGATAAACCAAACGAAGTTATTAAAAAGAACTGGGTCAGTTATGGATTTGATTGGAAAGATGAGAAAGAGGATCTCAATGTTATGCACAACACATTCTTTTTTGCTATAACTTTATGTACCATTGTCGGCGGTTTTGTATGGACATACCTACCGGACCCTCAGATGAGAGATTGGGCACAGCGTGAAGCATTCTTAGAATTACGAAGAAGAGAAGAATTAGGATTACCTTTAATTGACAAAAATCTAATAGATCCTAGCCTCATACAGCTACCAACTGATGAAGAACTTGGAGACACAGAGATAATTATATAATGCTGTAAGTTACATGCTTTAGGTAAATTCTACTCAGCTGAGTCGATGAATAGCAGTTTCTTATGAAAGTCATTATGTAATGTCTTATTGTAAATATATATTTAAGAAATATGATATCTTTTTATTTAAAAAATATTTTGAATTAATTAAATTAAACATTTTCAATATTATGGAAGTAAAACAGATTGCAAAATCTGAGATATTTATTTCTCATTATAATTTAATATCATATACAAAACAATTATATGCCAGCATATACAAACATGAACTACAATTCACTCAAAGCTTATGTTCAAAATTTAACAGATATAAGCTAATTGTTTTTATAACAATCAGTTCACTCCTCTTATACAGATCTTACGTGATTTTTATCTAAAAAAAAAAAAAACATTCATAGCTTTATTTAATGTTGATTCCTTTTTTCTGCTTCTATAACTTGTAAACATTCCAAGGTGGCTATTGGCAATGTAGCACTTACGGTTATAGGAGGCATTCCAGGTAAATTAATGGGAGTAGTTAAAGGCATACCACTTTGGTAATTAAAAGGATAATTAATTTGATTTGCACTTGGGGGAACATTATTTATCATTGTAGCTGAATTATAAACAGGAACAGTAGAATATGGTGCATTTGGCATTGAAAATCCAGATGATGGCTGAATTCCCATAGAAGGTCCATTTATAGACACAGTAGGTCTTAACACGCTATTGACACCGGAGCTTTCATGATGTGAAGGTAGTTGCTGGCTGGTAGCTCCAATTTCTGGAAGATCTGAGAAAATCATGATGTTACTTCATAGCATTAACTATGCATAAATATGAAATTAAACATTTCTTCAGTGACTACAACTGTGTATGTATATATATATATATATATATATATATATATATATATAGTAGTAGGAGTACTGCACTGAAGCAGGTATGTGAGCTGAGTTAAACTCCAACTCGATTTAGGGAAGAGGTTGTGTGAGAGTTTTAACATATTTTGATCTACAATTTTAATTGAAAATGAACATCGCGCTGCCCGAGCGGGGATCGAACGCGCGACCCCATACCCATCGGTCCGCGCGTTTACGATATATATATATATATATATATATATATATATATATATATATATATATATATATATATATATATATATATATTAGTGATGTGCCAAGTCGAATCAAGTGATTTGAATCATTCGAATCAAGCCTTTAATGACTTGATTCGAATCAGATTTTACTTGATTCGAATCAACTCGTTCAAGCCGCGAAATATTTACTGTGATAAAATATGTATGAACACAAATTTTTCATAAATATGAATATAAAAAAATGTTTTAATTTAATTCAATATTATAATAATATAAAAAATAAATATCATAAATATAAAATATAAATCATGAATTAAATCATGCGAGCCACCCGACTTTAATATGCTTAAATGTATCAGCCGACTCTAATCGACTTTATATGACTTTAACCGCATTCATCGACTAACTATATCATCCGACTTCATTTACGACAAATTATGAAACGAGTTTCGGGAATCTTTCAATATAATTCTCTTTTGAAACAATTACTAAACACCAGAAAACCAGTAAATAATATGTTAACTTTTGATTATGTAAGTAATGGCAAATTCACATTAATGAAATTAACTTTCAGCTCTCTGTTTAAATGCCATCCTTTACTGATTATACAGTAAACAATCGACCCATGATTCCAAATATTATTTTATATGCTTTAGTGATGCACAATTGTTTGGTAATCGATTATTGTAAAAAGCAAACAAGCGGAAGGGAGATATTTGACAACCTAATATACATAGAGCCGGTCCTAGGGGTCCTCAGCACGCGCATGCAATTTTTTTTCTAGCAACCGCCCCCTCCAATAATTTTAACTGTTTTAACAGTTATCTTAAAAATTATATAAATATTTGTCATTTTTTAAAATTAATATTCAATCATTCTGGATATAGTACACAAAAAAATAGATATAATCAAAAGGTGATTCAAATATTTTTGAATTATTAACTATCTCTAATATATGTGTAAAATTAGTATTTGGGTTTTTGAAACATTTTACTTACTTATTATGCGATTTATTCTATTAAGCATATCATGCCAAGAAAGAAAAATCAATCAACCTTTCATTTTTAAATGAACATTCGTATTTCATGTTGGATTTTTTAAATTTTAATTAAATTAAATTTTTCGTTATTTACGATATCCAAAATTGCATTGTTTATTTCTCCCTTATTGATATCGTAACAACAGAGCTGTATTCATCTTTGCTATCTCACCAGATTCAGAGTATCCAGTATTGTCCAAAGATTCGTAAAAGGTACAAAAAAATTACATATTTCTTGGACTACATTGAAAAAAAAAGAAACTAATTATATTACAAAAAAGCTCAGCGATTTTTGTTCCAAAGTGAATTTTGCTTCTATTTTCCATATTTGCTCCACTTCTGTAACCCTAACCAAGCATGTCTTCAACATTCAAAGTTCATCGAATGTGAAACATTTGCAACAAAAACAAAAGTTACAATTCAATTTCTCGGAATAAATATAATACTGACCCCCCTTTTTCCATTTTTCTCTATTATAATTTGTATCTATTTTTTTTAACAAGTTCCGTTTCAACTAAATTCGCAATTTTTCGTCAATAATGCTCAATAATTTAATCTTTTGCAGGCCCGCGCTTACGAGATTGAACATTAGATAATTTCTTTTTCGATTCCATGTTAAGCAATAAGCAGAACAATAATTTACTAATTTGCAGAGTTATTAAATAAATTTTAATTAAATTAAATTTTTCGTTATTTACGATATCCAAAATTGCATTGTTTATTTCTCCTTATTGATATCGTAACAACAGAGCTGTATTCATCTTTGCTATCTCACCAGATTCAGAGTATCCAGTATTGTCCAAAGATTCGTAAAAGGTACAAAAAAATTACATATTTCTTGGATTACATTGAAAAAAAAAAAACTAATTATATTACAAAAAAGCTCAGCGATTTTTGTTCCAAAGTGAATTTTGCTTCTATTTTCCAAATTTGCTCCATTTCTGTAACCCTAACCAAGCATGTCTTCAACATTCAAAGTTCATATATATAGTTGAGTTCTGGATTTGCAAATGTTGTGTTGCGCTTTAACACATAGAAGACCTATATATATATACAATACAATACATGAAAGTTGAATGTATCGCCTTAAAAGAACTTACTCATATATATATAGTAAAAGTAAATAAAGTTAACTTACTCATATATAAAGTAAAAAAAAAAAATAATAAAGTAAAGATTTTTTCAAAACATCTTTATTTATCCATACGTTTCGACGTAAAATTCTACGTCATCTTCAGTGGTTCTGCAATTTAAAAAACAGAAAGTAACGTTACAATTTGAATATACATAAGCAATAGTAACAAGAAAAGTTTTAACTAAAGAGAATTGCAAAAAACATTACTTACTTGAATTATTTATATTATCACTAACACATATTAATATAACTTGCAAAAATTAATAATTATAGACAAGCACTAACTGTCAGTAATTTCTTTTTTTTAATAAAAAGAATAAAAGATAAAAAGTGATTAATAAATAAAATATTATACGTAATACACTTGCATCCGAGGCCAGTGCCAAACAGAATAATATGTTTGTAAGTATCCTAGATGTGAAGTCAAAATTTTAGAAAAAACAAACACATGTGCTGGTTTTTTGACCGAACGTCTTGGCGCGCTAAGCAAGTGTGCGTGATAGTGTTGTGCAACCGTGGTGTTAGGTATTCGATATGAATTGGGAAACATTATTTAGAACAAATTGGTAATTTTCGCAAATGAAGCTAGTGTCTGTGCGTTTATTTAAACAATTATTTCTGTTCAAGAAAATATAGGCCGATTCTGAAAAGCGCCTTTGTGAGACTTTCGATTCGTGATGAAGAACCTTTGCGTCATAAAAATTGAAAGTATGGTTATTTAGTTTTAAATGTTCTGTGATCAACTGTACTGAAGATGACGTAGAATTTTACGTCGAAACGTATGGATAAATAAAGACGTTTTGAAAAAATCTTTACTTTATTATTTTTTTTTTTACTTGATGTTACGCCCTCCAAGAAATCTATCATACATTTCAACATCAAATTTAAACATTTTCAACATATATATATATATATATATATATATATATATATATATATATATATATATATATATATATATATATATGCCCGATTCTAAATAACTCATCAAAATATATATATATATATATATATATATATATATAGTAGGTAACTCTGGAAACATTGTTTAGCCATGAAAAATCTTTTTAGAAGAATTTTAGTATAAAATATGTCATTGTGAATGTGAAAGTATGTGGTATGTATATAAGTGAAAGGCTGCTAACACAAATTACATTATTCACTGCAAAACGTGCCACATAGAAATTTCATGGGGTATATTGCTAATCATTGCAAGTGCTACCTTAATCTGAAACTGATTTCATTTAAATTGAATTGACACATTTGAAGATCCAATGTTTTGATATATTACCGCACTATTCATTCACTTAAACTTTTTTTTGAATCGGATCATTTTTCATATTTCATATTTTAATTATGCAGTAGCAGACTTAGCGTATTGAGTGAGATTTCATAACTTAGAAACCTGTACAGTGTTGGCATATCTTTGTATGATTACTTCTCAAACACTGTTGTATGTTCAGATTTTAATTATTTAAGCATCTCGAATAAGACCCTCTCGCTCGATACAATATTCTGTTTTCACTTTGAATGAGACTGTCTCGCTTAATAATTGTTTCGACTTTTTCTATCGCGAGTACTACATGCGCCTTTATTCATATATTATCTTAAAATTTCTGTCTACAGCAATAATTATTAGCCATTTTGCATCTATATATATATATATATATATATATATATATATATATATATATATATATATATGAATGTGAGCACAAATAGTCTATAGAAATATCGAATTGTTGAATAGATTATTATTTCATAGAGCTTATAAATTTGTACTTGTAAGTTTTTTTTTTTTAAATTAGAATTTTTATATTTTAAAAAAATATTTTTTTTCAATTTTTATGTTGTTTTGACTTTATATTATGATTTCTACGATATTAATGTTAATTAAATACACAAAAAAACCTGCTTATTTTTTGACCTCACTTCCAAAAAAAAAAACCCTAGCATTAAGTGGTTAATATTCAATCTTTACATTTGCTAAAATTGATCTTCAAATCATTCATGATATATTTGTATAATAATTTGATGCATCTAGTTTTATTGATAGTAAGCTTAAAAAAGTATTAAAATAGGAAAGTTGTGTGTTATAACAAAACCTACAAATCGGTCAAACCGCTTCTGAGAAGTATTGCCACTAACATCAAGACATGAGAATTTTATATACATAATATGTATATACATATATCTTATATATAAAATTTCCATGTAAGAATGCTCATTCCCATACTCTTCCAAAATGGTTTTAGGGGTTTTTGTCAAATTTTATAGGTTTGAGAAGCGGCTACTATCTATTATTCATGCATCTAAATGATAAGGGTCGTTCACTAATGATTTTTTTATTATTTTGACATAATTTTAGTTAATATTTTTGAGCTTGAAAAAAAATCTTGAATGTAACTTTGAAAAAAAAATCTTAAATGTAACTTTGAAAAAAAAATCTTGAATGTAACTTTGAAAAACAATTTATTTTTATTAAGGGGATTGTCCAGCCCTAATCCTTTTTTTTTATTTTGAAGTTAATTTTCCTTATTTAATTTTTATTAATATGGAATTGAAAAATATATACAACCCTTTACATCAAAAAACTGTTTATTTTCATCAAGGTTCCCTAACATTTTTTATTTTTAGACCAATTTTCTTTTCAATATTAAAATTCGAAATTGAAAAATACATGAAACTCATTTTACTTTAAAAAATTATTTATTTATTTTTGTCAACTCTCAATTTTTTAAATCTCAGTCAAACAGCTTGGCATGCCACATAACAATATAAAATGAATGATCAGAATTAATGAAAAGGTTGGTATTTGAAAAGACTATTAATATGACCCAGGACCATTTATATGTGGCATATTTTGCAGTGGGTAAACTATTCATACATTTTTGTTAGCTGCCCATTTTCACTTATATACCATATTTGCAATCAGTTATTTTTATACTAAACATTTTATACCAAAAATATTTTTTGTTGGATCAGCTAGTGTATATATATATATATATATATATATATATATATATATATATATATATATATATATATATATATAATATATACATAACCTACTGCAATAAAAATGTAATTGTAATTGTAAATGTAATGCAATTATAATTTAGTCTTCAGCTTAACTGAAGTTACTGTTTTTCTAAAAAGCATATGAAAGGTCATTTTGGTTTGAAAACATTAAAACTCACATATTACATAGCATAAATTTACCTAACGATGGTTTATCAAAAAATTGCTGACTAATAAAATTTGCAGATTGTATAGTTGTACTTCCACCAACAGTTGTTGGATGAGGTTGCTCTGAAGAATTACTAATTCTGGGCTTGTTAATGTCACTACAATTACTATCTAATTTAAGACCGGGAATATTGTAAGGTGTTGGACTTATAGGTGTCCCATCAGCATTAGTAGTTATAGGCCGACCACCTGAAAGAAATTGTAGAATTCATGATTCTTACCACTTAATATTAAATTGTAAATCATTTTTTACCTTGTGTAAGAGGTACACCGCTTGCAAAAGATAATGGACTAACTGAATTATCATTTACAGACAAATTGCTCAAGCCTGATGACAAAGTAGAAACATTAGCATGTTTACTGACGTGCATGGGAGTCATTTCTGGTGTAGATTTTGTAGCAGGATGTGGTGGCAAAACTCTGATGGGTATTCTGTGAAGATATCCATACCCTATTCCGCAACCTAAACTACCTTCACCGCCCCAATTTGATCTAGGTGTTATGGAAACCTATAATAAAATATTAAATCAATTTTCCTTAATTTTTGCTAATAATAGAGAGTTACAAATAATATAATTAAAATCATTAAGTAATTATAAATAATTCATATTTTTGAACATACAATAAGTAAGCCTATTCTGGGATTAGCTTTATCCTATTTCTCACATATCGAACAAGTTAAGTTACATACACATTAGCAGAGCTGCATTACAACTAAGTTCATCGAAGTATAGGTCTAAAAATGTTTTATAATTTATGCAGAATATGGATCCATTAAAAAAAACTTCATGAAAACTATTTAGACTCAATTAAGGTATGGACATTTTCATATAGACAAGATAATGTGAAAATGGTTCAAATGATCTTAATTACCTCACGGCATGCATCATCATTTGTATTATAAACATATAGCTTTAGAGGTTTATTTTCATGACTTTCAATTAGATTGAACAAATCTTCACTCTCATGTAGTATTGAATCTGCTCCAATAATATAGTCAGTAAACGGTTTCAAGCCAGCAAGTTCTGCTGGAGATGATGGATGAATCTCCTAAACAGTAACAATGGTCATTTAATATTTGTTGCATATTTGAAAATAAAATAAACTTACCATAACATGCCAAACGTTTTCATTAGCTCCTTCAAAAGAACAAAATTTGATACTGACGCCCAAAAGACCTTGACCACCCCAGCTTGTACTTGGAACTATTTGGATCTCCCGAATAATTTGGGTTTTGCTACTGTACACTGTCATAGTAATTACTTTGTCAACACTGTTCTTAAGTAATTCCTTAAGTGTATCATTATCTTGGTCAAGTCTAGTTTTATTAATTGCTACTATAAAGTCAAAAAATGCCTCCAAACCAGCTTTTTGTCCAGGGGAACCTTCTTGAACCTAAATAAAAAGAGAACACATTCAATATTAAAAACAAATAATACATAGGTAATAGTGTTTTGTTGGTGCATAACACACTGGTAGTTAATATATATACGTATATATATATATATATATATATATATATATATATATATCGAGAATTTTTTGTTCGACGTTGAAACATATTGAAATGAATAAAACAGCCAATGTGTCGAATGTAGAAAATTTATTTTAATTTTTCACACGTGTTGAGACTAGATGTGTCTCATCATTCAGGTAAAAGAAATTTACATTATAAAGAAAAAGTTTTTAAAATATATATATACACCTAAGTCTGTTTTTACACGGTAGATTGGTTCCAGAAGAAGCCGTGTAAAAAAAAAAAGTGTAAAAAAAGACATTGATCTTATACAAAAATGGGTGATTTGTTCCTAATCTCTAAAACCTATTAAAATTAGTGAAAAACAAGAATTTTTAAGAACAAGAATTCATGTTTATTTTAATAATAATTCCCCTAAATTAGTGCTATTCACATTTGCTTTGACCAGTAAAAATTGTTTGTACGCGCTAAAGGGGAATTCACTTAAATCTTTAAGCTAGTGTTCGCAAACTATCGATACTATCGATGGTTTCAGACTTTTTTCTTTCATAAATACTTTTTTGTGATATGAACATACTTCGCAAAAATTAAATTTGACAGAAAAAATGTAAGTACATAACATTTCAAATCGTGCTAAATGGAATAAAAGCGTGTAAAAAAGTTAAATATATTCAATTTTCAAACCGTGTTATATCAAAACCGTGTACAAAAAGACCATGTAAAAACAGACTTAGGTGTATATATATATATATATATATATATATATATATATATATATATATATATATATATGTACAGTAGAGCCTTAATTCACCGGGCTAATTGTTGTCAATAGACATTCAGATAATCAAAAGTCCAAATAATGGAAAGTATAAAAAATAATGCAGTGTATTTAATAAAAATAATAAACACATACACAAATATCAACAAAAATCAATATTTATTAAGAAATGAACACTTGCTTATGTATGTTCATACATATTTTCTTAGATTACATTACATACATATACTAAACTGCAGCATTAATTATGCAAAAATTTGACTTGTAGGTATGTACATACATATAAATTGGTCGCGGTTGGTAGTACGGGAAATCAAGAATCTGTTGGATAAACGAGGGCTGGATAAACGAGGTTCTATATATATCTCCTTATAAATAAAAATGGAGCTCGAAAAAATAATCCGCTAAAACTCGAAAACGGCTGAACCGATTTGGCCAGTCTTAGTCTTGAAAAATTCGTGCCAATCCAGCGGTTGTCCATAAGGTGAGAAATTATTTCAAAGTCGCGTAGAAACTTTACATTTTTAATTTCAAAATTTTTGTAGAAGCGTAATTTAAATAAAACAATGAATGGTGGCTAATACGTCAAATGTCAAACGTTTTTGACAGATGATGTTCAATTACATTTAATAGGATGTTTTATGTGAATATTATCTAATTATGATTGAATTGTAGTAAGTAGTTTTGTTCGTAGTTATATTTATACACAAAAACGTTATTAAACGGATTGCAAGTGTTACATAAAAGTATTTTCTTCCGTTGATAGTTTTTTAGCATATTAGTTAAAAATGTAATTATTATGTAAAATACCTTCAAATTGTTTTGTATTTTGTAAAATACCTTTAAAATTATAATAAGACATTAAATCTGTTAAAGCTACTCTGCCTATAGGGTAAAAAGGACTAGATAACAAATTTTTGAAAGATAGCAAAAAAGCACATTTCTACAATGATGCAGTAGCTGACAGTTTTACTGAACGTAATTTACTTTATTTCATCGAATGTTACTTGGAACTTTTCAAAAAGCAGGTTAAAGAAGAAATACTTAATTCATTTTCTATCTCACCTCGCAGAATTTTGAAAATTTTGTATAAGCTCAGTAGTATTATTTACAATTATACACAAAATCCAGAATCCAAAAAGAATCTGAAAAACTTGAAACGTAATCAATAAGTCGAAAGACTAAAAAAGACTTGGATAAAACTTCCAGTTTGATTGTATTGCCAAAATATAGACAAACTAATGAGGTTTATAATACCTCATTGTATATAGCAATAGTTTTACACTATTTTCATGGTGTTCCTCTTGTCATATTTGGGGTAGAAATATTGAATTATTTCAGTATTTTAGAATATATGTTTTATTATAATAATATAAGCATATAATTTAATATATTATATTAAATCTTACACGTAGAACATGATATCCTTCCATACCGCCACCAGGAATTTCGACACTTTGCGAGCTCCCCATTTTCTTGTCAAACACTTATTATATGTTCAGATGTAAGAGTTGTGGCATAATAATCAATTGTGCATAGAATTATTAATGTTATATCAAACGTTATTTTATTTGATTTTCGAGAAAAAAGATGACGTGTATGACATTTCTACTTTAAATCTTCAATTATCATTTATTGAAGCCCATAGTGCAAAAATGTTTAAGTTGGCCATAGTGACGGTTTGACATGACTCAAAACTGTCATTAAACTGTATAGCGGTCGCATGACGCGCATGACACATGACACTTGAGCAACATACGTTCTAAGTGGCGCAACACACAGGCAACGCAACATGAAGTACGCAACTAACGGTTGCAAGTCTGCAATCCCACTGTAATATCAAATCTTGCAACCCCTTGCAAGAAGGGATGAAATTGAGCTACCCAAAAATCTCTCTCTTCCTTCCGCCTTCGCCGAGTGCACATAACCAAGAAGAATTATTATTTTGATATAAATTAAATATTTTGTATTTCAAATTAGAATAAATTAGTGTATTTTCAAGTGTTATTACTTTTTGATTATAAACAATTATATATTTTTATTTAGACGCACAACGTCTAAAGTGGTGACCCCTGTAAATAAGAACACGTGCTAAAAAATAATAAACTAAAAAATGTCTACAGAAAAACTAGACAAATCTCAAATTAACTTGGACGCAACAGAACTCGGGCGGAAGGAGCGCTGCGGCGAAGAAACTCCAGAAAACGATGTGGGACATCTTCTCAACGTGAGTAAGCAGAGTCTTTCGCCGTTCATGGAGGATGCACCGGATCTATGGTTCCTCATCATTGAGTCGGAGTTCCAAGCATGGAGAACAAAATCCGACGACATCAAGTACACATCGGTACTAAAAGCATTAGACAGGACAACACTGAACACAATTGCCGATGTTCTTCGTGACCCACCGGCAAAAGACAGGTATGAGAATATTAAAAAAGTAATTATAAACCGCTTATCTGAATCCAGGTCAAAACAACTCGACAAATTGCTAAAAAGCTTATCATTAGACAACAAAAAACCCTCCCAACTACTAAGGGAGATGACAGTATTGGCCAATAAAGAGATCAGCAATGACATTATACATAAGTTGTGGTTGGAACGATTACCACACAACATCAGAACACACCTTGTTATAACAGAAAAGTCAGACCTGGACACAATTGCTGAACTTGCCGACAAACTAATGGATGTATGTGGTTCCAACTACGTCATGGCAACTAGCAAGGACACCACAGACAGTAAGTTAGAAAAACTAAATAATATCCTCATATCTGCTCTAAAGGAAATTCGGGAACTAAAAGCTGTGCAACTAGCACAGCAACAGGAAATAGAACAGCTGAAATCACAACCCAGTCACTACAACCAGTCCACACAATTCCAGAGAAGACCTAGATCTAGAACACCATCCAAAAGTCATGTGTGCTATTACCATATAAGATTTGGTGAAAAAAGTAAGAAATGCACAGCACCATGCCTGTTCACCAACAAAGTACATCCGGAAAACTGAAGCCACCATCAAGCACAGGAGCGTGTGAAGATGGTGACATAAATTCGTTAAACACAGAGCTCCGATTACATATAACTTGCAAAAAAACTTCACAATCTTTTCTTGTAGACTCAGGATCCATTCTTTCAATTTTACCGGCAAGCAAATATCGATGTGGACAACAAAGGGATGAACTGGTACTGTTTGCTGCAAATTCGAGTCCAATACATACCTATGAAAAAAAACATGTGGAACTCGACCTCTCATTAAGACGGAGTTTCACATGGCCATTCATCATTGCTGATGTGTCAACAGCAATCATCGGAGCTGACTTCTTAAGCCATTTCAACCTGCTGCTTGACCTCAAAGAGAAAAGATTAATTGATCCCATTACAAGATTAACGTCAAATGGACAAATGCTACCATCAAGTTTGTATAATATTTCTACTATTAATCCAACCAATAACTACAGGCATCTATTAAATAATTACATTAACATCACCAAACCACAACACAACTTTAAATGCAAGGATCCAAGCCTGGCACATAAGATTATTACCACAGGACCGCCAGTTGCAGCCAGATTTAGAAAAATCTTTGGGGAAAAAGCAGCAGCAGCAAAAATGGAAATTCAAGAATTACTCAACACAGGAATACTTAGACCATCAAGTAGCCAATGGGCCAGTCCTATACATATGACACAAAAGAAAAATGGTAAGTACAGGTTGTGCGGTGATTATCGTAAGTTAAACGCCAACACTGTACCTGACAAATACCCTCCACCACTGATTCAAGATGTGTTTCCATTACTACACGATAAAAAAATATTCTCGACGCTGGATCTATTCAAAGCTTACCACCAGGTACCAATGGACGAGGAAAGCATCCAAAAAACAGCGATCATAACACCATGGGGACTTTATGAATATTTAGCGATGCCTTTTGGACTTAAAAATGCTACACAGACATTTCAAAGATTTATCAACCACATCTTCAGAGGTCTAGAATTTGTATTCATTTATATAGATGACATCCTTGTCATGTCCAAGGATGAACACGAACATCAAGAACACCTACGCCTAGTATTTGAAAAACTACAAGAACATTCGCTGTCCATCAATACTGAAAAATGCAGGCTAGGTCAGACAGAAGTGGACTTCCTTGGATACAGAATACACACCAAGGGCTACACACCATGCACAGACAGAATAAAGAAAATTTTAGAGTTTCCAAAGCCAACAACTGTGGTAGAACTTCGACGATTCATTGGCATGGCCAATTATTACAAGAAGTCAATACCAGGATCAGCAAAAATTCAGATACCGCTCAATGCCTATTTGACAAAATCTAAGAAAAATGACAAAACACCCATACTGTGGAACCCGGAAGCTGAACATGCCTTTGAAGAACTCAAGAAAAGTCTATCAAACAGTACTTTACTGCATTATCCTGCTGCATCAGCCAACCTTTGCCTCACCACGGATGCATCCACCATAGCCATCGGAGCCGTCCTGGAGCAGGAGGAAAATGGAACCTGGTGCTCCATTGGATTTCACTCTAGAAAACTTAGCACAACTGAACAAAGATATTCCACCTATGACCGTGAACTTCTTGCCATATTTGCTGCAATAAAATTCTTCGAACATCTATTAGAAGGTAGGCATTTTACAATCAGAACTGATCACAAACCCATCACCTATGCCTTCCAACAAAGACTGGACAAAGCTTCAGACAGGCAGAGACGACAACTGGAGTATATTTCACAATTTTCCACAGACATAGTTTATGTGAAAGGTGATCAAAATATAGTTGCTGACACTCTTTCCAGAATTAATACCGTTCAAATGCCTACCAAACTCACTGCAGAAGAAATAGCAAAATATCAAGAAACAGACACCGAACTACCAACTTTACTGGCCGGAAATACATCTCTACAACTAAAAAAAGTCACCATTGATTCACATGCAGTATATTGTCATATTGATACTAAATTTGTCAAACCATATCTTCCACAGAATCTACGTAAGCTGGCTTTCAATGTGATCCATGGAGTATCACACCCAAGTATCAGAACAACATCAAAGGAAGTACGAAGAAGATATGTTTGGCCTGGTATTGCAAGAGATATCAACAATTGGACTCGACAATGTACTGCATGCCAAAAATCAAAAGTTCACAGGCACAATCATCTTTTACCAGAACATATACCAATTCCAGAACAAAGATTTAGCCATTTACACACTGATATTATAATGTTACCAAACCACAATGGATACCAGTATTGCTTAACTATCATTGACAGGTTTACTAGGTGGCCGGAGGCCATACCTCTCAAAGACATATCAGCTGACACCGTGGTACAAGCATTATTCACTCACTGGATATCCAGATTTGGATCACCGGCTACAATTACCTCCGACCAGGGCACACAGTTCGAAGCAGCATTATTCAAATCTCTAGCTCAGACAATAGGTGCAAAGAAAATACGCACTACAGCTTTCCACCCACAGTCAAACGGTCTTGTTGAACGATGGCACAGAACATTAAAAGCAGCATTAATGTGTTCACCAGAACCCTGGACTACGGTGCTACCATTTGTACTTCTGGGCCTTCGTAACTCACTAAAAGAGGACATCCAAGCATCTCCAGCCGAAATGGTTTATGGAACGCCACTAAGACTCCCAGGAGATTTCTTCATTACACCGGACCTGGATCAAAACCCACAAATTTTTATTGACAAACACAGAAAAGTCATGAACGCACTCAAACCTACTCCTACGGCATCATAACAAGTCAAAGATGTTCATTCTAAAGGATTTAGATACTTGTACACATGTCTTCATAAGATCAGATCACGTTCGGAAACCACTGGAGCCTCCATACAGCGGACCACACAAAGTTCTTGAACGGACAACAGACAAAATATACAAGATCCTCGTAAATGGCATTGAGAAAAACATCTCCGTAGACAGATTAAAACCGGCATACATTACCAAGACCGACGATGAATTTCAAGAAAATACACCCCAAATTGAGCAACACCACTGGGGATCATCCATGGATCCTCCGAAGAAAACTTACTCGAAAAGAGTAACATTCAAAACATAATTTTTTTTCTATATTACAGATTTTTCATCAGGCTCTCCTGTCAGATTACTACACGCAATCTCATTCAGGGGGGAATACTATAGCGGTCGCATGACGCGCATGACACATGACACTTGAGCAACATACGTTCTAAGTGGCGCAACACACAGGCAACGCAACATGAAGTACGCAACTAACGGTTGCAAGTCTGCAATCCCACTGTAATATCAAATCTTGCAACCCCTTGCAAGAAGGGATGAAATTGAGCTACCCAAAAATCTCTCTCTTCCTTCCGCCTTCGCCGAGTGCACATAACCAAGAAGAATTATTATTTTGATATAAATTAAATATTTTGTATTTCAAATTAGAATAAATTAGTGTATTTTCAAGTGTTATTACTTTTTGATTATAAACAATTATATATTTTTATTTAGACGCACAACGTCTAAAACTGCAAGATGCAAGCTCTCCTCTAGCGGATTTTTAAATGAAACTCGACGACCAACAAATATGGCGGATGACACATTTATGAGTTGAATTTGCTGTCAACTAATATACATGGGGACATAGATAAAAGAAGAGTATATAGATCGCTCTCTCGGGCCATATTTCGTTGCCACATTCCTGTGTTAGTTGAAGCCCCGCGCTACAGATGGCACTAGTCGCCTGAACGGGTGCGTATAAAAAATACTATAGAAATGAACCAAAATTATATGGACCGTTTTAATTCAAAATTTAAAAAAAGAAAAATTGAAAAAAAAAAAAATTTTGAAGCATTTATTTTTCACAAAAACATTCTACATTATATCTACATAGTTCTCTTTATAAACAAAGCACACATAGCATAAAAATGTACATAAATATACACATTATCCACAATGTATATATATATATAACATTATATATGATTATAATAGATGGTAGTAAGCTGTAAAAACTATGTGCGAAAAGCATAAAAATGTACTTAAATGTACACCCTATCCACAATGTATATATATATATACAAATATATATATATATATATATATATATATACATATATATATATATATATACATATATATATATATATATATGTGTGTGTGTGTAATATCATTTTAGCATATCAGCCTTTCAAGCTGAGCACAAAAAGAATAGAAATGTACATGAATGTATATATTATTTATATATATACATATACATATATAACCACAATTCTTTGATTGATATTGATTCAGATCAATATATAACCAATATATATATATATATATATATATATATATATATATTTACATATATATTTATTTTGATTAACATTAAGTTACATAATATCTATGATGTACAGTCTCTATTTGGGAATCTTTTCTGCGCTATTGTTAATGTGCATTCAAATGTTTGTTCAAAATGTCATTATTATCATTGTCTTAAAGAAAAACAACAATCATTGATATTATTATAACAGTACTTAATAGTTTTCTTATAGCATCTACAATAAGACATTTTAGAGTAAAGCTATTGACATCTCTTTCAGAATAGTCAAATGCAATAAGCAAGTGCACATTAAGGGTGTTTTATCCCTTTGCTTTTTAGAATTTTATCATTAATCATGATTATACTTTGCCTGTCATTTGACAGTTCCTGAAAATCTATACAATGTGATTCCCTTTATCATCATTAAACAACACAGATAATAATATTTCTTGTAATATCAAAATGAAATTATTAATACTTAAAAACTTTTCCTGTGACATAGCCAAACCTAAATTAACCTTTGCACTAGCTAGAATTTCACCATTAATTGAGAATTTCCTTTCACTTACGATTATATCATTAGTGTTTTTAGTATGTTCTCCAAACTGACTTAATATATAATTACGAGTCGTACTGTTCAATATTAGTGGGAGATCAGCAAAGATTTCAGCACATTTCAGACTTCATTCTTATTGTTTTTTCCTGTGTATTCATTCATCTCATATCAATACTTGTACACTTGTGAATGTGTTTAGTAAACCGTCTAAACATTTTACATTTGAACGTATTTTCCTTTTATACTGCTGAAAAAATCGATGTAGAATTATTAGTTATGATCCTACATTATTAGAACAAGATTAATTTATATTTAGTTATTTAATAACATACCTTTCAGAGAGCTGACAGGAATTCTCTCTGTCTATTTATAACCTTAAAATTTCTAGTATTGATATAGTTAAATGTCTCAATTATTTCTGAATTATTAAACTGTAATGAAAAATCATATCAGAATAGTACAATCAAATGAAAGTAATTCGAAGTATGCATATTAATAAAAGTACTCACTTAGATTGAAAGCCGGCAAATATTATTACTTATTTTACTTTTACTTCGTCGTTTCTCGCTGGAACTACATAATACATGCATTTTTCTTGGTATTTCTTCTTCGTTAAACAATGCACTTCGACAGCTTATTTGTTTTTTACTCTAACAAGCATTTATTATATTGTCTAGGTTATCTCTCCATGAAAAATTTATTACAATGGACGCCATGTTTAATTTAAGTATCTGTCATATGTCAAATTCGATTTCAAAGTGAAAAAAAAAAAAAAAAAAAAAAAACAAGCGCGACCGGCGGCAGGGGCTCTAACTAAACTCGGGTTACAGACGTTTGTTCCGAGATTACCGGCCATGCATGGGGACAAGGATAAATAAGCATAAATAGATCGCTATCTCGGGCCATTTGACGTTACACTCATTTTAATTTACGAATAGATCACTACATGGCAGCACATGTACATACAGTATGTAAATTAACCCCTGGTATTACTTCTACATTTGTACATAAAATCAATACAGCCCAAAAATCTGAAAAAAATTATTATTTGAAATAAGAACAAAACATACGAAATACAAAATATATTTTCAAATATATCACAGACATATTTTTGAAGAATTATAAACTAAACAGAAATAACTGACTACTATTAATTAAAGTATATTACAGACATATTTTTAAAGTACTTATTCTATTAATATTCTAGAAATAACTTATTCATATTAATTACTTAATGACTAATAATAATATATTAAAAACTTAAAAACTAAGAAGTAAAAAGTGCAGGAGTATTGATGATGTAATGACAAATTTAGAAGGAATGACAAGCAATGCAATAATTTAAAAGGATAAAAAGAACAGCACATTTTTAAAAAAGAATGAATACTTTCCAAACAAAATAATCCTAAAAACAAAACATATATATATTGATATCCAAATTGAGATAAAACTAAATTCCTATGATTAAAATTCATTTACGAGACATTCTTGTTTATTATCTCTCCATTTAATAGTTATTTTGCTATCTAATCAATCATTAATAAAGTTATATTTGACGAAATCTTTGAATAGTTTCTGTATAAGGGTTTTTTTAAACGTAAGTAACCAAAACCCTGAACTACTTTTAATTTATACCAATTGTAGCTCAAATCTATCTATCGTTTTAATCCAGTTTTTATTGCAAGGAGGTTTAGTTAAAACTATAACTAAACCCTTGCGCTTTATAAAATGTCTTTGAGTATGCTCTCTTAATTGAGACATTATCAAAATTCTTGCCCTTACATTTTAAGTTTCCGGAATATTTGAAAACTTCTCAGAACATTGTATACTCTGTTGGAATTTATCCTTTAAATTATTGCATTGCATTTTAATCCCGAAACAAAATTTGATGTATCATACATCTTCTGGGTGTTAAGGCACTCCTACGCCTTATCATTGCATTCTGCGGCAATTTGCAGCTACCATCAAGGACTTCTATTGAATATATTGTTATATCATATTAATTGAAGATATTGTAATTATCATATTAAATATTTTTGCTGCAATTAGTATGAAAAAATACCTTTTCAGAAAACTGGTGTCAGAATAGGTGACTTTTAACCTGCACTTCACAATCTTAGAGGTGCTGCAAAAATCTTTTTCAAGGTGTTTAGGCTTCCATCTCCTAAGAACATAAGATTCATTTATTAATATTTTTTTGCAAATGTTATTGAAGTATTTAGAGTTATAATTACTTGTCCTTGTCCTTAGAGTTGCAGATTGTTCTTCTGGTTCTGTATCAGAGCATTCTCCAGTGACTTGAAAACTATTTTGTTATTGCCGTAAAGGAGACACTTCTATTTGGTTTCGATTTCAAATTATCGTTGATTTGTGCCACAAACCGAAGAGTTAGGTCATCCATTAAAAGATTATTCGCCCTCTGCATCCAAATTGAAAGCATCTTTTTACACACAAATATATATAATATATATTTACACAAATATATATATATATATATAACATTTTAATAGTATTGTGATGATACATATTCATTATATGCATAATATATCATTATATACATACCTGATAATTAGATGCCGGAAAGACATGCATTTTTTTATTATATTTGGGGTTATAACAATTTGGCACATAACACTTTATGATTTTAACTTAATAATAAATGAAAAAAGTATTCACCAAAACATAATTATATATAAACAATCACAGAAAATCTCAACTACAATACGCGATGACAACTTGACAACTTATAGAAGATGGCCGATCAAATCAATGTAGATCAACAAGCCAGCTGCTAGATCAATGAAATTGGAAATCGTAGCGCCATCCTTCGAACTATTCAAATACCAATCCATTTCAAAACACGGTAATCTTCATTTGTTCGGAGATTACCGGCCATGGGCACAACACAGTTCATTCACAAAGCCTACTGACACAACAGATATTTTTTGGATTACAATTATTGCCAGTTAGGTGAGTTAACAAGAGTGCTTTATCATTATAAGGATGGTACATGCTTATTTATCTAGGGTACATGGTTTGTGTTACAATTTATGCTCAACAATATTTAATGCCTCACAAGGAAAACCCCAGGTTTACTCTTCTGGGATTTTGATGAAACTTTGGCTGATGATATAGTTTATTGTCAATCCGAACCCTTTAAAATATTATAGGTATATGCATGGCCGGTAATCTCCGAGCAAACGCCTGTAACCCGAGTTTAGTTAGAGCCCCCGCCGCTGGTCGCGCTTGTTTTCATTTTTTTTTTTTTTTTACTTTGAAATCGAATTTGACATATGACAGATACGTAAATGAAACATGGCGTCCATTGTAATAAATTTTTCATGAAGAGATTACCTAGAGTCTAGACAATATAATAAACGCTTGTTAAAGTAAAAAACAAATTAGCTGTCTAAGTGCATTGTTTAACGATGAAGAAATACCAAGAAAAATGCATGTATTATGTAGTTCCAGCGAGAAACGACGAAGTAAAAGTAAAATGGTTAATAATATTTGCAGGCTTTCAATCTAAGTGAGTACTTTTATTAATATGCATACTTCAAATTACTTCCATTTGATTGTACTATTCTGATATGATTTTTCATTACAGTTTAATAATGCAGTAATAATTGAGACATTTAACTATATCAATACTAGAAATTTTAAGGTTATAAATAGACAGAGAGAATTCCCGTCAGCTCTCTGAAAGGTATGTTATTAAATAACTAAATATAAATTATTTTTTTCAGCAGTATTAAAGGAAAATACGTTTAATTGTAAAATGGTTAGACGGTTTACTAAACACATTCACAAGTATACAAGTATTGATATGAGATGAATGAATACTCAGGAAAAAACAATTAGAATGAAGTCTGAAATATGTGCTGAAATCTTTGCTGATCTCCCACTAATATTGAACAGTAGGACTCGTAATTATATATTAAGTCAGTTTGGAGAACATACTAAAAACGCTAATGATATAATCGTAAGTGGAAGGAAATTCTCAATTAATGGTGAAATTCTAGCTAGTGCAAAGGTTAATTTGGGTTTGGCTATGTCACAGGAAAAGTTTTTAAGTATTAATAATTTCATTTTGATATTACAAGAAATATTATTATCACACATTGTATAGATTTTCAGGAACTGTCAAATGACAGGCAAAGTATAATCATGATTAATGATAAAATTCTAGCTAGTGCAAAGGGATAAAACACCCTTAATGTGCACTGCTTATTGCATTTGACTATTCTGAAAGAGATATCAATAGCTTTACTCTAAAATGTCTTATTGTAGATGCTATAAGAAAACTATTAAGTACTGTTATAATAATATCAATGATTTGTTTTTCTTTAAGACAATGATAATAATGACATTTTGAACCAACATTTGAATGCACATTAACAATAGCGCAGAAAAGATTCCTAAATAGAGACTGTACATCATAGATATTATGTAACTTAATGTTAATCAAAATAAATATATATGTAAATATATATGTAAATATATATATATATATATATATATATATATATATATATACACATGCAGGTATGAATTGTGGTTATATATGTATATGTATATATATATATATATATATATATATATATATATATATAATTGTTTAATATGAACAAAACAGCACTCAGATTTGTTTAACACAACTTTATTTTATGATTACAGACGTTTCGAGACCATGGTGTGTCTCATCTTCAGTGTAATTTCAAAAACAGTTACTTATATACTACACATTCTTTAATAATTTATTTAAATTTCATTTAATTTTTGATATACAAAAAACACCAACTATTCCTTGCAATGCTTGACACAGTACTAAAGAAACATATAACACTTACAGAAATATTCTAAACAAATTTGAAGTACTTCATTTAAAAGGTTCAAGTAATTTTGCGACTCTATTTTTAATAATTGGACAAATTAACTTATATGGAAAATTATTGCCAAGTAGGATCGTTTTAACTAATTAATAATATTAATAATATTAATATTATTATCATAATATTAATAATTTTCCATATAAGTTAATTTGTCCAATTATTAAAAATAGAGTCGCAAAATTACTTGAACCTTTTGATAAGAAACCGGAAGAGCCTGGCAAAACAAGTGTTCCTGAAAAAACTTTTTTCATTAATTTTCCATATCTTGACAATAATTTTGACCAATTATCAAAAAGACTTTTCAAAAAACACAATATTCGTATTACTTTTTCTTCATTAAAACAATTAAAATTTTTATATTCCAAAATTAAAGATGAAACTCCATTAACAAAAAAGAAAGATATAGTTTATAAAGTAAATTGTTTGGATTGTAATTGCTCTTATATTGGCCAGACCTGCCAGAACTTAGAAAAGAGACTCAGGCAACATGAATTACAATGTGAAAAAATAGATAACAAAAAATTTAAAAGTACACTTGTGGATCATGCTAATATCAACAACCATAAGTTTGATTTTGACAATCCCCAAATTTTATTCCATGAGAAAGACTTATTTAAACGGAGCATGGCAGAATCAATGTTAATAGTTCGGACTAACAATAGCATAAATCTAAGAACCGACACAAATATTTTACATGACACTTATATAAACATCATTAATAATTTATAAATTTTTTCATTTATCTTATTCTTTTCAATAAATTAATTTGTTTTTTCATTTTTATCGATTTTTGTATGCGATAGCACTCCTTTTGTTTACATTATAATGATACCCATTCTGTCTCCATCTAGATAAGTACTTCAAATTTGTTTAGAATATTTCTGTAAGTGTTATTTGTTTCTTTAGTACTGTGTCAAGCATTGCAAGAAATAGTTGGTGTTTTTTGTATATCAAAAATTAAATGAAATTTAAATAAATTATTAAAGAATGTGTAGTATATAAGTAACTGTTTTTGAAATTACACTGAAGATGAGACACACCATGGTCTCGAAACGTCTGTAATCATAAAATAAAGTTGTGTTAAACAAATCTGAGTGCTGTTTTGTTCATATTAAACAATTAATATTCGTTCCACTCATATCATAAAATTCTATATTATATATATATATATATAAATAATATATACTTTCATGTACATTTCTATTCTTTTTGTGCTCAGCTTGAAAGGCTGATATGCTAAAATGATATTACACACAAACATATGTGTATATACATACATATATATATATATATATATATATATATACATTGTGGATAGCGTGTACATTTATGTACATTTTTATGCTTTTCGCACATAGCTTATACAGCTTACTACCATCTATTTCTTATCATATATAATGTTATGTATATATATATATATATATATATATATATATATATATATATATATATATATATATATATATATATATATATTTTGTATGATTCTGAATTTGATGTTGACATATGTATTAACCAAGTCTAATAATCGGGCATAACATCAATAAAAAACATGAATTTCTTTCAAAAATTTATTTTAAATCCATACGTTTCGGCTATAATCCTAGCCTTCATTCAGTGGAAACTAAAAATAAAATTAAAAACTAAAACAATTGAATTGGAGTGAAAAGAAAAAATAAAATAGTAATTAGTACTTACAATTAGTAGATCTTAGTGTTAAATTGGAAAATTTTAATAATCCATGGTATTAGGATATGGTAATGCACTACACTATGTATTATAAACATTAACTTGAAATTACACGATATTTTCACAAAATACTGATTTGAAAAAATCACAAATGGATAGTGTGTTATTCGTAGACTGGTTGAAGATGTAATGGAGAAAGACATTTTTTAAAAAATATTTTTACCAAGATTCTAACATGTGCGGAACGAATTGCGAATCCTTTGCACGAACGCTTTTATTGTTTTGTAAGAAATTTGGAAATGTTATCTAAATAGAAGAGATTTGTGTCGCACAGCGTGTTGAGTTCATTCCGTTTATTTATTGTCTTATTGTTATAAATAGTTAAAAAAGATCCCTCTATAATTCTTCGTTTAAATAAACTTTGTTCGAATTGTAGTACAGTCGGATTAGAAAAGTCCATATTGTGTTTTAAAGTGTATATATGGTCTGCAAGTACAGTTTTGAATTGTTTGGGGTTTTTTGAATTATTTTTATGTTGTTGTAACCGTTTATTGAGGTTCTGGCTAGTTTCTCCTATGTAAATTAAATTACAGTCTAAACAATTTATTTGATAGACGAGATTTCTGAGTCGTTCGATATTAAATGGGGTTTTTGTTTTGGTAAAAATAGTGCTAGTAGTTGTAAAAAATTGTTCCTAAATTTTACGAAATAGACATTAAAAAATTCCAATTCATTAGTAATAATTCCCCATACAATAGTTTACAAAAAGTTAGTTTAAAATACATTACACTCACAATTAACAGGTGTATCAAAAATATTTGTAATTTTAGAAATACGATTGAAAAAATCACAAATTGGTTGTGTCGCACAGTAGAAATCGATGTTTTTGAAAACTTTTTATATTTAGAAACAATTAGAAACAACAAACAGTTCAATAGTTTGAAACTTTCGTATACTAACAAATTTAATAAACTATTACAAAATAAATTAGAAAATAACAAAATAATTTTAGATAAAAATATTATTGATAAGTGGTTAAAAAATTATTCTTCTATCGACATACCAGACAGACTATTGTACATATTCGCTTTAGGACCCAATTTTTCAGTTCCTGCTTCTTGTCGTAATTTTAACTTTATTAAATTGCTTAGTAATTTAGAATATGGTTTACAACAAATTAAAGATCCGAAAACTAAAATTCACACTAGAAATCTTTTTTGTAAAAAATTCATCCAACATATTAATTCCTTTAATACTAAAAATACAACTTACAATAATATTCTTAGAGACCTTAAAGCATGCAAAATATTTCTCAAAAATCATCCGGATATAGTGGTCACTAAAGCGGATAAAGGCAACATCACTGTTATCATAGACAAACAAGACTATATAAATAAAATATCTGAATTATTACTCGACACTAATACTTACAAAATTACCAATAACGATCCAACTGACTATATAAACCGCATGTGCCATAAATTTTTAGACAAACTTACAACTAACAAAAGAGATAACTTCTGACCTGAAAAATTTACACCCATATTTTCCCAGAATTTATGGCCTTCCCAAAGTCCACAAAAATAATTTACCTTTTAGACCAATAGTTTCGGACATTAATACCCCCCTATATAAACTTTCAAAATACATAAGTAACATTTTAACTACAATAACAAAACAATCACCACACTACATAAAAAATTCTTATGAACTCATTACTGACTTAAAACACAAGATAAATTATATACCAGACAACTACAAACTAATTAGTTTAGGCGTAGTCTCACTTTTTACTAATGTACCCCTAGACCTTATTTTAGACGCAATAACAATCCGATGGAATGAAATTTCCCCGTTGACTTCTTTATCGTTGCACTGGTTCAGGGAAACTATCAAGTTCATTGTCTCTAATACTTATTTTGAATTCAATGGCTCTTTCTATTATCAAATTTTTGGGGCGCCAATATCCTTACAACTTCTCGAAAATACAATTTTTAAAAATTACAATAAACATATTTTTTATTACCGTTATGTAGATGACATTATCACTTGTATCCCTAGTAATGATGTCACTATGATAATTGATCAATTTAACAACGTCAATAAAAAATTAAAATTTACAGTGGAATCGGAGACAATGAACTCGATAAGTTTCTTAGACATAAAACTTATACGTACTACAGATAACAAACTAATAACAAATTGGTACCAAAAACCAACTAACTCTGGACGTTACCTTAATTACTTTTCTTATCATCCACTCAAAATGAAAATAGGTACTATAATAAATCTAACGGACCACGCAATACTTCTATCGGAAAAAACATTTTGGGACAACAACATCAAATTAATTACAAAAATTCTAACAGATAACTCTTATCCCCTAAAACTTATAAATTCTGTAACTAGTAACAGACGAACGTACCTTTTGAATAAAATGGACAATTGCACAGTACATAACGATTTACCTGACTCAGAAACTCATTCTGGTGTAATATGTTTGCCATACATTAAAGAATTGTATGTTCCTCGGAAAAAACTTTTTTATAAATCTGGACTTCGACTTGTAACCAATTTTAGTACAACTACTAGCACTATTTTTACCAAGACAAAAACCCCATTTAATATTGAACGACTCAGAAATCTCGTCTATCAAATAAATTGTTTAGACTGTAATTTAATTTACATAGGAGAAACTAGCCAGAACCTTAATAAACGGTTACAACAACATAAAAACAATTCAAAAAACCCCAAATAATTCAAAACTGTACTTGCAGACCATATATATATACTTTAAAACACAATATGGACTTTTCTAATCCGACTGTACTACAATTCGAACAAAATTTATTTAAACGAAGAATTATAGAGGGATCTTTTTTAACTATTTATAACAATAAGACAATAAATAAACGGAATGAACTCAATACGCTGTGCGACACAAATCTCTTCTATTTAGATAACATTTCCAAATTTCTTACAAAACAATAAAAGCGTTCGTACAAAGGATTCGCAATTCGTTCCACACATGTTAGAATCTTGGTAAAAATATTTTTTAAAAAATGTCTTTCTCCATTACATCTTCAACCAGTCTACGAATAACACACTATCCATTTGTGATTTTTTCAAATCAGTATTTCGTGAAAATATTGTGTAATATCAAGTTAATGTTTATAATACATAGTGTAGTGCATTACCATATCCTAATACCATGGATTATTAAAATTTTCCAATTTAACACTAAGATCTACTAATTGTAAGTACTAATTACTATTTTATTTTTTATTTTCACTCCAATTCAATTGTTTTAGTTTTTAATTTTATTTTTAGTTTCCACTGAATGAAGGCTAGGATTATAGCCGAAACGTATGGATTTAAAATAAATTTTTGAAAGAAATTCATGTTTTTTATTGATGTTATGCCCGATTATTAGACTTGGTTAATACATATGTCAACATCAAATTCAGAATCATACAAAATATATATATATATATATATATATATATAAATATATGTATATATATATATATTATATATAATATATATATATATATATATATATATATATATATATATATATATGTATATATACATATGTGTGTGTGTAATATCATTTTAGCATATCAGCCTTTCAAGCTGAGCACAAAAAGAATAGAAATGTACATGAAAGTATATATATATATATATATATATATATATATATATATAACCACAATTCATACCTGCATGTGTATATATATATATATATATATATATATATACTAGCATACCCAGCCTTGCGTTGCAACGGCCCTTATTAAAATCCACCTGATTGAAATTTGAATCCGTTTGACAACCACATTGAATAACCAAGTGATTTTTATAAATTTGTTATATCTTATTTGGTATTACTATAATATGCCTTTAATATTTTCTTTAAAAATTTTCCATAAATTTATGATTAGACACTCATCGATTTCAATGCATTTTTCAAAATTTGTGATTACTTACAAAATGCTTATTATATAAATTTCCGACTATAAATTGATATTCATACTATCCCTGAAACTAACATGGATAAAGTTCTGAGGAATTCGAGTCCAAATCTATGTGCCAAAAATCACACTTCGAAATTTAATATAATATGATATAATATTTAGTTTTCAATCATGATTTATATTAATTTTGTGATGTTTATCTGAATGAACAACTTAAGCAAATTAAATCTTAATCATAAATCAATTTATTCATACATTTCCCGTAATATTGGGTCTGTTCGCAGTGAGCAGTTTGTGACAGTCCACAACTCTTCCAAACTCATTCTGATTTGTTACACTGCGCATGCGCCATCTCATGACAGTTTCCAACGGTTTGACAAGACGGTTTACATCGAACGCGACGAAACTGCCGAGAGTTCATTCGCATGTCTTCGGTATAGTTCGTTTCGTGTTTCTGTTTATTTGCTCAGTTTGAGTAAATGAAATGTTTAATGTGTTTTATGGAGAGAATTTAACATAATGAGTGACAACGAGTTTTTTTATGATTTTTTGCAGAACGATGAGGAGGAGTTAGATTTATTAGAGTTTGTTCAAGTTACAAAAAATGAAGAATATCTTGGTAAGTATCAGTTATTATAATTAAAAGAGGTTAATATAATATAATATTCCATAAGTGCAATTTAATCATTTTATAGTTTTATTTTGACAGAAAAAGTGGTGCCATTGTTTGATGACATACAATTTCTCGAGCACTTCAGAATAAGCAAAACAACGTGTTCTAATATATCAGAAATATATGAAGATAGTAAATATTATAACAAAATTAAATATGGACCATTCGGAAAAATCTGTGCATTTAATCAGGTAAAAAATGTACTATAATTGACAAACCAGTAAAATCATAATTAATTACATATTATTTTAGATACTAATATTTTTATGGTTTGCGGGACACCAAACATCCAGCTACAGGGATGTCAGTGATCGTTTTAATATAACGTTAAGTACTTTACATCGAATAGTGCAAAGGGTTGCTTTCTTTTTAAGCAATTTATCCCCAAAATTTATTAAATGGCCGAGTGATGAGGAAAAGTTGGTGATTGCCACAGAATTTGCTAAAAATGATTTTCTAAATGTAATTGGTGCAATTGACGGTTGCCACATTCGAATAGATAAACCGATAGAGGATCCAAATTCATATATGAACCGAAAAGGATTTTATTCAATTCATGTACTGCTTTTCATCTACTTGCATCTATATGTGTTTCACAGTATTCCAGTTTACAATTATATGTATTTTACAGATTCAGGCAGTTTGTGATGACCAAAAGAAAATTATAGATGTGTGCATTGGAAATCCTGGTTCTGTTCATGATGCCAGAATATTTCGAAAATCAAAATTGGGCTCAAATTTAATTCAAAAATGTGGACATTTTATTTTATTAGGAGATAATGGCTACCCACTAAATGCAAATTTGATGACACCTTATAAAAATACTCATGGCCTTACAGTAATTCAGAAAAATTTTAATAAAAAACTCAGCAGTAATCGAATTAAAATTGAGCATACATTCGGCATGCTAAAACAAAAGTTCAAACAACTATATCATTTAAAACTAAGAAATATAACTCTTATTTCTCACTTTATAAGAGCTTGCTGCGTTCTATATAATATGAGTCTCACTGATGAATTTGAATATTTGCAAATGGAAGATGAAAATAATGAGACATCAGATGATGTGGCAGATTCTGATCCTTATTCAACAGATGCTTCAATATTACGGGATCAAATTGCAGCTAATTTACCATTATAGGCCTAATTAGGCAACCCTACATTATTTATTTATTCATTAATTTATTCATAAGCACACCTTAATAATAACAATAAATATTATTTCAGGCTCTTGTCAAGTACTTATAATGTATTATTCTGTGAATGTTCTGTATTGAAAAAAAATTAAATGAATTAATAAATTAAAATCAGGCGTTTATATTGGATAATGATTTATTTATATTTATTGCAAATTTATGAATATTATTTTATTTTAGAGCACTCCATATTTTTGTTTTAGAATTGCCAATTTTTCTTCTTCTATTTGTATATGTAGGCTACAAAGTAAGCCTATAACGCTCAGATTAAAATTTGAAACCGTCAGACACCAATACATAGACAATAATACCAATTCTCGCAGTCACGAATCGACAGTCACAAACTGGTACAAACGCATCAAACCGAGCTGACCGAACGCGTAGATAAAAATCCACGACAGTTTGGGATTCAGTTTGGACACATCGAACGGTCAAAACGATCTGCGCATGCGTCTGACGGTTGTGTACTGTCGGCGACTGCACATCGAACAAACCCATTATAAAACGTCATTTTCGTCATTTGTTTTAAATTCGTAACCGCCCAAATTTATTTAAATTTGATAAATTTTATTATTCTGTATCCTAACTTAAATGTGATTTGTAATATAAGTTGGAATAATTAATGTATTTGTTCCTATTTGAATTCGTTAAAAATATTAATTCTTTTGACCTGTCAAAATTTTGACGTGTTAGTATCCGAACCAAATAAATATAAATTATAAATTTATTCATCTAATACTTTCCATAGATATTGACAAATGACACTTCCTTTTTTTTAGTTTAAAACTATCAAATTTTGTTTAAATTTATAAACATTATATATTTCTATTATTTTGAATATAGCATTTTGCCTAATTTGAATATAACTGTTGGATATATTCTAATATATCTGTTCCTTTTTCAATTAGTAAAAATAATATATTTTTAGAATTGTCAATTTTTTTTTCAGAAATCATAAATCGTTTTTTCTCGAAGTTTCCATAAATATTGACATTTGTCATTTTAGTGTTTTGTTTTTTTTTAGTAAATTTCTGTCAAAATTCATGGAAATTTATAAAAAATATAAAACTAAATATTTCCTTCTTGGTCGAAATTTAATATAATATGATAAAATATTTTTCAATGATGTTTTGTATCTACAATATTGCCTATAACAAAACTTGGAATAATTAATGTATTTGTTTCTTATTGAAGTCGTTAGAAATTCAATTTTTCTGAACTGTCAAAATTTTGTTTATTATTAATATTAAATTTAATATGTCATTTTTTTATTGTGATCTATAATGTTTTGAGGAAGTTTTGGTATCCGAACTAATTTCGTAAGCAAATCAAATAAATATAAATTATAAATCTATCTATCTAATAATTTTTATAAATATTGACAAATGTCAATTCACGTTTTTTTAATGTCAACTTTTATTTAAATTTATAAACATTGATTTTTAATTAGATTTAAAACTATAAACAGTGATTTTGAATATAGCATTGCATCTAATTTGGATATAAATGTTGGATATATCTTTAATATGTATATGTTTTTGAATTATATTTTTTGAACTGTCAAATTTTTTTTTCCAAAAACGTTAATCTTTTTTTCTCGAATTTTCCATAAATTTTGACATTTGTCATTTGTGTTTTGTTTTTTTTTGGTCATTTTCTGTCAAAATTTTTTGAAATTTATAAAAATTATGTATTTATATTTTAAATTTACTTCTCAAAATTTCCTATAACCTAAGTTGGATATATATGCACACGATGAGCCAATAAAATTTAAAATCGGTCCAGTAGTTTGGGCGTCCATCGCGAACCAACATCGTGACACGAGATTTATATATATATAGATATATATTTATTTTGATTAACATTAAGTTACATAATGAGTTCGTTCCATCCGAACCAATCTGACAGTCCGGAACTGTCCGCGCATGCGCAGAACACTTTTTTCTGTTCCATCCAAAATTTCGGATTCCAAACTGTTGCGGACTGTCAGTAATGCGTTCCATCAAGCAGTCCGATGAGTTTGAAACTATCATTTTGTGTTTGTACTCGGCACAAACAAAAACTCCGCAATTTAATACGATTAAAATAGAATGTTATTTAATCTCAAATAGAACATTAAAAATTTAATGAACTTACAGGAGTTCAAACATTGTAGAATATTAGATTAAAGCGACCTAACGATATATAACTAGGAAATATTAAAAAGTAAATTCATTGATATAATTAAGTTATATTTTATTAGAATATGTTTTATATATATATATATATATATATATTAAACTTATATTTATGTAATAAAATAATAATTATTAATACAATCGAGTGAGCTCCGAGTTCGATCGCGTTGCATGTATCAAAACCAAACCATTGCCAACTGCCATGAAAAAATCAGAAAGAGTTTGATCTAGTTTGAAACAGTTTCGGACTGTCAGATTTGCTCGGATGGAACGAACCCAATATCTATGATGTACAGTCTCTATTTGGGAATCTTTTCTGCGCTATTGTTAATGTGCATTCAAATGTTGGTTCAAAATGTCATTATTATCATTGTCTTAAAGAAAAACAAATCATTGATATTATTATAACAGTACTTAATAGTTTTCTTATAGCATCTACAATAAGACATTTTAGAGTAAAGCTATTGACATCTCTTTCAGAATAGTCAAATGCAATAAGCAGTGCACATTAAGGGTGTTTTATCCCTTTGCACTAGCTAGAATTTTATCATTAATCATGATTATACTTTGCCTGTCATTTGACAGTTCCTGAAAATCTATACAATGTGATTCCCTTTATCATCATTAAACAACGTAGATAATAATATTTCTTGTAATATCAAAATGAAATTATTAATACTTAAAAACTTTTCCTGTGACATAGCCAAACCCAAATTAACCTTTGCACTAGCTAGAATTTCACCATTAATTGAGAATTTCCTTCCACTTACGATTATATCATTAGTGTTTTTAGTATGTTCTCCAAACTGACTTAATATATAATTACGAGTCCTACTGTTCAATATTAGTGGGAGATCAGCAAAGATTTCAGCACATATTTCAGACTTCATTCTAATTGTTTTTTCCTGAGTATTCATTCATCTCATAGCAATACTTGTATACTTGTGAATGTGTTTAGTAAACCGTCTAACCATTTTACAATTAAACGTATTTTCTTTTAATACTGCTGAAAAGAATAATTTATATTTAGTTATTTAATAACATACCTTTCAGAGATCTGACGGGAATTCTCTCTGTCTATTTATAACCTTAAAATTTCTAGTATTGATATAGTTAAATGTCTCAATTATTACTGAATTATTAAACTGTAATGAAAAATCATATCAGAATAGTACAATCAAATGGAAGTAATTTGAAGTATGCATATTAATAAAAGTGGATAATGTGTATATTTATGTACATTTCTATGCTATGTGTGCATTGTTTATAAAGAGAAATACTATGTAGATATAATGTAGAATGTTTTTGTGAAAAATAAATGCTTCTAAATTTTTTTTTTTTCAATTTTTCTTTTTTTAAATTATGAATTAAAACGGTCCATATAATTTTGGTTCATTTCTATAGTATTTTTTATACGCACCCGTTCAGGCGACTAGTGCCATCTGTAGAGAGGGGCTTTAACTAACACAGGAATGTGGCAACGAAATATGGCCCGAGAGAGCGATATATATACTCTTCTTTTATCTATGGGTATATGCTTATTTATCTATTATATATATTTATCTATGGTGTTCCCTATCAATATGTCCTGATAGCTGTGCTAGTTAAAGGGCTTGTTCTTAGTTTTTGTATTTAGGATTCCGATTCACATATTTTTGTAATATTTCATCATTGAACTTCATCATTTTTAACTCTCTTATTTATGAATCCGAATGCAAAAACTAGAAACAAGCGCTTCAACTAGCAAAGCTAGTACAGAAGTACTATTTAAATTTCTTAATATTCATTATTCAAGGTGAAGCTTATGCTTGGGGGATGGGTGGAAATGGTGAACTTGGTACTGGATCTGATGATGATGTTCTAGCACCAGTTCAAGTAAATCTATGATTATATTTACATGAACAAATTCAAAATAATTTAATATGGTTAATTTTTTTTACTCTAAAGGTAACTGGGAAGCATATCAATGGTAAAAAAGTCCTGCAGTTAGTGGTGGTGGAAAACATACAATTTTCCTTACTAAATAATATATTTAAGAACTTCGCCAATTTTAATTAGTAATTACAACATTACTTGGTTCTACAGGCCAAGTTTATTATTTTTTAATAAATCAATAATATTGTAGTTGTTTGCAGATTGAATTGATTAACAATCTATTAATTTTATAAATGCCTTATCTGTTTAACACACTTTTGTGTACCTAAGAAATGATTTACATTATTTTAACATTGATAAAATTTACTCTGTATCTTATTATAGTATTTTTGAAAGTTTTAATAGTATATTAGTCAAATATACAAATTACTTATATAAAACTATATAATATAATGTAATTAAAAAAATTGTAAATATTAGATGGAAACCTTTTGTATTTTAAAGATAATAAAATTTAGTTCAAGTAACTAATGAAACCATTAACTTTCATATAATATTTTTATATACATGCATGTTTTACTGTAGTCCAATGTTCAAAAAAATAAATATGGTTGTTCGCTTTTTTTTTGTCTCAAAATCTAGATGTTAAAAGCCGCTCAAGTACAATAAGTGTTACAAATTCCTTCTTTAATTTTGTTAAGAATTCGTTTTTAAATATTTTATGATCATTGCATTATTTAGATTATTTACTTTAAGTGGGCACAGGACGCACATGCAGATTAGATAATTTTTCAATAGCTTAAGCACATACTTATCCCTTTTATATTTTTCTTATTATCAAACTTATTTTCCACACTGCACAGGAAACTGATTATGTTTACTTATCTATGCTGATTATGGCAAATATTTATTATACATATTATCCTTGTTATAAACACATGTACGCTTCCAAGAAAATGTACCAGGTCAAATGCAAACATCTGCATTAATACATATTATAGAAATTTCCTAAATACTATGTATGCAATAGTGTATATTTGCAACTGCCTCTTCTACACAGATATTTATTTGTTAATGCTTATGTTATATTCAAATTCATAGTTAGTATTCAGTTAGCTTTGATACTAAGAACATGCTAAGCCTAGTAAATGTTGGAATGGAAATTTAAACTACGCAGACAATTATGTTAAGGAAATCAACGCCCTAACAAATATATTGTTGGAGATTTGTGCTAAACAGGAGCACAATAAAATCTATAAATTTTAGCAGTATTATTTGTTGCAGCACTGAAAAAATACTCATTACACACTGAAAATGCTTCTCTGAAATATTAAAGTTTAACTCCTAAAAATACCAGAATCGTATCAAGATATATATATATATATATATTGCAATCATAACAAAAATATGAATAATTAATTATTGGTTATAAGATATATATATATATATATATATATATATATAAACAAGTATTAAAAATATAACTATTTACATGCACAAATATCATTATTTGAGAATTACTTTTCAAAACCATAATATGTAAGTAAGTAAGTAATTCTCCCGGACAGATCAAATAGATTAATCTAATTATGTCAATAAGTTTTCTTTGTAAAATAGTTCCCTATTTTTACTTTATTTCATCAAGTCTGTATCATATTAGTCAAATCACAGTGACTTAATGTGATGATGGCACCGATATGTGAAATCTAATTAGAAATAGAAAAATATATGCCTCACTCCAATAATGTGGTCAATGATGCCATTAGAACTATACCACCAATCAATGCTCCAAATTGTTTAATCGACTCTTTTGGATCCCTTTCTTGCAGCAAGTCAGGTAGCACTGTAACTAAACTTATGTGGAGAAATCCGCCGGCTGTGAAGGGCATTATCCAGCATGTTCTAGCTTCTGGAGAAGATGTATTAAGACATTAGAATTTATTTATAATGTAATGCAGTATACAAGCTTTGCTAACGTCATTGATATTTTAGCATTAAAGGGTATGGGCGCACTGCCATAGAGTCTTTTTGGAAAAAAACGATATACTAATTTTCAACTTTGTACCTTATCTTATGGCCGAGATATCATTGAAAATATGCTAAAGTGGGCCCTTATTTGAAACTAACTTTTTAGCCTGACCTTGAAAAGATAACAAAAAAAAAATTACGTGGTTATACTCATATTGGCTTATACAACATTATGTAGAAGAATCGATGCCAAATAATTATTTATTATTAGTTAAAAAAGATAATATAATTTTTCAATTAATGTTTTCGGGCAATGCGTTTAGTTGGACCACCTTCTAATTAGCGTTATTCGAAAGAATATTATCTTTTCTTATAGTACTGTAAATATTGTTCAAATCAATTGTGTGAAACACATCGCAAAATTGAAAAAAATTGGAGCCAGTACACCCGCGCGTAACGCTAATAGTACCATCATTTATGTTTACTTATCTATGGAGTACCATACTCTTCTTTTATCTATGAATAGCACCCTGCAATTGCATGCAGTTCGTTCGGACGCGAAGCAGTGCGCGATGCGCCCGAAACTATTCTTAATGCGAAAATATTTATATGTATACTAGATGACCCGACAGACGTTGTCCTGTACCCAACTCTGCATTTTTTCAAAATCCTGTTCTAATATTCACCGTTCAGTTAAAATTAATAATTATTGTTTTTCGAATTACTATTTACATCAATAAATGAGTGAATGTAGAACTGCTTCAAATAAAATGATGATTCTTAATTCCCACAGTTAACACTTTAATTATCCCTTTAACAAATATTAAAATATGTTCAATAAAATTATATAATAAAAATCAAACACTGCAATTTATAGTACAAATTTATTTCCAATAGCTCAATTCATTTTAATGTCAAGGGTTATACAAATTTTTAGTCATACCTGTAGGTGTGGATGTAAAAATGAATGATTTTTTGTTTACTCACGACTAAAACATTGACTTTCCAAATGTATCACACAAAAAATCATCGCCTGCCTTTGTGATTTATAGCATAATTTACACGTGTTGAAAATTGAAGTTTTTTATAGGGTATAACAAATTCAGAAAGAATTCATAAATAGCATTCCCGGTAAAGGTACAATATCACATTGGTTTTTTCTACCCAAAATAATGGCTTCAATAATGTTGCCTATAATTTTTATATATTTGTACCATATTTTAACTGGCTTTAGTAATTTTTATATCTAAATTACATTTTTCTCACTAATAAATTTATATACATTATTGCTTAAGTTTATATTTGAAGTGAATTAATTTGTCAAATCCTGTTCACTTGTGCTCTATTCAATCTACGATCAACAAAATTGCAGTAAATGGAGAGGAAAAAACCGTGTGTCGGAAAATAGGCTAATCTTAATCTTAAATTCAGAAGTGAAAACAATTTGCACTCCGTCACCACCCACCGGATTAATTGAATTATAACTCTTTTAATTCTGATTTTATCAATACTTGCAATACACTATTTTGAAGGCAATTAAATGAGGTACAACTTTCTCTATCATAAATTTTACCGTAACTTCTCTTATTTTGAAATGGCAAAGGATTGAAGGACTCGAAAGACATTCTGGTTGTACACTATCAATATTTGTGTAACAGAAAAATAATAAAAAGCAATAATTGGTCAGTAAAAGACCTTGAATTTTCATTTATATACCTTTATACGTATCTTTTATTTTTTTTAAATAGATTTTTTTTTCATGAAATCATGAGCTTTTTGGAAATCCTTTGCACTAAAGTTTTGGTATTTTCTAGAATCCGTCAAGATCTCTTAAACCAAGTTGATTCCAGAGGGAATACGATTATTTTTAATTTTGGTGGAAATGGCACTCAAAAACTATTTGCTTTAAACGAAAAAAATATTGTATGCGTCTTTTATCTTACACGCAGAAGTATTAATTTTAAAGCTTATTTTGAGTACTATAAAACCCCATTTTCATATCTAGCTTAATATTGTTTTTAGAACAATTTATAGAACACCGATTTATTAGGATTTTGATTGATATAATTTTGTTCATTACATGATTTTCGTTTAAATGTATATTTTTAGAAATAATTGCCAAAAACGATGAAAAACGCAAAAAACAACAAATTTTCAGTAGCCAGTAACTTGAAAAGTAATTTCTTTTTTGAAAAACATTATTAAACATTTTTCTATTCTAATTAGTTCTTTTATCGATATCCGACGTTAGTTTGAAAGAGATACAATTGAACCACTGAAAAGAGATGTCATTCCCCCGGGAAGTTGCAAATGATTCTAAATTATTTTTACTTTTAAACTTGAGAGTAAGATGAACCTAATTCCAAAATTTCATGCAAATTGGAGCACATTAAAAATATTCAGACCCAAAATGCTCCATTGTCTTGAGTAAATATTTCGTATCCAATGCCAAACATATGAATTTTTGACACAATGAAACTTCTAAATAATTGTTTGAATAAATAAATTATTTTTGTATCGTGGTTTAGTAAAGTAAGGCAAAACACGACAGCATTTAAAAGTTAAAAAATAATAATTAATCAAAGTGAATTGTAGGCTTAGTTTTATGTGCGATCACTGACAGACGCATGCGCAGACTGCATCACCTGTCAGATGTTGACTGTATCTTATACTAAATCTTATATAATATTATTTTAATTTTTAGCACATCTCAGCTTCTTTTTGGCAATAATAATGTAGTCCTTACATTTTTCTTATTTATAATCATAAATATATTATATTTTAATATTGTCTTAGCCTATAAGTGAATGGAAATGTCTGGCAAATGACAGTCGTCTTTTGTTTTTAATGTCAAACTATGCCTTAAATATTTTCAAGGGCAAACAATGATAAGCGGTTTTTTGTAATTTTTTCCATTTATTTCTACAATCTAACTATATTTCTATGAACCAAAACATTCTAAAAAATTTCCCAAACAAACTTCAGGAAGATTCATGAAAATCCGAATTATAGTTTAGGAGGATTAATGAAACTTACATTGTTACAGAAGAATTTTATATATAAGATATATATATATATATATATATATATATATATATATATATATATATACAAAGTCTAATAATCGGGCATAACCGATTATTAGACTTTGTTAATACATATGTCAACATCAAATTCAGAATCATACAAAATATATATATATATATATATATATATATATATATATATATATATATGATTTAGTAGTTAATTTTGATGTTGAAATATATGAGTGAGTTCTTGAGGGCGATACATCAAACAAAGAAAAGGCAAAGATTTATAAAATAATCTTTAATTCCAAACGTTTCGACATTCAATTTAATGTCATCATCAGTGGATCTAAAAACAGTATGAAAATTAGTATATCTAGGTAATTATAATATATGTGGATTGGTATAGTAATTATAAAATAAGAGAAAAATTAACAAACAGTAACACTTAACAACAAACAAAATATAAAAGATAGGAAATGTAATAGAGACTAGAATTAAATAAATAAATAAAAAAGAAAAAGAATATAGGCAAAAATATATAAGTACACTCATATAAACCTACGCATATATACATATATACACATATACATATATACATATATACATATATATATATATATATATATATATATACATACAAACACACATGCAAACATATAATACACATATACATATACAAATACAAAAATATATACCTATATATGTACACATATACATGTACGACTATACATATATAAATATACGCATATACATATATGCAACGTGCATGCATATTCACAACGACGTACATGTACATGTATGAAACATACATATACTCATACCTATCTATGTAACTATAGCTATACACGTATACATATACATATACGCATAAACATGTATATATACATATATATATATATATATATATATATATACATATATACACCTACATATATACATATACACACACAATACATACATATATACATATGTACATAAATGCTCACATATATATACATATACATACATACATATATACACATATACAAATACATGTATACACATATACATATGTACATACATACAAACATACATGTAAATAAATAATATACATATATATATATACATATATACATACAAATACGTATATATATATATATATATATATATATATAAACATACACATATGTAAACTCGTATATATGTAAAGCAAAAAAATATTTATGAAGATGGATAATACATGTAAAATATAAGTGGACTTACATTACGTTTCTAGGTTACATCTAGAAAAGTGTACACAACACTAGAGATTGGCACTAACATTTATACAACTAACTTGTCAACACCATGCATTTTTTATAATTTTTTGTATGATGTAAACAGAAAAATGGTAGTTTTATTTGAACAAAAATGTAAGTAGAATTATGTAATTTCTGCCACGACTTCTGTACTTTGCGCGTACCGAGGCATGTGTGAGCGCCACACGTGTTTTGAAAGATTTTTAAGGGTCATTCAAGGATTGTTATGAGTGGGTAGGTAGAAAAACGGTCGAAGTTGAAACTAGTAATGTTAGGCTAGGTATGTATGGTTAGAATTAGTTTTTGTTAAGAGGAGAAAAAAATTGGGAATGTTATTTAGTATTACTAGGTAGTTATACTAATAACTCAAATATCTAAAATAAATTTTTTTAAAGGGTTATTCAAAATTTGCTATGCATGGGTTAGTAAAGCTCGGGTTTCAAGGCCGAAGTTAAACTAGTAATGTTGGCAAGGTTAGTATGGTCAGAATTAGTTTTGTTCAGAGGAGATAAATTTGGAAACATTATTTAGTATTACTTGGTAGTTATCGCAGGCAGGAAACCGGACAAAATTTAATAAAAAGACTCAAACAACACGACAATAATTCGAAAAACCCCAACCAAAACCAAACTTTGATAACAGAACACATCAAAAATTTCAAACACTCCTTTAACTTTTATAATGCCAGTATTCTCTACCATGAACGGAACACCATTCAGAGACGTTTTGCAGAATCTTGTTTCATATCAGTATGTGATCACGCGGTAAACAAAAGATCTGATACCTCCTTACTCTGCGATAACTACCAAGTAATACTAAATAATGTTTCCAAATTTATCTCCTCTGAACAAAACTAATTCTGACCATACTAACCTTGCCAACATTACTAGTTTAACTTCGGCCTTGAAACCCGAGCTTTACCTACCCATGCATAGCAAATTTTGAATAACCCTTAAAAATTTTTTATTTTAGATATTTGAGTTATTAGTATAACTACCTAGTAATACTAAATAACATTTCCAATTTTTTTCTCCTCTTAAAAAAAACTAATTCTAACCATACAAACCTAGCCTAACATTACTAGTTTCAACTTCGACCGTTTTTCTACCTACCCACTCATAACAATCCTTGAATGACCCTTAAAAATCTTTCAAAACACGTGTGGCGCTCACACATGCCTCGGTACGCGCAAAGTACAGAAGTCGTGGCAGAAATTACATAATTCTACTTACATTTTTGTTCAAATAAAACTACCATTTTTCTGTTTACATCATACAAAAAATTATAAAAAATGCATGGTGTTGACAAGTTAGTTGTATAAATGTTAGTGCCAATCTCTAGTGTTGTGTACACTTTTCTAGATGTAACCTAGCAACGTAATGTAAGTCCACTTGTATTTTACATGTATTATCCATCTTCATAAATATTTTTTTGCTTTACATTATACGAGTTTACATATGTGTATGTTTATATATATATATACTAGCATACCCAGCCTTGCGTTGCAACGGCCCTTATTAAAATCCACCTGATTGAAATTTGAATCCGTTTGACAACCACATTGAATAACCAAGTGATTTTTATAAATTTGTTATATCTTATTTGGTATTACTATAATATGCCTTTAATATTTTCTTTAAAAATTTTCCATAAATTTATGATTAGACACTCATCGATTTCAATGCATTTTTCAAAATTTGTGATTACTTACAAAATGCTTATTATATAAATTTCCGACTATAAATTGATATTCATACTATCCCTGAAACTAACATGGATAAAGTTCTGAGGAATTCGAGTCCAAATCTATGTGCCAAAAATCACACTTCGAAATTTAATATAATATGATATAATATTTAGTTTTCAATCATGATTTATATTAATTTTGTGATGTTTATCTGAATGAACAACTTAAGCAAATTAAATCTTAATCATAAATCAATTTATTCATACATTTCCCGTAATAAAACGTCATTTTCGTCATTTGTTTTAAATTCGTAACCGCCCAAATTTATTTAAATTTGATAAATTTTATTATTCTGTATCTTAACTTAAATGTGATTTGTAATATAAGTTGGAATAATTAATGTATTTGTTCCTATTTGAATTCGTTAAAAATATTAAATCTTTTGACCTGTCAAAATTTTGACGTGTTAGTATCCGAACCAAATAAATATAAATTATAAATTTATTCATCTAATACTTTCCATAGATATTGACAAATGACACTTCCTTTTTTTTAGTTTAAAACTATCAAATTTTGTTTAAATTTATAAACATTATATATTTCTATTATTTTGAATATAGCATTTTGCCTAATTTGAATATAACTGTTGGATATATTCTAATATATCTGTTCCTTTTTCAATTAGTAAAAATAATATATTTTTAGAATTGTCAATTTTTTTTTCAGAAATCATAAATCGTTTTTTCTCGAAGTTTCCATAAATATTGACATTTGTCATTTTAGTGTTTTGTTTTTTTTTAGTAAATTTCTGTCAAAATTCATGGAAATTTATAAAAAATATAAAACTAAATAAATATTTCCTTCTTGGTCGAAATTTAATATAATATGATAAAATATTTTTCAATGATGTTTTGTATCTACAATATTGCCTATAACAAAACTTGGAATAATTAATGTATTTGTTTCTTATTGAAGTCGTTAGAAATTCAATTTTTCTGAACTGTCAAAATTTTGTTTATTATTAATATTAAATTTAATATGTCATTTTTTTATTGTGATCTATAATGTTTTGAGGAAGTTTTGGTATCCGAACTAATTTCGTAAGCAAATCAAATAAATATAAATTATAAATCTATCTATCTAATAATTTTTATAAATATTGACAAATGTCAATTCACGTTTTTTTAATGTCAACTTTTATTTAAATTTATAAACATTGATTTTTAATTAGATTTAAAACTATAAACAGTGATTTTGAATATAGCATTGCATCTAATTTGGATATAAATGTTGGATATATCTTTAATATGTATATGTTTTTGAATTATATTTTTTGAACTGTCAAATTTTTTTTCCAAAAACGTTAATCTTTTTTTCTCGAATTTTCCATAAATTTTGACATTTGTCATTTGTGTTTTGTTTTTTTTTGGTCATTTTCTGTCAAAATTTTTTGAAATTTATAAAAATTATATTTTAAATTTACTTCTCAAAATTTCCTATAACCTAAGTTGGATATATATGCACACGATGAGCCAATAAAATTTAAAATCGGTCCAGTAGTTTGGGCGTCCATCGCGAACCAACATCGTGACACGAGATTTATATATATATAGATATATATATATATATATATATATACGTATTTGTATGTATATATGTATATATATATATATATGTATATTATTTATTTACATGTATGTTTGTATGTATGTACATATGTAGGTGTATATATATATATATATATATATATATATATATATATATATATATATATGTATATATACATGTTTATGCGTATATGTATATGTATACGTGTATAGCTATAGTTACATAGATAGGTATGAGTATATGTACGTTTCATACATGTACATGTACGTCGTTGTGAATATGCATGCACGTTGCATATATGTATATGCGTATATTTATATAAGTAGTATAGTCGTACATGTATATGTGTACATATATAGGTATATATTTTTGTATTTGTATATGTATATGTGTATTATATGTTTGCATGTGTGTATGTATGTATATATATATATATATATATATATATATATATATATATATCTTCTATATATATAAAAATAAGTCGGGTTTTCCTTCCTGACGAAATAACTCCAGAACGCACGAACCGATTTCGACAATTTTGCATTCGTTGAAAAGGTCTTGGGCTCAGCAAGGTTTATAGCTGAAAAAAATAGTTGTGCATGGCATCGTGCCTTAATGCAAGCTGCTGGACCTTCACGCACCGTAATTAAAAATTCGAGTAATAAAAATAATCAATAACTGTTTTAAATAATTTCAAATAGATTATCTTCTATATATATAAAAATAAGTCGGGTTTTCCTTCCTGATGAAATAACTCCAGAACGCACGAACCGATTTCGACAATTATGCATTCATTGAAAAGGTCTCGGGCTCAGCAAGGTTTATAGCTAAGAAAATTAGTTGTGCATGGCATCGTGCCTTAATGCAAGCTACTGAAACTTCACGCACCGTAATTAAAAATTCGAGTAATAAAAATAATCAATAACTGTTTTAAATAAACTCAAATAGATTATCTTCTATATATATAAAAATAAGTCGGGTTTTCCTTCCTGACGAAATAACTCCAGAACGCACGAACCGATTTCGACAATTTTGCATTTGTTGAAAAGGTCTCAGGCTCAGCAAGGTTTATAGCTAAGAAAATTAGTTGTGCATGGCATCATGCCTTAATGCAAGCTGCTGGAACTTCACGCACCGTAATTAAAAATTCGTGTAATGACATTAGTGAGAATTATCAGAATTATGCTTGGTTAAGTCAACGAGCAATTCTTGCCGCAAAGAATAATGATGTACACGCTCTGAATTTCACCATTCAATCAAAAATTGCTGGCGATTTGGTGACATACCAATGATTCTGACTGGTCTTCCGTTTGACTTCAAACGATTGCAATATCCAGTTCGCCTTGCGTTTGCAATAACAAGTCGCAAAGCCAATCGCTTAGTGTTTGCGGGATAAATTTCTAATAGATTATTTAGAAAATCATTGTTTTTCACATGCGCAGTTAAACGTTGCCTGTTCACAAGTTGGAAAACCATCCGCTTTGTTTGTGTTAACGTCAGACCAAAAAACAAAAAATGTGGTTTACCAAAGATCACTTCTATGAAACGGATAATTTGCGGATTCACTTTCATTTACTTAGAGAAGTTCAACTAAAAAACACTTCATTTTTGTAATCAAAATAAATTCGTTACTGTTGTATAATAAAATCAAATTTTTCTTTTTAAAATATAAAACAAGCAAAAAATTTATTCATCTTTCTCACGAAACCATTTGGTGGCGAAACGGAGTTCGTCGGGTTTGCTAGTATATATATATATATATATATATGTATATATGTATATATGTATATGTGTATATATGTATATATGCGTAGGTTTATATGAGTGTACTTATATATTTTTGCCTATATTCTTTTTCTTTTTTAATTATTTATTTAATTCTAGTCTCTATTACATTTCCTATCTTTTATATTTTGTTTGTTGTTAAGTGTTGCTGTTTGTTAATTTTTCTCTTATTTTATAATTACTATACCAATCCACATATATTATAATTACCTAGATATACTAATTTTCATACTGTCTTTAGATCCACTGATGATGACATTAAATTGAATGTCGAAACGTTTGGAATTAAAGATTATTTTATAAATCTTTGCCTTTTCTTTGTTTGATGTATCGCCCTCAAGAACTCACTCATATATATATATATATATATATATATATATATATATATATATATATATATATATATATATATATATATATATATATATATATATATATATATATATATATAGGGCCGGTCCTGCCTTGCATGCGATGCATGCAAAAAATGCGGGCGCAAGCCTTAGGGGGCGCCAAAACGAGTTTCGGAAATTAAATTTATATATTAAAAATATACTATTTATATTTTTTTATATAAAATCTAGAATTATTTATTTAAAATCTAAAATACTTAATAAATTTTAATAAATAATTTAACTTAACTAGGGATACGGAGACGCCAGAAAAAGCATATTTATTTTGCAATGTGATATCAGTAAAAACAAATAACCGATTAATAATTCTGCAAATTAGTCAATAACAGCTCTGTTTATTGCTTAATCTACTTATCAAATTTTTTCTTTGTTTCAAGTTACCGTGGAATCAAAAAAGAAATTATCTAGTGTTCAATCCCATAAGCGCAAACCTGCGAAAGATTAAATTAATTGTTGGGCATTATTGACGAAAAATGGCGAGCTGATTTAGTTGAATCGGAACTTGTTAAAAAATATAAACAAATTATAAAAAATGGGGAGCTTAGAAAATTACTTGTTTATTCTGAGAAATTAAATTGTAACTTTTGCTTTTGTTGCAAATGTTTCGCATCTGTTGAACTTTGAATGTTGAAGATATGCGTGGAACAAATATGAAAAATGGAAACAAAATTTACTTTGAAACGAAAATCTTAAGGCTTGTTTTATACCTAGTGGTGTCCATTAATAATTAATAACTATACAGAAATAATACATATCAAATATAATAAGTTTTTATTTCACTATTGTTCAAGAAATGTGTAATTTCTTTGCATTTTTTACTGATTTTTGAACAATACTTCTAAGATAAATTAAAAAGTTAACTTTAAAACAGCAAGCTGGAACTCGAATATGACGGCTCTAACGATATCAATAAGGAGAAGTTTACGACGCAATTTTGGATATTGTAAATGATGAAAAATTAAATTAAATTAAAATTTAAAAAATCCAACATGAAATACGTGTGTAATGTTTGAAAATGGTAGTTTTTTTTAAATATTAATATTGCACATACGTTAAAAACGCTAGAAAAAAAGTTGCATGCGGGCGCTAAGGACCCCAGGACCGGCCCTGTATATATATATATATATATATATATATATATATCTTATTATTTAAAACTATTTCAAATCTTTTCTCAAAACTGGCTATCGTCACCAACAAAAGAACTTTTTTACTTCGTTGTCGCAAAGAAAAACTTCTACCAAAATCCTTTGATTTCAAATTATCAAACTTTGATCATCTAAATTACAATTATTTCAAAAATAAAAAGCTTTCCTTCTCTTTTATGTTGCTGAATCTAGAAATCAAACATTGCATTACCTCTATTGATAACATAAATAAATCTTTAAATTATAACATCCAATCCTTATTTTCCACTATTAATAATCATTTTGACATTAACAATTTTTTAGATTTCGAAAACTCTAGATACAATAATTTTTTTAATATGTCAAAAAAATCCTTTATAAAAAAAATTCAATAACCTTTATTCGAAAAAGACAAACGAATCCAAAATAATTATAAACCCTGATATCATCAATAAATGGGTAAAAAACATTTCCGATTTAGAAATCCTACCCAATGTTTTGAACATTTTAGCACTAGGTCCTAAATTTTCCATTCCACAACAGAAAAAATCGTTTAATTTTGTCAAAACACTTAGCTCTTTAGAATATAGTTTACGTAATTTAAAATATATCAATGAAAAAAACCGCATTAAATCTATTTTTTGCAACCAACTCAATTCTTTTTTCAAATTTGACATTTCTAACATTCATCAACATAAAGAATTACTTAAGGACATCCACTTTTGCAAATCCTTTATCAAACAACACCCAGAAATTGTTGTTACCAGGGCAGACAAGGGTAACATCACGGTTATCATGAACAAGGTTGACTATATTTCCAAATCCATGTCCCTCTTAGCTGATACAAACATTTACGAACCTTTAAATTCAGATCCCACCGACCTTATAAATCGGAATACTTTGAAATTCATTGATTCACTCATAGAAAACAAGCAAATTCCCAAACCTCTCTCCTTACAATTAAAAACCTACAATCCCATTTCCCCAAAACTTTATTGTCTTCCCAAAATCCACAAAGATGGTTTTCCTCTTCGACCAATAGTTGCTGACTTAAATTCCCCTCTTTGTAAATTATCCAAATTCATTAGTTCTATTTTATCCAATATCACTCATGATTCCCCACATTTTGTAAAAAATTCCTTCGAACTCATTCCCAAACTTAACTCCCTCATTGTACCACTTGATTTTTCCTTTATAAGTTTAGATGTTGTTTCCCTCTTTACTAACATTTCACCTGACCTTATTCTCTCTGCCATAGACCATAAATGGGTTGATATAAGTAAACACACAGATTTCAATTTTTCTTGGTTCCTGAAATGTATTAAATTCATTATTTCCAATACTTATTTTTCGTTCAACGACTGCTTTTTTAAACAAAAATTTGGCACTCCAATGGGTTCCAGTTTGAGTGCCCCACTTGCTGAACTTTGTATGCAGTTCCTAGAGAACTCTACACTTAATACCTTGTCTTATGTACCTCTTTTTTACAAACGTTACGTTGACGACATTTTAACTTGCATTCCTACTCACAATATAACCAATTTCCTAAATTCTTTTAATAATTTCGACACACACCTTTGTTTTACCGTAGAGACCCAACTTAACAACTCAATTAATTTTTTAGATATTACCCTTTTTATAAATAACGGCTCCATCACTACATGTTGGTATCAAAAATCCACTTGGTCTGGACGTTATTTAAACTACCATTCCTATCACCCCAAATCGACTAAGATTGCATCTATCATCAACTTACTAGACCATGCCATCCTTCTTTCTCATCCATCACATTGGGAAAAAAATATCAATTTGATATATTATACCCTTCAAAATAATTCCTATCCACTACAACTTTTACGCTCAGTAATTGATAATAGATTACCTTTTCTTCGTAATAAATTCCGTACATCTTCCTTATTTACCTCCCAATCACAACAAAATAGCATGATTTCACAAACCCTTAACCCTGTTCCTGAAAATTCACTTTCTCTCAATTCCTTCATCTCATTACCGTACATTGATTGCCTTTTCCACTCATGGAAAAAACTTTTTTCATCCGTTGGTCTGAAACTAGTGTGTTCTACTGGACACACTCTCACAGACTTATACACTAATTTAAAAACTCCTACCCCTATTATTTCCCGCACGTCAAACGTCGTATATGTCATTGATTGTAATGATTGTTCAAGTTGTTATGTTGGAGAAACTTCACAATTTCTATCAAAAAGAATGCGCCAACACGAACTTAATAGTCTTAACAGGAAACAGAATAAAACCATGATCACCGAACACGTCTCCAACTTTAAACATTCTTTTAATTTCACCAATCCAAGAATTATTCATCGAGAAGCCAACACTTTACGCAGGAAGTTCGCTGAGAGTATTTTTATACAAATATTACCTACGATTAAAAAACGTTTTGATTCGGCTTCTCTTTGCAATATTTACCGCGATGCTTCGAATAATTTTTTCAATATGCGCAATACTTCCTAACATTTCTTTTATGTTATATATATATATATATATATATATATATATATATATATATATATATATCTATCTATATATATATAAATCTCGTGTCACGATGTTGGTTCGCGATGGACGCCCAAACTACTGGACCGATTTTAAATTTTATTGGCTCATCGTGTGCATATATATCCAACTTAGGTTATAGGAAATTTTGAGAAGTAAATTTAAAATATAAATACATAATTTTTATAAATTTCAAAAAATTTTGACAGAAAATGACCAAAAAAAAAACAAAACACAAATGACAAATGTCAAAATTTATGGAAAATTCGAGAAAAAAAGATTAACGTTTTTGGAAAAAAAAATTTGACAGTTCAAAAAATATAATTCAAAAACATATACATATTAAAGATATATCCAACATTTATATCCAAATTAGATGCAATGCTATATTCAAAATCACTGTTTATAGTTTTAAATCTAATTAAAAATCAATGTTTATAAATTTAAATAAAAGTTGACATTAAAAAAACGTGAATTGACATTTGTCAATATTTATAAAAATTATTAGATAGATAGATTTATAATTTATATTTATTTGATTTGCTTACGAAATTAGTTCGGATACCAAAACTTCCTCAAAACATTATAGATCACAATAAAAAAATGACATATTAAATTTAATATTAATAATAAACAAAATTTTGACAGTTCAGAAAAATTGAATTTCTAACGACTTCATAAGAAACAAATACATTAATTATTCCAAGTTTTGTTATAGGCAATATTGTAGATACAAAACATCATTGAAAAATATTTTATATCATATTATATTAAATTTCGACCAAGAAGGAAATATTTATTTAGTTTTATATTTTTTATAAATTTCCATGAATTTTGACAGAAATTTACTAAAAAAAAAACAAAACACTAAAATGACAAATGTCAATATTTATGGAAACTTCGAGAAAAAACGATTTATGATTTCTGAAAAAAAAATTGACAATTCTAAAAATATATTATTTTTACTAATTGAAAAAGGAACAGATATATTAGAATATATCCAACAGTTATATTCAAATTAGGCAAAATGCTATATTCAAAATAATAGAAATATATAATGTTTATAAATTTAAACAAAATTTGATAGTTTTAAACTAAAAAAAAGGAAGTGTCATTTGTCAATATCTATGGAAAGTATTAGATGAATAAATTTATAATTTATATTTATTTGGTTCGGATACTAACACGTCAAAATTTTGACAGGTCAAAAGAATTAATATTTTTAACGAATTCAAATAGGAACAAATACATTAATTATTCCAACTTATATTACAAATCACATTTAAGTTAAGATACAGAATAATAAAATTTATCAAATTTAAATAAATTTGGGCGGTTACGAATTTAAAACAAATGACGAAAATGACGTTTTATAATATTACGGGAAATGTATGAATAAATTGATTTATGATTAAGATTTAATTTGCTTAAGTTGTTCATTCAGATGAACATCACAAAATTAATATAAATCATGATTGAAAACTAAATATTATATCATATTATATTAAATTTCGAAGTGTGATTTTTGGCACATAGATTTGGACTCGAATTCCTCAGAACTTTATCCATGTTAGTTTCAGGGATAGTATGAATATCAATTTATAGTCGGAAATTTATATTATAAGCATTTTGTAAGTAATCACAAATTTTAAAAAATGCATTGAAATCGATGAGTGTCTAATCATAAATTTATGGAAAATTTTCAAAGAAAATATTAAAGGCATATTATAGTAATACCAAATAAGATATAACAAATTTATAAAAATCACTTGGTTATTCAATGTGGTTGTCAAACGGATTCAAATTTCAATCAGGTGGATTTTAATAAGGGCCGTTGCAACGCAAGGCTGGGTATGCTAGTATATATAAATATATATATATATATGTATGTATGTGTATATTTATATGTGTATGTGTATATGTATATATATACATGTTTATGTTTGTTGGATATATATATATGTATTTGTTGTATATATATGGATTTTACATATATGTTTGTATATGCATGTGTGCATGAGTTTGTTTATGTATGTTTGTGTATGTGTATGCATATGTACATTTATTGAGTTGCGTATATATACATATATATGTTGTGTTATATTTGTTTATATAATAACTTGTTTCATAACTATTATTGTTTTCAGTTAATATCCTTACCTTTTCTTAATAAAATTCTGTTTATTCACATATTTCTTACATTGTTCTATCATGGTTTTATTATGTTTCTATATTTTTATTTTGATCCACATATTATTTCATTTTGATCCAGTTATGTTTAACCCTCTGATTATGGATGGCTTACACATTTAATTTTTTCTATGTTCCCACTGCGCATGATCGCTGGGAAATTCTTCGTAATTGTAAACACTAAAATTCTCTCTATCCCGTAAATGTTTCCCATCTGATGAACTTTGAATGTTGAAGACATGCGTAGAACAGATGGAACAGATATGAAAAATGAAAGCAAAATTTACTTTGGAACGAAAATCTTAAGGTTTTTTTTTATACCTAGTCATGTCTATACTATAAATTTAATAATTATTAACTATGCAGAAATTATACATATCAAATATAATAAGTTTTTTTTTCAATATAGTTCAAGAAATTACACATTTCTTTGCATTTTTTACTGATTTTTGGACAATACTTCTAAAATACGTTATCAATTGATCACAATCACAATTGAAACAATCTTATACTCTGAATATGACGGAAAAGCAAGGATGATTACAATTCGGGTCTTACGACATCAAAAAGGAGAAGTTTACGACGCAAATTTGAATATTGTAAATAACGAAAAATTAAGTTAAATTAAAATTAAATAAAATTAAAAAATAGAAAATTTAAAAATATTTGGTTATAATCAACCCGCGAATCGCCTCGATTTTCTAAATAATCTTCAAATCAATGTATTTTATACGCTTTTAGATTATATCTAATTTTTTGTGTACTAAAAAAAATGTAAATATTTATATAATTTAAATGATAAACTGTTAAGTGTTAAGTTAAAATTAATAGGGGGGAGCGCTAAGTTGCATGCGAGCGCTAAGTACCCCAGGACCGGCCCTGTATATATATATATATATATATATATATATCATATATAAAATTCTTCTGTAACTATGTATGAATTATTAATCCTCCTAAACTATAATTCGGATTTTCATGAATCTTCCTGAAGTTTGTTCCGGAAATTTTCTAGAATATTTAGATTCATAGAAATATAGTTAGATTGTAGAAATAAATGGAAAAAATTACAAAAAACCGCTTATCATTGTTTGGCCTTCAAAATATTTGAAGTTATTTTGAATTATTTCTATTCACTTATAGGCTAAGGCAATATTAAAATGTAATAAATTCATGATTATAAATAAGGAAAATGTATTGTCTACATTATTATTGCCGAAAAGCAGCTGAGATGTGCCAAAAATTAGATAAACATAATAAAATAGAGTCAACATGCGCCTGACAAGTGATGCAGTTCTGCGCATGCGTCTCGCGTTTGTGAAATGTCAGTTCAATATAATTACATACCCTATATTAAAATTACGTTGTTTGCTAATATCTTCAGAAATATACATTTTAACAAAAATAATGAAATGATCATAATCATATAAATTAATATTTTAATAAATCAATGTTTTATAGTGTTCTAGGAACAATATTAAGCTCGATATGATAATAGGGTTTTATAGTCCTCAAAATAAGCTTTAAAATAAGTATTTTCGCATGTAAAATGAGTGAGCTATCATGCAAATAAATTCATTCATTCATTCATTCATTTGAATCAAATAGTTTATGAGTGCCATTTCCACCAAAATTAAAAATAATCGTATTTCATCTAGAATTAACTTGGTTTAAGAGATCTTGATGGATTCTAGAAAATACCATAACCTTAGTACAAACGAATTTCAAAAAACTCATGATTTCATGAAAAAAAAATCCATTAAAAAAACAACCAATTTCTCATTATTATATCTCTGAAATTCAAGGGTTTTTTATGACTGATTATTGCTTTTTATTATTTTTTTGTTACACAAATATTGATAGAGTTATAATTGTTTAAAGAGTGCGCGGCAGTAAACCAGAGTGTCTTTCAAGCCTTTTAACAGTTCGCCGTTTCAAAATAAGAGAAGTTACGGTAAAATTTATGATAGAGAAAGTTGTAGGTCATTTAATTACCATTAAAATAGTATATTACAAGTTCTATCCAATTAATGCCGGGGGTGGTGAAGGAGTGCAAATTTTTTTCACTTCTGAACTTAAGATTAGGATTAGCCTATTTCCAAATATCGAGCAAATTGGAGCATAGTAAAAAAAATTCGCAGAGCACACGCTTTTTTCCCCTCTATTTACTGCAATAATTTTGTTTATCTTAGGTTGAATAGAGCACATGTGAACAGGATTTGACAAATTAATTCACTTCAAATATGAACTTAAGTAATAATGTATATTGAATTATTCGTGAGAAAAATGTAATTTAGATATTAAAATTACTAAAAGCCAGTTAAAATATGGTACAAAATTATAAAAATTATAGGCAACATTTTTGAAGCAATTATTTTGGGTAGAAACATTCAAGGTGATATTGTACCTTTACCGCGAATGCTATATATTAATTCTTTCTGAATATGTTATACCTTTTAAAAGACTTCAATTTCCAATACGTATATCTTATGCTATCAATCACAAAAGCAGACGATTTTTCGTGTGATAAATTTGGAAAATCAATGTTTTAGTCGTGAATAAAACCTCGGCATTAAAATAAATTGAGCTAATGGAAATAAATTTGTTCTATTAATTGCAGTGTATAATTTTTAATATACAATTTTATTGAACCTATTTTAATATTTGTTAAATGGACAATTAAAGTGTACCTGTGGGAATTGAGAATCATAATTTTATTTGAAGCAGTTCTACATTTAACATCACTCATATTTCTGCAAATAGTAATTCGAAAAACAATGAATATTATTTTTAACTGAACGGTGTAAATATTAGTATAGGATATTAAAAAAATGAAGATGTGGGTACAGGACAACGTCTGTCGGGTCATCTAGTATATATATATATATATATATATATATATAAATATATATATACAGTAGACCCTCGCTTTACGCGGCAAGTGCGTACCGTGCAGTATGGAGACCGTGCTATAAGAAACTCGTATTTAACATACAATTCAGGCTAATTCGTCGTGCGTTCTATGGAACCTTACATAGTGCAGTATGGGAACCGTGCTATGCGAGACTCGGAGTTAGTACAAATCGCATCATTTTTATCGTGCTGTATGGAGACCCAGGAATACAACTTGAAGTAGGTGCAATACGGACGAAATGACATGTATGACATAGACAACTTATTCAAAAATTGGCGCGACGCAGTAGTCAATTCAAACATGTTCGCACCTTCCAAAGTTTATTTTATGGATGTGTTTTTGGAGACTTATTTATTATTTTTTATAATTAATTTTATTAAAATGAATAAACTTATGTCAGTAGGTACTCATAATTTCTATTAATTTTATCGTAATAAACAGGTGTTTGATTGAATTTTGATCATTTATTTATTCACGTTCACTTTTGGACAAAATGATATAGAATAGACAAGATGACAAAGTATTAATTTGGAAACGATACATGATGATTCATTAGAGGTCAAAAATAAAAAACTAGTAAAATATGGTTATTACATATTTTCATAACTTCTTTCATAACTTTGGAGACTTTCATTTATTGTAAATTTTTCCTATTCTTATATTCCCGGTACGATGTATGACTTGTTCCCTTTGGGCTCATGCGTCATGTGCTGATGTCCCAAAGTGGACCAAACAATTTAATTGTGAAAAAATAGTGTTTCAATATGCCTTTACCGTATATGGATGTAAGACAAAATGGTACATATTTGTAGTAAACGCGAGTTTTTATGAAGTATCAAACGACTTTTGTTTTTATCGGTGCTGCCGTTTCTGAGGAAACGCCGACGACGGATTAAATCTTTGCCCATATGTACATACACACATACACATTTTCTTATTTTAGTCTCAAACAATTCATAATGACTTGAACCGTCGAGAAAACATAAAACAGATCATATACATCTCCTTCGGTAAGATGGAAAACAAGATGAATCATACAGTACTTTTATTTAACAAAATAAAAAAAAACAATACAAAAAATACTAAACTAAATAAATTAAAATGTTTTCCAACATAAACAAGTAAGACTTTGGTAAAATCATGAATTTTTTCAACTCCCATCGCCTTCGCTGTCACATGTGACTTGTCTACTTTTAATTGGCAAAATGATTTTTTTCATGCTTCTTTTTCACATGTGTTTTTGTGATTGTTTATTTTTTCAATTCTTGTAAAACTTCTCTATAGGGAGCTAAACAACTGTTTAACTCTCTTTTAAATTTTGCACTTCGCATTGTTGAATTATCTGCTTGAATAAAATGAAGTTCCAATTCTTTCGCCAATTTAAATCCTTTTTCTACATCTTGTATATCGAGATGTGGAATCCATTCGATTTCATCTGTTTCATTTACCAATGTATTTGAGGCAGGCCCATCAATTAATTCTATCAATTCCTCCTCATCCAAAGTTTCTTCCTCGAGAACAAGTTGTCGTACGTCGTCGATATTTACTTCAAAGGCGTCATCGCATAAGCGGGAAGCCATATTTATTATTTCTGCAGCTGGGAGTGAAATTGTAGAATCATCTTGCATTGTGTGAACTATTTCAGGTAAAAGAGGCTTCCAACACGAGTTAAGCGTTGATGGTTTAATTTCCTCGCAAACCGACGATAAAGCTGTAATACAATCTAAAATAGAAAATTCAGTCCACACTTCAATAAGAGTTTTATTACTATTTTCTAGTCTGTCAAAAATTGTTTGAAAAAATCGACGTGTGTAGTACATTTTTAAAGTTTGAATAATTCCTTGATCCAAAGGTTGTATTAATGATGTGCAGTTAGGAGGAAGAAAGACTATTTTCACATTTGGATGGTCTAGCTGTATATTGTGGCAACCAGCGTTGTCAAGAAGCAATATAACTTTAAAATGCAAATTTTTTTCTATCATATAGATTTCCACAGCCGGGATGAAACAATTATAGAACCAATCCTTAAATAAATCTTGACTCATCCAGGCCTTCTTATTTGATCGCCAGAATACAGGCAATCGTGTCTTATTCATGTTTTTTAGTGCACGCGGAGTTGAAGAAGAATTTATTATCATCGGTTTCATAATCATGTTCCCGGATAGATTGCTGCACAGATGAAGAGTAATTCGTTGTTTGGAAAGTTTAAACCCCTGAGCACGCCTTTGATCTTTGGAAATAAAAGTCCTTGATGGAAGTTTTTTCCAATACAAAGCCGTCTCATCAGCATTGAATATCTGCTCAGGTGAATAACCTCCCTCATTAATAATTCTAGCAAGTTTCAGCTTAAAATTTTCGGCAGCCTCTGAATCTGCTGATGCCTGTTCGCCTTGAAATTTTATATTATGCAAGGCATGCCGTTTTTTAAATTTGTCAAACCATCCTTTACTCGCGGCAAACGAATGGTTATGTAGTGAAGGTCCGTTATTCTTTAAGTGATTATAAATTTTAAGAGCTTTCTGTTTTATAAGATTTCCACTTATAGGAATTCTTTTAGCTATACAATCTTCTAACCAAATCATCAATCCTCGTTCCATTCTCACCATAATAGATGGTCGCGTGCGAGTGACACGTTTTGCAACTGAAGGACACCCATCTGCCACAGTTTTCCTTATATGATCTGCATTTTTATTTATGGTTCGAATGGTTGATTCATTTAAATTTGTTGATTTGGCAATAGCCGATAATTTTTCACCATCTTTTAACCGATTTATAATTTCAATTTTATTTTCAAGCGATATACACCTCCTCTTGAGGCCTTTCCTAGTTTCTTCAGACATGTCGGTTCAGATTTTTTTTATCAATACTTATTCAAACGTATTCTTAGACAATAAAACCCAATGCAGTACACAGCTATTATATAATCAAGCATGTCTAAAATTTAAAAGTCGATAAGAAAACTTACATTAATATCCTTTTGATATCAAGTTACTAGAATCACTCATAGGTTGCACAACGAACTTATGGGCTGTTGACCAAATACCGTGTAATAAAAAGTCCGTGTAGTCGGAGGGATGTCGGATTTTTAGCTCCGTGTAGTATGGGAACCGCGTACCCAGAGTGCCGTGTAAAGCGAGGGTCTACTGTATATATATATATATATATATATATATATACATATTGTGACAAGTGGTGGTTGATGGGCCCTTTCTGGGGGATTGCAACGACTACCAAATATTATTACATCTTAGCGTTGCACCCCCATTACAAAAGGTTACTCCAACTCCTCAACCCGACTTCTAAGAACACCCTGTAATTACCTGTGAAAACTAAACCAACTAACTACGCGAATGAACGAGCAGGTACTTTTTGCTTATTTAATTTAACTAATTAATATTACAGGTGTGAGGTCATGATAGTACCTACGTATAGTCATGATCTATGCCTAAATTCTAACGTACTGATAATATCTTTATTAATTACTTAACGGACAAACTTAACTGAAGGATTATTGGACTCACATAACGGAGTATTGGGTTATACTAACGGAATCAACGGAGGGAATAGATACTAAACAATACATCTGACCTTTGCTGGAACAGGTTCTCCTCTCCTGGCACAACACACACACACACCACTATACACAAAGCGGGTGCAGAGACTCGCTCCTGGAACCGGCCGATCTCTTCGGAGGATGTTACATTTCTTAATGCTAATTTTCAACCCTCGACTTGGACCTTATATTGCAGGAACTCTATTAGAAGTAGGTGGGGGAGTCCATTTGCACTGAAGGTGGTGCAACCCTTTGACGACAATACCAATTGTCGTTACACGCCCCCTGTCACACTAGAGCCTCCCTCGGCTCTTAAATCCAAAGTTGAAATTTTGCCTTCTCATGGGTTTTCCGGGTTGTTCCGGTGTTCTTCCTAGGGTCCTGTTTTGCCCTTTGGTCCTCGACTTTGGGTTGGGTAGTTAAATGAGCTTGCTCAAGTGTGAGCCTTGACTAATGGACGATGATTGTGGTTGTGGTTGTGTGCCGGCCATCCCTTGGGTGTTGTGGTTCCGGTCAGATATTCCTAGTATCCTGGTAACCTATTCCCCCTTTGTTTACAAACACAAAACACGTAGCAGCTAGTAAACATGAACTTATATATACAGGTCAAATAAAAAATACACAAACATCATTAATTTAAAAAAAAAAAAAACAAAAAAATCCTTCAGTAACACAAAAATTACAATACAAAAATAAATCCGTTTGCTTGAAACTATCTTAACCTATTTCGTTCTCAAGGAAATCGTGTCAGGAAAAACTGTGCGTAGTAAACTTAAAACAGAAAGGCTAGACTTCGAAAGAAAAAAAAAGTTATGTATTTTTAAAAGTTACGTTTTTCGTACAGTTTTTTCGTAACATGTTTCCTTGAAACGCAAACTTATCCTATGTGCGTGTGCTGTCACCTATTTCCTTGGTTGTAGTATTAGATTTAATGGAATAACTGTAGCCCGAATTATAAATTAGTTGGCCAGAATCGATGAGCCCGATGATATGGACAATCCTTCACTGCGTAACGCGCGGAAATACAAAAAAAAACTAATTTGACGATAAACAAGAAATAATATATTTACGTATCAATTTACAAAACTCAAATATTTAAATAACCAGTTTACTTTTACGGACGCGACATTTACAGTAATTCAGCCTCTACTGGTGTGATTGCCCCCCAAATACAAGACCATAGATGGGGGCTAAGATCTAGTTTTCCTTCTTGCTCCCCCCGCAGAGCCCAACACCATAATAATATCACTCTAGACTGACCGTCTATGCCCACCCGAAAACAAATGGCACTTACACTTAAACACCTATGTAAGCGGGACACACCTGGGGTTCCCCAGCCCGCCACAAGAGTAGTGTTAGAAGTATCGAGGCAAAGTATCGTTACCGAGTACTGAAAAAAGAATCGAGGCAAAGTATCGATTCCAAAAAAGTATCGTGGCAAAAGTATCGATACTACTCAGTATCGAATATTGAGTACTTTTCACCAAAATCAAACATAAGTGCAAGAGAGATCTAAAACTCTCTACAGATCGAATTACAATATTATTATAAATTCTATTGCCTGTATTTGATGCTGCTAAATCAGCATCATTTTCAAAATTTTGAAAAGTTTAAAACAATGATTTTTCGATACTAATTTCAAATTCGATTTATATCAAAAAGAAAAATGCTCATTAATTAAAAAATAGTATTGTTTTGTGACAAAAGTATTTATTTATGAATTTAGTATCGGCTAATTTATATCATAAAGAAAAATACTCATTAATTAAAAAAAAAGGTATTGTTTTGTGACAAAAGTATTCATTTATGAATTTAGTATCGGCTAATTTATATCACGAAGAAAAATACTCATTAATTAAAAAAAAGTATTGTTTTGTGACAAAAGTATTCATTTATAAATTTATATCACAAAGAAAAATACTCATTAATTAAAAATTGTATTGTTTTGTGACAAAAGATTCACTTATGAATTTAGTATCAGCTAATTTATATCATAAAGAAAAATACTCATTAATTAAAAAAAAGTATTGTTTTGTGACAAAAGTATTCATTTATGAATTTAGTATCGGCTAATTTATATCATAAAGAAAAATTCACATTAATTAAAAAATAGTATTGTTTTGTGACAAAAGTGTTCATTTATGAATTTAGTATCGGCTAATTTATATCACAAAGAAAAATACTCATTAATTTAAAAAAAAGTTTTGTTTTGTGACAAAAGTATTCATTTATGAATTTAGTATCGGCTAATTTGTATCACAAAGAAAAATACTCATTAACTAAAAAAAAGTATTGTTTTGTGACAAAAGTATTCATTTATGAATTTAGTATCGGCTAATTTATATCATAAAGAAAAATTCTCATTTATTGAAAAATAGTATTGTTTTGTGATAAAAGTATTCATTTATGAATTTAGTATCGGCTAATTTATATCACAAAGAAAAATACTCATTAATTTAAAAAAAAGTATTGTTTTGTGACAAAAGTATTTATTTATGAATTTAGTATCGGCTAATTTACATCACAAACAAAAATACTCATTAATTAAAAATTGTATTGTTTTGTGACAAAAGATTCATTTATGAATTTAGTATCAGCTAATTTATATCACAAAGAAAAATACTCATTAATTAAAAAAAAGTATTGTTTTGTGACAAAAGTATTCATTTATGAATTTAGTATCGGCTAATTTATATCACAAAGAAAAATACTCATTAATTAAAAAAAAGTATTGTTTTGTGACAAAAGTATTCATTTATGAATTTAGTATCGGCTAATTTATATCAAAAAGAAAAATTCACATTAATTAAAAAATAGTATTGTTTTGTGACAAAAGTATTCATTTATGAATTTAGTATCGGCTAATTTATATCACAAAGAAAAATACTCATTAATTAAAAATTGTATTGTATTGTGACAAAAGATTCACTTATGAATTTAGTATCGGCTAATTTATATCACAAAGAAAAATACTCATTAATTAAAAAAAGTATTGTTTTGTGACAAAAGTATTCATTTATGAATTTAGTATCGGCTAATTTATATCATAAAGAAAAATTCTCATTAATTAAAAAATAGTATTGTTTTGTGACAAAAGTATTCATTTATGAATTTAGTATCGGCTAATTTATATCATAAAGAAAAATACTCATTAATTTAAAAAAAGTATTGTTTTGTGACAAAAGTATTCATTTATGAATTTAGTATCGGATAATTTATATCACAAAGAAAAATACTCATTAATTAAAAATTGTATTGTTTTGTGACAAAAGATTCATTTATGAATTTAGTATCAGCTAATTTATATTACAAAGAAAAATACTCATTAATAAAAAAAAAGTATTGTTTTGTGACAAAAGTATTCATTTATGAATTTAGTATCGGCTAATTTATATCACAAAGAAAAAAACTCATTAATTAAAAAAAAGTATTGTTTTGTGACAAAAGTATTTATTTATGAATTCAGTATCGGCTAATTTATATCATAAAGAAAAATACTCATTAATTAAAAAATATTATTGTTTTAGGAATACTTATACGATTATAAAATAGTATTTATTTTAGAAAAAACATGTTTCGGCTTTAAATATTAGAATGGGAATGATAATTTTAATGGAAATACTTAGCGATTATAAAATAGTATTTATTTTAGAAAAAACCAGTATCGGCTTTAAATATTAGAATCGGAATTATAATAATTTTATTGGAAATACTTAGTGATTATAAAGTAGTATTTATTTTCGAAAAAAGTATCGGCTTTAAAAATTAGAATCGGAAATCGAATGTCTTAATAAATTATTTAACCAAAGTTGGTTGCGTGACAATTTCGCAGATAACAAGGTTTTTGCATACAATATACAAAATTTATTATCGTTGATAAACATATGTTCTTGGAGGTAACAGAAATTATATTATCGACGTACGTAATCTTAAACTCTAATTCTTTTATTTATTGTTAATCATTGGCTTGGAACTGGGGGCATTCATAAACATTTTCTTTAACAAAAACCATATCTCACTCGATTATCGCTTCTTTCGTTCGTTATCTATGAAGAGAAGTTTCGGCGCGACAAAAAAGAACGAGTGGTGTTTATAAAATGCGGTCGAACTTTTGCTGGGGTCAAAAAATATAGTCGATACTTTTTGAGTAGAATCGGCGCAAAGTATCGATACCGCCAAAAGAATCGTGCTGAAGAATCGATTCCAAAAGTACTCAGTATCGAAGTCAAAGTATCGATACTTACTCAGTATCGATACTATCGTTCTAACACTACACAAGAGTACCCCAAGTTGCCCTCTTGACGGGAGATGACGTGCTGCGACCTATGTCGCCATCCCGGTCTCGCTGTACCTTCACAAAATATTCCAACATAATTCATCATAATTCACATAATAATTCGACGGCTGCGGGGTTGATTAAGGGCGATTTCCCCGATTGAAACCGTACGCGTCCATCGATTCGGACATCTCAATGGTCCTCGCTCGTGGAGTACTGGGCCCAGCTTTCTACTCTAATATACACATAAAACAAAAACGTAGATCCGATATGGCCTTTGCATATAAGTTTCCATACTTATATTTATACTATCTTGTTGCAACTAACCTATTCTCAACAACCGAAATCCCGACATAACTTCTTATATATCTTAATATATTCTAAAACTTAATTCTACGACTTAACTAAGGGGGGGGGGTGAATCTTAAAACTAAACCTATTACAATAATTGTTGATACTATGTTTAATTATTTATGTATTACATCTATATATGTCACCTATATATATTTAAAAAGCGAAGAGAAAAGTGAAAGAAATATTTTTAGTGGATTGGTTCGCGACCAAAATATTCTTTTATTCTGCTAACGTGCACCGTGTCGTATTTGTAACTATTTCTAAATTTACGCCTAATTTTATAACTCATGTTTATAATTTATCAACTATCTTAACTAACGTCTGTATTCACTAACACCCACTGGCCTACACCAAATTCGTCATTTTTGTTGGGCTCTCCCGAAATTTTGTAGTATGTACTCGTTAGCGAATCGAGTCCAACTCGTTTACCGCTAGTGCCCTGTCGCTTGCCTCGGCCACCACGACTAGCACTACGTCGCTCGGCAGCTGGGCTGTTTACGGGATATTCATATGAAAAATAAAGAGAAAAATAAATTATTAAAAGGGGTGGTGGATGCTACGACACGATCTTTCGTTATATATTCGTGTCCGGCTGGCGCCAGGAACTGTGCAAAAAAAAAAACACTTAACGGTTCTTTCGCGTTGCGCACGGCACCCCGTCGATAGGGTCAAAAATTGTCGAGTGCTGAGAGACATAAAAGAGACGTTGGGATTTTCAAAAAAACATAATATATTTAAAATCTGTATACAAACATGTCAATGAAAAAAATACTAGGGATTACTATAACATAATATTTGCCTATTAATATCTGTTTTCGAAGACAGCAAAAAAAAAACGATTTGTGTGTGGCATTGGGTCAAGAGTACGAAATTTGAATATTACGAAGAAAACGCAATATATTTTGCTGGGCAATGTGTTTGAAATCTTTCGAACTAGACTAACAAAATAAAATATTCGAAACAACTAAAAAACTGTTTGACGATTTATATATGACTTTACGATACGAGTATTTGACATCAGTATTGGGTCAAGTGTACGAAATTTGAGTTTTACGAAGAAAACGCAATGTATTTTGCTGGGCAATGTGTTTAAAATCTTTCGAACTTTCGAACTAGACTATCAAAACAAAATACTTGAAACAACTCAAAAACTGATGACAATTTATATATGACTTTACAGTACGAATATTTGACAACTGTACGAATAATAATGTTTTTTTTTTTGATCGAGTTTTTTCTATATCCAGAGGAAACAAAATGGAACAAACACATCAAGTAAATTAAATCCAATTTTAAAATAAAATTAATTACATTTTTTGTAATATCCAGATATAATATCCAGAGAAAAAAAATAGAACGAACACACACAACAATTAAATTAAATCTGATTTTAAAATAAAAATAATACTTTTCGTATTTTTTGTAATATTATAAACTTAAGTAAGTTAAATAAATATAAGTTCAATAGTTTTAAATAAGTTAAGTAACTTTAAATTCGCTAATTTTATATACATATATTTTTTTTAGAACTAATGTTAACAAATATTAGATAATAATTATAACAGGCGTTAAATTTCATATCCAAACCTTATTAAAAAAATCACTTATATTTTTGACAAATACTACTTAACTTAGAAATACCGATTTACCGATAAACCGATAAACGTAGTCTAATAACAAAAAACTATCTTGAACATTAGCATAACAGCAAGGACGTAACTAGTGGGATCGACTCGCTTAGCTTTTAATAAAAATTAATTAATATTAATTAAAATTAATTTATAATTAACAATATTAAAAATTTGTGAGGGGGGTTTTAAGGGGGATCGAATGCGCTTCCATCATTGTGACGAGAGTGGGGAAGGGTTGATGGCTCCTTGCTGGGGGATTGCAACGACTACCAAATATTATTACATCTTAGCATTGCACCCCCATTACGAAAGGGTTACTCCAACTCCTTAACCCGACTTCTAAGAACACCCTGTAATTACCTGTGAAAACTAAACCAACTAACTACGCGAATGAACGAGAAGGTACTTTTAGTTTATTTAATTTAACTAATTAAGATTACAGGTGTGAGGTCATGATAGTACCTACGTATAGTCATGACCTATGCCTAAATTCTAACGTACTGATAATATCTTTATTAATTACTTAACGCGCTAACTTAACTGACGGAGTATTGGACTCACATAATGGAGTATCGGATTATATTATATTATACTAACGGAATCAACGGAGGGAATAGCTACTAAACAATACATCTGACCTTTGCTGGAACAGGTTTACTTCTCCTGGCACACCACTATACACTCGTTCCTGGATCCGACCGACCTCCTCGGAGGTTGTTACATTTCTTAATGCTAATTTTCAACCCTCGACTTGGACCTTATATTGCAGAAACCCTAGTAGAAGTAGGTGGGGGAGTCGATTTGCACTGATGGTTGTGCAACCCTTTGATGACAATACTAATTGTCGTTACAATATATATATATATATATATATATATATATACATATAAAATAATTATATAATGAAACATTGTAATTTTCAACAAACCCAAGAAACCTTTTTGTTTTAATGATAGCTGTAACGTTGTGTTGTGATAATAAAACCCTTATTGTGACCTATCTTTGTCAGCACTACGATACTAAAAAGAACTAGTGGGGCGCATGGCATCGTGCCTTAAGGCAAATTGCTGGAACTTCGCGTACCATAATTAAACATTTGAGGAATGAAATTAATCAATAATTGTTTTCAATAATTTCAAATAGATTATTTGAAGTGCTTTTTAAATTGAGCGACGAGCATATTTTATGAACAACTTATGTGTACGTTTACAAGAGCCCATTTTTTTTAAATATGATTTTTTTGATAATTCAGAAATTTTTTGATAATTTAGAAATTTTTTCAAAATTTTGTAATTGTTTTAGAAATATGATTTTTTTGGAATTTAAAGTAAACGTTTTTTCTAAATATTTACAAAAAAGTTTACACAAAATGGGTACACATTATTAAAATCTGTATAAAATATCTTACAATTTGATCTACATATGTCCAATAAACATTTTTGACTGCCAAATGACACTTTTTAACTTCCCGTAGGGCAAGTTATAGTAATCGCAAAAAAATCGAAAATGAAATTTTTTATATATCTTCACGTTTCAGAGGTTTCTGAACATTTTGGCATACCTTAGAAAAAATGGATGTATGTGTGTGTGTGTGTGTATGTATGTATGTATGTATGTATGTACTTGTGTGTATGTATGTGCGGATACAAATTTTCGTCGACGATTTCGGGAACACGGATCAACCGATTTAAATAATTCCAAAAGCATTCGATTTGTATTGATAAGGAGACGTGCTGATTAGTTTTTGGCGAAGGCAGGTCCAGCCGTTCCAAAGATACGGGGCAAAAAGTGCCGAAAACGGTAACTCAGTTTTTAAGAGAACGGAGCATCCGATTTTAATAATTCAAAAAACATTTGACTTGTATTGACAAGATGAAGAATTGATCAAATTTTCATGGGGGCAGGTCTAGCGGTTTCGGAGATCTAACGAAAAAAGTAAAAAAATGAGCCATTTGGCGGTCAAAAATGATGATTAGACATATGCACATCAAATTATAAAATATTTTATAGACATTTTAACAATAAGTATAAATTTTGTTTGCATTCCTATGGGTTCCGTACCAATGTTTATTCGTTAGACGGCGACGCGGCGCTTACGCGCTTTGACATTTTGTCTCTATGCAGTTAAAGCAGTACGATTGCTTTGAAAAAAGATCTTCCAAAATATGCCAAAATAAAGAAAACATTATTTTTTCCAAAAAAAATTAAAAAAAAAAAAATTTAAATTTTTTTTTTTGAAAAATTTTTTTTTTCAAAAAAAAGTTATTTTTTTTAAATGTCAATCGTTTTTAAAAAAATTATAATTTTTGGTACGGGAAGTTCCAGCAATTTGCCTTAAGGCACGATGCCTTAATTGCCTTAAGACAGAATTCCACTTACAGCTAGTTTAACTTATTTTTATTGAGAGTGCATACCTGACTTCCCATTTTACCAGTTGTTCATTTCGTCAATACAAGTAAAATGTTTTTTGAATTATTAAAATCGGACGCTCCGTTTTCTTAAAAACTGAGTTACCATTTTTGGCACGTATCTTCAGAACGGCTAGACCTGCCTTTGCCAAAAACTAATAAGCACGTCTCCTTATCAATACAAATCGAAGGGTTTTTGAATTATTCAAATCAGTTGATCGGTGTTCCCGAAACGGTCGACGAAAATTTGTATCCGCACACACACACGCACACACACACGCACACACACACGCACACACACATATATCCATTTTTTCTAAGGTATGCCAAAATATTTACAAACCTTTGAAACGAAAACATATATAAAAATTTTCATTTTCGATTTTTTTGCGATTACTATAACTTGCCCTACGGGAAGTTAATAAGACAAATTGTGATATGGATTTTTTAACACATATATTTAAATATATTTTTTTAACATTGAAAATAATGTGCGAATACAAATTTTCGTCAATTTTTTTGGGTTCCGTACCAAGATTTTTAATTTTGAAGTTTATTTATATGGTTCAAACAAATATCCTCGACATTTTCGACAGTATGGAATAACCGCAAGGGGTGTAAAAGGGGTTATGCAGTTTTTAAGAGAACAGATAATCCAATTAGATTAATTCAAAAAACATTTTGTTTGAGTAGACAATATGCATAAAATGCATTTACAGAAAATTTAATAATTTTGAAAATTTTCAAACAAAAAAATCAAAATTTTCAAAAAAAATCGAAGTTTAAAAAATTCTAAATTTCGAAATTTTTCATCATTTTAAAAAAAAAAACTAAATTTCGAAAAATTTAAAAAAAAAATTCTTACAAAAATTTGGGACTATTTCGATAATTTAAAAAAAAAAACGAATATTTTCAAAAATTTCCAAATTCTCAAAATATTCAGAAAAAACGTTTTTTTTAAATCCCAAAAAATTTCAAACTTATAAGAAAAAAATCAAAACTTTGAAACAATTTCTAAATTATCAAAAAAATTGAATTAAAAAAAATGGACTCTTGTACACATAAGATGTTCATAAAATACGCTCGTCGCCCAATTTAAAAAGCACTTATAAGTTTACAGTATGTAATAAATAATCTATTTGAAATTATTCAAAACAACTATTGATTATTTTCATTCTTCGAATGTTTAATTATGGTACGGGAAGTTCCAGCAATTTGCCATAAGGCACGATGCCATGCGCCCCACATAGTAGAACTAATAATGTCTAAAAATTGCAAATTTTGTCTAGTTTATACATATAACTATATGAGAAATATTTTCGCATTCAAAAGTTCTCAATATAGTGTAGATATTATGCAGTATAGTATAAGATGTTTAAATAAGATTTAACTTATGTACATGCAGGGCCGGATTTAGAAATTTGGCGCCCCGGGGCACTGACAAAAATGCCGCCCCATCCCTGAAATTTTACGAACTTTCGAACTTTTTTGTAAAGCAATCGCGCTATAGAAGCGTGTAAGCGCCGCGTCGCAGTCTAACTGATAAACAATGTTACAGAACTTATATAAATGTAAAGAAAATTTATACTTGTTATTATAATATCTTTAAAATATTTTAATTAATTAATATGTTAAAATAATTTATTGTGCCTATGTCTTATGATCACTTTTGTTCGCCAAATGTTTCTTTTTCAAATTTTTTTATTGGATCATCGAAACCGCTTATCCGGCCCCCCACAAATTTAAGCAGTTATTCTGTAAATTTTTTTGAATGTTATTGGACGCTTTTTTCTCAAAAACTAAATCATTTTTGGCATTTTGGCCCGTATCTTCAAAACAGTTGGACCTGCCTTGACCAATAACTAATCAGCACGTCTCCTTATCAATAGGAATTGAATCATAAATCGGTTGATCCGTGTTCTCGAAATCGACTTGAATAATTAAAAAATATTAGATTTGTATTGATGGGGAGACGTGCTGATTAGCTTTTGGTACATGCAATTACGAAAAATGGTAATTGACTTTCGATATTTCTTCTCTGAAACAGCTACGCAGCGCGATTGCTTTGCAAAAAGTTCATAATTTTCGAAAAATTTCAAAATACAAAAAATGTGTTTTATAAGTCTTTTTTTATTTTTCAATAAAATTTGAAGCTCTTTATAAAATGTAATTTTCAGTGCGGGATGTTTCAGTAATTTGTCTTAAGGCGTAGTACCTTGAGTCACTAGTTAACTTCCCGTAGGGTAAGTTATTGTAATGGGCCGAAAATCGGAAATGAAATTTTTTACATTTCTCGACGTTTTCAAGGTTTCTGAACGTTTTGGCATACCTCAGAAAAAATGGATGTGTGTGTGTGTGTGTGTGTGTGTGTATGTATGTGTGGATACAAATTTCCAGTCACGGTTTAGGGCGCACGGATCAACCGATTCCTATTAATAGGGAAAAGAGCTGATTAGTTTTTGGCAAAGGCAGGTCCAGCCATTTCGGAGATACGGAGCAAAGAGTGCAGAAAATAGAAATCGTATTTTTGAGAGAACGGAGTATCCGATTTGAATGATCTAAAAAACATTTAATTAGTAATGATTGGGAGAAGTGTTTATTAGTTTTTGGCAAAGGCAGGCCCAGCCATTTTGAAGATACGGAGCTAAATATGTAAAAAATGGCAGTTTTTGAGAGAACTAAGCGTCTGATTTAAATGATTCAAAGAACTTTCTGCTTGTCTTAACAAAATAATCGATTTTGGAAAAAAATGTGTCCTTTTTTTTTTTTAGTTTTTTTTTAGTTTTTTGTATATCGAAAATATTTATTTTTAATTCTGACTATAGTTCTAATATACTTTACAAATAATTTCAACTCTGCAATTCAGTTTATATAATATTTATAAATATTAGACAATGTTACAATATTTATAATAATCTATTTGAAAACATTCAGTAATCCTCGAACATTTCGTTACGGTACGGGAAGTTCCAGCAATTTGCCTTAAGGCACGATGCCACCCACCCCACTAGTTTAAATTTTTTATTCGACGCTATAAGCTTGGAAGTGCATAAATACGTATATTTTAAGAGGGCTCGAGAACTGAAAAACATATTTTTCCTAAACTTTCAGCTTGTTTATGCATCTTTATATTAGCCAAATTGCCAAATTTAATAACTTATTAACCAATTTGATAATTTACGTTCGGAGAGGGAGGCAAGGCAAAATAATAAGTTTTAGTTGACATTTATTTCAACCCAAATTTTGCATTGCAATCGTATTATGTTTTGTTAATTAGAATTCTTGAAATAAAAAATGTTGTTAAAAAAAAGTTGATTATATTGTATAGAATTTTTTCTCACTATCCAAATTTTGCCGCCCCCCAAAATTTGCCGCCCTGGGCAGTAGCCCCGATTGCCCCTACTCTGAATCCAGCACTGTGTATATGGCATATGTACTCGTTTACAAAGCCAATAAATAAAAAAAACGAACTGCATGCAATTGCAGGGTACTATTAGCGTTACTTGCATAGATAAACAAGTACGCGCGGTTGTACTAGTTCCGGTTTTTTCAATTTTCCAATGTGTTCCACATAATTGATTTGAACAATATTTGCAGTACTAGAAGAAAAAAGAATATACTTTCGAATAACGCTAATTAGAAAGTGATCCAACTAAACGCACTACCCGAAAACATCAATTAAAAACTTATTTTATCTTTTTCAGCTAATAATAAATGACTATTTGGCGTCGATTATTCTATATAATGTTGTCTAAGCCAGTATGAGCGGAACCACGAAAACTTTTTTTCGATATCTTTTATGTTCAGGCCAAAAAGTGAGTTTGAAAAAAAGGGGCCACTTTGGCATGTTTTCGATGATATCTTGGCCATTAAATGAGGTACAAAGTTAAACATTGGTATATCGTTTTTTTTTTCAAAAAAAACATTTAAAATGGCGTATAAATTATTTAAATACCAGATGCGGCCGATTCTCTATTGTTGCTTTATTTATTAGGCACTTACCCATTGCACTCGTAGCCCGACTTCCGCCGATTGCGGTCATAGCTCCAAGCAGGCCGGCGCCAGCGGTCATGAGTTGCGCTCGAGCCGCGTCCCACCGCGAGAAACCTGACCGCAACAAAATTGCAAAATCGCCCACTTCGTGTGGAATCTCATGCACTGCACGAGGGATACAAATTAGAATTATGTAACATGTAGTGGCAATATTTCCTAAATTGACTATATGTATAGAGATTTTACCTAGAATTGCGAATGTTGTTAAAATTCCTAGTTTGAATGAAACAATGAAAGAACCACCAACAGCAAGACCGTGTGTGAAATTATCAATTGAGTTTGCCATGAGATTTAAGTATCCAGAAACCTGACAAAGTCCATAATACGAATTAATAAAAATCAAAACTATTGAAATACAAAATAGTGATCAATTTATTAACATCAATGAAAAATAAGATAGTGAATTTTTTTCTCTGCAACTCACATGCTTAGACTTGTTGCTCACAGCCTCTTTCTCTAGCTCCTCGACCATACAACAGCCGTTTTTGATAGCTCCATTTATAACTTCAATGTCACACATTTTTCCATTTTGTCCGCCTGAGCATTTGCTGGTCGAGAATCGTCCATTTTCGTTTCTAGCCCTCAAGACATTGTTGTTCTTTATCAAACAATTAATTTTAGACATTTTCTTGCGCTTTCGTTCGGTCTTTTCCTCGGAAACGTCATCATCTTCCATGTAACCAGCAAATAACTTCTCGACCATCGTGAATAACAAGAGGCCAGCTAATACCCAGCACCCGCATGTCATTGATGGACTACCTCCTCCTGAATCTACGAATTCGTACATGACTACGAGTCGCTCTATGCAAAAAAGTTACATAGAAAATATATTAAGTATATGAACTAGTTGGTATTGGTATTTAGCCTTGTGGCAAGTTACATGAACTTCCCGATATGTGTAAATAATCGACGTAATCAATTAAAAATAAATTAATTTATAAGTAAGTATTCCGAGAGGATTTATTACACATAATTGAAAACGAACGAACACGTTAACGCGCAGTATTTTCTAAAAACTAATTTTCAGAAATCAATATTTTTTTATAATTGAACCAATTTTCGTATGACGTTAATGGTTTAGTATGTTCATTAAGACCAAGTAATATATCGTTATACCAAGTAAATCATCTAATTTTAATTTTAACAAACGTCAACAAATCTACTCATTTTCTCAAACTTTGATAAATTTTTAAAATTAAATTACTTGTCGTAATGCCGCAATATTTCAGTAAGTTCTATAAGACCATGATATACATCGCCAAAGAAAGTTTCATAAAAATCGGTTTAAATTCTTTTTCAACAGTTAATTATAAGAAAACGACACGGTAGATTTTCACCTGAAACTAATCAGTATGATTCCCAAGTGATATCTTTCGAACAGTTTTTAATTTTTTAAAATCGATTCGGTAGAATGAGCTTAAATGTAGACGAAAAGTTTAACACTCTTTTTCAAATTACAAAGAAACGGCTCGGCAGATCGTATCACAAAACTGACAAACTATAGTGCTCATTGAGATACATCGAATGGCTTTTAAATTTCTAAAATCGGTTCAGGCGTGTTTGAGCAAACGTCGATCAAAAGTCTAATTTTGACATGTGCCAAAAGAACGATACTAATTTTTGCAAACTTTGACAAATTTTTAAAGCTAAACGAGTTGTCGTAGGGCTGTAATATTTTAATATGATCTAGAAGACTATGGTATCTACCGTCAAAAAAATAATACTAAAAATCGTCGATTTTTTTTTTTAAACTTTATTACAAGAAAACGGCCCAGCCGATCTTTACCAGAAACTAATCAGCACGATTACGACGGCCGAGACGTTTCTTTATAAATAGCAGAAAAGTGAAAAAATTTTCGTCCACGTTTTAGCCCGCAATTCTGAATCGATTATGAAAATTCAAAAACCGTTCGAAAGATATTGATTGGGAATCGTGCTGATTAGTTTTTGGTAGTGATCGGCCGGGACGTTTTCTTGTAATAAACTGTTAAAATTTTTTTTTTCGACGATTTTTATTATTATTTTTTTGAAGGTAGATACCACAGTCTTCTAGATCATACTAAATATTACGGCCCTACGACAATTGGTTTAACTTTAAAAATTCGTCAAAGTTTGCAAAAATTGGTATCGTTTTTTGGCATTTGTCAAAATTAGACCTTTCATGGACGTTTGCTCAAAAATGCCTAAACCGATTTCAGAAATTTAAAAGCCATTCCATAGATCTCAATGAGGACCACCGTTTGTCAGTTTTGTGCGTCGATCTTCCGAGCCGTTTCTTTGTAATTTGGAAAAAAGTGTTAAACTTTTCGTCTACATTTAAGCTCATACTACCGAATCGATTTTAAAAAATCAAAAACTATTCGAAAGATATTAGTTGGGAATGATACTGATTAGTTTTAGGTGAAAATCTACCGAGCCGTTTTCTTGTAATTAACTGTTGAAAAAAAAAATTTATGCCGATTTTTATGGAACTTTTTTTGTCGATATATATCATGGTCTTATAAAACTTACTGAAACATTAAGGCCTTACGACAAGTAGTTTAATTTTAAAAATTCATCAAAGTTTGAGAAAATGAGTAGTTTTTTAACGTTAACTAAAATTAAAATTAGATGATTTACTTGGTATAACATTAGAGTACTTGGTCTTTATAAATATACTAAACCATTAAAGTCCTACGGAAACCGGTTCAAATATAAAAATTTGTGATTTTTGAAAATTTGCTTTTAGAAAATAGTCCGAGTTAACGCGTTCGTTCGTTTTCAATTATGTGTAATAAATCCACTCGGAATACGTTTAATTACTCATAAATTAATTTATTTTTTATTGATTAAGTCGATTATTTACACATATCGGGAAGTTCATGTAACTTGCCTCAAGGCAAAATGCCAATTCCAACTAGTTTACTTTGATACTGTTATGAATACTAAAAACATCCTTATGCGTACCACCATATATTACCGTTATTAATAAACAAGACTAGAATGAGGTCAAATAACACAAACTATTTAATAAAAAAATATGAATACCTCCTTTGTTACTGTAGTTCTCCCATGCTTCTGGCAACAAATGCAAAAACACATCTCCGAGCAGACCTCCTACTGCAAAACTGAGCAATACGCGCAAAAGTTTGCCCCCTCCTGTAAATGTATAAATAAATGTTGTATCAAAAATATTACGGCTAAACCAAAACTAAAATAGTAATATATTTATGAAATTTAGTATCTAAAACTATTCTTAGTGAAACAGTCATTTCAAATTACCAAGTAAGAAGAAACTAAAAAAACAAACAAAATTGATTCGAAATAAATTTGTCATTGATAAAATAACTTTCCATTCCAAAAACAACTCGATATTAATGGTAATTAAAATCATACAAATGATCTAGTGGTGTATCGCATCGTGCCAAGGCAAATTTCTGGAACTTCGCGTATAAAAAAATATTTTTTTTGAAAAAGATTAAAATTTTCTGGAAACTTTGAAAAAATTAGAATTTTGAGAAATTTAAAATTTAAAAAAAAAAGACTTTTTGGAAAAAAAAACTTAAAAAAATGTTTTCTTTATTTTGAGATATTTTGGAAATGTTGAACTTTTTTTTACAGCAATCGCGCTGCTTTAGCTGCATTGAGAGCAAATATCGAAGCGCGTAAGCGCCGCGTCGCCGTCTAAGGGGCAAACAATGTTACGGAACCCATAGAAATGTAAGCAAAACTTATAGGCATTATTAAAATCTCCATAAAATATCTGATAATTTGATGTGTATATGTCCCATGAACATTTTTGACCGCCAAATGGCATTATTTAAAATTATTTTTTGAGGGTACATAACCGCTAGACCTGCGTCCCCAAAAGTTTGATCAGTACTTCAACTTGTCAATACAAGTAAAATGTTTTTTGAATTATTAAATTCGGACGCTCCATTCTCTTAAAAACTGAGTTACCGTTTTTGGCACTTTTTGTCCCGTATCTACAGAACGGCTAGACCTGCCCCCGCTAAAAACTAATCAGAACGTACACACACATACATCCATTGTTTCTAAGGTATGTCAAAATGTTCAGAAACCTTTCAAACGTAAAAATATATAAAAAATTTCATTTTCAATTTTTTGCGATTACTTTAACTTACCCTACAGGAAGTTAAAAATACATGAAATTAATACTTCAGGTTAATGGTAAGCAATAAATACAATAACAGAATTTCCCTTTGTAGCAACTAAAAACTATTCCTTGACCATACTCAAAAACTTAATAGTTACAACCAAGACAGTACTAGAATATGATATATTCATATCATGCTGACACGCTGACAAGTATCACGGCCTATTATCTCACAATCAGAACAAAATCCGCAACTAATCACAAAGAGTGAGCCGATGAAAATGTATTGTAAATATATGTATTATGTTAGCTACTAAGAAACTTCAGTGTTATTTTTGTGTCAGTTGACAAATTGTGATTCTTGTTCGTTTGTGTTTGTACATTTGTTAATAAAGTTTTCATTGACAAAGTGAATAGAAGGGCTTCAAACTCACATACAGGACATAAATACTACGTAGTTGACCACTTGTAGGAAATTATGTAAGAAAACAAGTATAAGCTTCTACAAGAAAGACAAAATATTTAGAACTCTTTCAGCCGTTCAAAATTGGATTACCACTTCACACGGACCTGAATAGACTTGGAAGAAAATGAATTGCTTAAGAATGTCAATTCTGATTTGATTGTATATTTATTATAATATAAAATTATCTAGTATATTTTTGTTACTATTGTATTATTACAACACATAATACGATTGTAATACCAAATTTTGTTTCAAATACCTGATTAATAAAATTCATTAAATGTAATTTCAAATTTTCCGCCATTAATTTGAATGGCTAAAGCAACGCCCTCACGTTTGAGTGTAGGACCCTTTAATTATTCCTTCTGAACGTAAAAATCGGGAGAGAGAAACTTCTATATGAAGATATCATATTCTAATGGTGCCGTAGCGAGGCCAAATAAAATTAAAACTAGCTGTAAGTGGAATTCTGTCTTAAGGCAATTAGGGCATCGTGCCTTAAGGCAAATTGCTGAAACTTCCCGCACCGCAATTCAAAATTAGAGTAATTAAAAATAATCAATAATAATAATCAATAAAAGTTGATCAATGATTTGAAACTTTTAATAGAATTTCGAACCATAATAATCATTCTATCTTAAATCATTTATTTTGAAATATTTTGGAAATTCTGAACTTTTTTTCAAAGCGGTCGTACTGCTTTAACTGCATAAAGATGAAATATCAAAGCGCGTAAGCGCCGCGTCGCCGTCTAACGCGTAAACATTGGTACGTAGCCCATAGGAATGTAAACAAAATTTATACTTATTGTTTAAATCTCTATAAAATATCTGATAATTTGACGTGCATATGTCTAATGTTCATTTTTGACCGCCAAATGGCTCGTTTTTTTACTTTTTCCTCCATATCTCCAAAGCCGTTGGACCTGCCTTTCCAAAAATTTGAACACTTCTTCATTTAGAAAAAATATTACAAATAAAACTATATATACAAATAAAATATTTTTAGAATCATTCAAATCGGACGCTCCGTTCTCTTAAAAACTGAGTTACCGTTTTCGGCATTTTTTGCCCCGTATCTTCGGAACGGCTAGACCTGCCTTCGCCAAAAACTAATCAGCACGTCTTCTTATCAATACGAATCGAATGTTTTTTGGATTATTCAAATCGGTTGATCCGTGTTCCCGAAATCGTCGACGAAAATTTGTTTCCGAACATACATACATACACGCACACACACACACACACACATACATCCATTTTTCCTAAGGTATGCCAAAATGTTCAGAAGGTTTTGAAACGTAAAGATCTATAAAAATTTTCATTTTCGCTTTTTTTTGCGATTACTATAACTTGCCCTACGGGAAGTTAACTAGTGGGGTGTATGGCATCGTGCCTTAAGGCCAATTGCTGGAACTTCCCGTACCGTAACGAAATGCTCGAGGAATACTGAATGTTTTCAAATAGATTATTATAAATATTGTAACATTGTCTAATATTTATAAGAATTATATAAACTGAATTACAAAGTTGAAATTATTTGTTCAAAGTATATTAGAACTATAGTCAGAATTAAAAATAAATTCTGAATTATTTTCGATATACAAAAAAAAAAATAAAAAAAAAATTGAAAAAAAAGTTGAAATTTTTTTTTCCAAAATCAATTATTTTGTTAAGACAAGCAGAAAGTTTTTTGAATCACTTAAATCGGACGCTTAGTTCTCTCAAAAACTGTCATTTTTTGCACATTTAGCTCCGTATCTTCGAAATGGCTGAGCCTGCCTTTGCCAAAAGCTATTAAACACTTCTCCAAATCATTACTAATTAGTTGGTCCGTCCGCCCCAAAACGTGGACGAAAAATTGTATCCACAACATCGCATACATTTTCCTCTGCCGTTAAATCTGAAAACGATGCATGCTCAGCATACGCTTCCATTATCGGTCGACGAGGAAAAGAAGTATATTCGAAAATGTTTGCGAATCAGTACGCATCCAGTAATTTGGCTCTAATAATCTAATAATAAATATATAAAACTATATATTAAAATTATATTTTAATAAAAAGTGTATTTTCCATTCTAATTAAAGTCTTTTTATAATCAAGACGGTTGATAGAGTCACATATTCTATCTGGTCCTTTAACTAATCAACAACCCAAAAACACTGGTCCATTCTACCCGAAAGTGATCCTCCACTCTAAAGAACACAAGAAACACACACACATATGTTACGGTAAATGTACACTATTGAAAAATGTGCACTTTTAACGGATTATGCGCACATTCCCCAAAACGCAAGGTCGATCTGAACTGATTATAGTAAGTATATACATTTCCCAGTCAATACCCTCAAGCCAAGTACCCTCCCAATTGTTTTGGTAATAAAAATAACAAAATTAAAAAGTTGCGGTAGAAAAAAAAAATAAATAAACATAATACTTAAAGTCTTTATAAATTATACTTATAAAATGTATATGACTAATGTGCGTGTATACAAAGTCAAAAAAAAAACAATAAAAAAACGTGTTTAATAACTTAGTTGTTTTAAATAAAAAAGTAGGTGATAAATAGAGAAAGATACTGTTTTTTACATAATCTTGAAGTTATTAAATGACTTGTTCTTGTAAAAATGTGCAAATCAACAATTTCAAACGCAGTTTGCACCAGAGCAGGGCTATATTATTTTTTCCATTTAATAACCTATATATATATATATATATATATATATATATATATATATCTATATATATTCACCATTTAGTTAAAAATTAATGTTTTTTACACTACAGTCTATAGATACCGAAATGTATATACTGTAGTGGTATTCACCCCTTTTGCAATAATTATAAATAATATTATAAATTCGATATAACAGTCAATATGAAAGACGCAATACATTGCTGATTCACAGCTCATAGATTGTATCAGAGATAAGCAACATTGTATGCATGCCTGTAACGGGTTCTTGGATGACAAATAAGCAAGTTGAGTCATTCGTAACGGTTTCTGCGATGGCAAATAAGCAAGTATGAATCATTGTAACGTAATGTTCTAGAAGGATGGTTACGTCATCATCAGAGATTATAAAAAGCCTGAGGACGACGGAACTAGTGTTCATTCTCGAGTAGACGCTAAACAGTTCACATCAGTCCTTATTTTAAAATATCAATTGTGTATTAAGTGTAACCGAATAATGAACTAAATAAAATTAATAAATGTCTTCAAATGTTTAATTAAATATTTCCACAGTGAAAAGCTTAGGATAGCAGCAGAAGAACCAAATTTTAGATGTTGACATCGTTGGCGTGACGCAACATAATTGTTGGCAACGGATCCACAACATATTTGTTGTCAGCCCAAGGGTGCATAACATCATTTTGGTGGCAGTGTGGGATTCTGCGAATTTTTTTTTTATAAAAATGCTAAGGTATTTATCATAACATGTTTTGAACATAGAATTATTGCATACTTGGAAAACGGATATTTGAAAAAATACGCCGAAGTATAGCAATAATTAGATTCAAAAAACGGTAAGAAGCTTTACCGAAAGTGGAAATATCAGTGAAACTACAAAGTGAAGACTCCAAGAATCAAGAAATCGAGAGTTTAATCAAGTATAAAGATATATAATCAAGAATCTATAAAGAAGAATTTCCAAGAATCGTAACAAGAAGAAGAACAAGAAAATCAAATCAAGAATCAAGAAGCAAGAAAAGAGAAAAATCGTAACAAGAAGAAACAAGAAAATCAAATCAAGAATCAAGAAACAAAGAAAAGAGAAAGAAGATAATACAAATCAAGAAACAAGAATCGAGAAGTTCAAGTGTTATAATTACAAGTGAAAAATCAAAGGTGAAAAATAAAATAAAAAGTGTTATGAAAAAGTGATACAAATCATTGTTCAAGGTTACAAAAGTTCAAGTGATTGTGAATTCGAGTGAACCAGAAGGATATTAAATTAAGAAAGGATTACAACTCATTGTCAGTAAGCTAATTTTAATATATTTTTGTAAATTTTTGCGCTTCTGTTTTAATAGTTTTACACATATTTTTCAAAAATGAATGAACCAGTAGATATGTCGCGCGAAGGTAAATTAAATATTCAAACTGCTATTGCTTTAATCCCGAATTTCAATGGGGAACCTTCAAATCTCCCTTCATTTATCACAGCTTGTGATGCTTTGTCGGTGGATTTGAGTCCATCAGAAGCGGAAAAATTGCTTACAGTTATAAAATTGAAATTAGACCCACAAATTTTTGCAAAAATCCAATTTATTAATTTTGAAACGTGGGATGATTTAAAATGTTATTTAGCTAAAGAATATGTTGTAAAACGACCCATTTCTAGTTTATTAAACGAATTGAATAATTTAAAACGAAAATACAACGAAACAGTAAAAAGTTTTGGAGACAGAATTGAAGAAATTTTGCGACAAATTCATTATTCAAACATAATTAGAGTAGGACATGAATATGCAACAACAACACAAGTGACATTCCAACAAGTAGGCATAAAAGTTTTTGAAAATGGCTTAAGAGAACCGTTAAAAACTTTAGTAAAATGTTGTCGATTTTCTGATATCAAAGATGCTATTGACTTCGCTTTGCAAGAAGAAGCTTGTCAAAATTCGTCAAATATCAGAAGTAATCAAAATAATAATATAACATGTTACATTTGCAAAAAACGTGGTCATATTGCTCCACAATGTTTCTTAAATAAAAAGAATAACGCTAATTCAAATAATAATAACCAGAAATTTTGTAATTATTGTAAAAAACAAGGTCATTTAATTTTTGAGTGCAGAAATCCAAATAGCAGAAATTTTAATACAAATCGAAATAATTTTAACATGTCAAAAACTTGTATTACCCCTACCAACGAACACAGACAAACTTGCAACTATTCGCACACACATGCAGAAAATGCATCAAACGCACATACCCATAGTATGTCAAACTGTGACGAAAACCAACAAACCACAAATTCCCAAACCCAAGATCCAAAACCAACAACATCAGACAACGATACAATTACAGTATGTGAACTAAATGCACAATTTTTCAGTTCATTTTCAATAAATAAAACCGACGAAAAGGAAGTGAATTACAAAAACAAAAATGTTACGTTACAAATTGAAAACAAAACTTTTTGTACAAAATCAAACAAAGAACAAGACCCAAGAAACGACAAACAGAAATTAAAAGACAAAGATGAAATCAAAGAAAGACATGACAAAAACGTTCCAATTTTAAAATCTGTACAAGTTTCTATTCAATGTAATAGCATGAGCGCAAACATTTTTTTTTGAAGCACCCGAAATGCTTTCTTTTTTTTATGAACGCACGAGGGCGCGCGTTTTTTGGCGGGTGAGGTGTAGTGGTATTCACCCCTTTTGCAATAATTATAAATAATATTATAAATTCGATATAACAGTCAATATGAAAGACGCAATACGTTGCTGATTCACAGCTCATAGATTGTATCAGAGATAAGCAACATTGTATGCAAGCCTGTAACGTGTTCTTCGATGACAAATAAGTAAGTTGAGTCATTCGTAACGGTTTCTGCGATGACAAATAAGCAAGTATGAATCATTGTAACGTAATATTCTAGGATGGTTACGTCATCATCAGAGATTATAAAAAGCCTGAGGACGACGGAACTAGTGTTCATTCTCGAGTAGACGCTAAACAGTTCACATCAGTCCTTATTTTAATATATCAATTGTGTATTAAGTGTAACCGAATAATGAAGTAAATAAAATTAATAAATGTCTTCAAATGTTTAATTAAATATTTCCACAGTGAAAAGCTTAGGATAGCAGCAGAAGAACCTAATTTTAGATGTTGACATCGTTGGCGTGACGCAACATAATTGTTGGCAACGGATCCACAACATATTTGTTGTCAGCCCATGGGTGCACAATGATACATCCATATGGGTGATCTTAAATGTAGAACTGCTCTAAATAAAATGATGAGTCTCAGAACCCACACTTAAGGGGTAAGCAATACTTCAAATTTTTGAAAAATCAATTTTTGTTTTTTGCATTTTCGTTAAGTGTAACATCTTGAAAATGTACTATGAAAATTTCAAGTTGATCCGATGATTACTTTTTGAATTATTGGAATCTTACCAGCGCACTGAAGTAAGTGGACAGCCCGATACTTATACTCAAGATTATTCTCCCTTACCTCCTGATGTTTTATTTATCCTATTTTTTTTATTCGATCGATTTTAGATAAATCTCCAAGGAGTTATGACAACAAAAACAGCTACAATATTTTTTTTTCTGAAATTTTTGTTGTTTGAAGTCAAAACATTGTATAGGGTCCGCCATCTAACGTTTTTTTTCAACTAGTGCTTATTTCGTGAATGGTAACACTTAGCTCATGTCTGATTTGACAGATAATTAGTTTTATCCTTCCGCTGAACGAATATGGTTGTGTATACGCTTGAACAACGCTGGGAAATATTGCGACATTACTTACCATCCAATGCGTTTTCGCTTCGCTAAGTGGGCCTGCGATCGACTTACAGAAGATGCCGATTTTGCCAAAAAATCATCTTTTCAGATGAAGCTCATTTTGATTTTGGCGGGTATATAAACAAGCAAAATTGTCGCATTTGGGGCACAGAAAACCCGCACGCATACATTGGAAAGCCGATGCACCCAAAACGAGTCACTGTTTGGTACGGATTTTGGTCCAGAGGCATAATTGGGCCATTTTTCTTCGAAAATGAGCAAGGAGTGGCCGTTACAGTCAATGGCAATCGTTATCGGGCCATGTTGAACGAATTTTTGTTCACAAAAATTGAAGAGGAAGATCTTGGCAACATTTGGTTTCAACAGGACGGCGCTACGTGCCACACAGCCGAAGCTACACTCGATGTTTTGCGCCCTGTTTTTAAAGATCGCATTATCAGTCGCAGAGCTGATGTCGTTTGGCCTCCTCGGAGCTGTGATTTGATACCGTTGGACTATTATTTGTGGGGTGCCGTCAAAGATAAGTGTTACGCCGACAAGCCAGAGACAATTGACGCTTTAAAGGACAATATTCGTGAAGCCATTGGTTAAAAATTGGACCGATAGTGTAGGCTACTGCATGGCCAGCCGAGACAGCCATTTCAATGAAATTATTTTCCATTATTAACCGGAAGGATTGTACTTTCAAATAAAAAAGGAAATTTGAGAAAATATTCAGTATTTTTTTTTATAGCATTTTCAAAAAAAAAGTTATTTGGCGGACCCTATATAATAATGCCGTTTTACTATTTTTGTAAAAAACCTCGTTTAATAACAAAAAAAAAATACTGAAAATTTTCATTTTTCGTGCCTCTGAGTACTCCCACCCCCTTAACTCTTTAATTATACTGTGAAATTCAAATCAGCCACTTAAAACCATCAAACAAACAAATATTGAAATATGTTTAATAAAATAGTATATTAGAAGTATACACTACAATTTATTGAACAAATTTAATTCCAATAGCTCAATTTATTTTAATACCAAGGGTTTTTCGATATTTTTAGTCATACCTATAGATGTAGATGTATATACTAGTGGGGTGCATGGCATCGTGACAATGGCAAATTGCTTCCCGTACCGCAATTAAACATTCGAGGAATGAAAATAATCAATAATACATTTGAATATTTTCAAATAGATTATTTATTATAAATACATACTGTAAATTTTTAAGTGCTTATTAAATTGGGCGACGAGCGTATTTTATAAACAACTTATGTGTATGTTTACAAGAAATTTGTTCATTTTATTAAATTAGATTTTTTTTCAAAATTTTGAAATTTTTTTAGAAGTTTTTGGAATTTAAAAAAACGTCTTTTTTAAATTTGAGGATTTCGAAATTTTTGAAAATATTCGATTTTTTTGAAAATTTCGAAATACTTTCAAATCTTTGTAAAAAATCGATTTTTTTAATTTTGATATTTTTGAAGTTTATCAAAATTTAGTTTTTTTTGAAAATTAAAAAATTACTAAATTTTCTGTAAATGCATTTTTTGCACACAGTCTAACCAAGCAAAATGTAAGTAAAATGTATTTTGAACCATTAAAATCAGGCGCTCCGTTCTCTTAAAAACTGAGTTACCATTTTTGGCACTTTTTGCCCCGTATCTTTGGAACGGCTAAGCCTGCTTTCGCCAAAAACTAATCAGCACCGTTACTTATCAATACGAATCGAATGTTTTTTGCATTATTAAAATCGGTTGAACGGTGTTCCCGAAATCGTCGACAAAAATTTGTATCCGCACACACCCACACACATATATCAATTTTTTGTATGGTATGCCAAAATATTCAGAAACCTTTGAAATGTAAAGATATATAAAAATTTTCATTTTCGATTTTTTTGCGATTACTATAATTTGCCCTACGGGAAGTTAAAAATAAAAAAAAAATTAAACTAGTGGGGTGCATGGCATCGTGCCTTAATGCAAATTGCTGGAACTTTACTACCGTAATTAAACATTCGAGAAATAAAAATAATCAATAATTCATTTGAATATGCTGAACAGTTCAGCATATTTGGCACACCGTCTACTCAAGCAAAATGTTTTTTGCATTAATCTAATCCAATGATCCGTTCTCTCAAAAACCGCACAACCATTTTTACATTCTTCCGAAAGGGCAAAATTGTCTTTCACAAAAACGCCTCGCGATCGAGTACGAACCGGATGTTTTATCAATTATTCGAATCGGTTATTATACACTGTCGAAAATGTAGAGAACATTTGTTTGAACTATATACGTGAATTTTAAAATTAAAAATCTTGGTACGGAACCCAAAAACATTGATAAAAAATGTGTATACGTTATTAAAATCTCTATAAAATATCTGATAATTTGATGTGCATATGTCTAGTGAACATTTTTACCGCTATTTTTCATTTTTTTAAAAATAATTCATTGAGAGTCCATAACCGTTGGACCTGCCTTTCCAAAAGTTTAAACAGTTCTTCGTTTAATCAATACAAATAAAATGTTTTTTGAATTATTCAAATCAGACGCTCCGTTCTCCCAAAAACTGAATTACAATTTTATCAATACGAATCAAATGTTTTTTAAATTATTCAAATCGGTTATTCCATACTGTCGAAAATGTCAAGAACATTTATTTGAACCATAAACGTGAAATTTAAAATTAAAAATCTTGGTACGGAACCCAAAAAAAGTACACTAAATGTGTACATATTATTAAAATTAAAATCTATAAAATATCTGATAATTTGATGTACATATGTCCAATGAACATTTTTGACCGCCAAATGGCATTTTTTAAACTTATTTTTATTGGGAGTCCATAACCGCTAGACCAGCCTCCCCAAACATTTAATCAGTTATTTATCTTGTCAATACAAGTAAAATGTTTTTTGAATTATTAAAATCGGAGGCTCCGTTATCTTAAAAACTGAGTTACCGTTTTTGGCACTTTTTGCCCTGTATCTACGGAACGGCTAGACCTGCCTCCGCCAAAAACTAATCAGCACGTCTTCTTATCAATACGAATCGAATGTTTTTTGAATAATTTAAATCGGTTGATTGATATTCCCTAAATCGTCGACGAAAATTTGTATCCGCACACACATCCATTTTTTCTAACTAAGGTAGGCCAAAATATTCAGAAACCATTGAAACGTTAAGATATATAAAAATTTTCATTTTCGATTTTTTTGCGATTACTATTACTTTCCCTACGGGAAGTTAATTACAATATTACACTTGACAAATATAAATACCTAATAAACTCACATATGTTAAAAAAGTATAATGAATAAACAAGAAGTTACTATTTTCTACGGAGGACAAAAGTTCAGAACGTGATAAACGTGATGGTAATTAATTATTGCAAATAAAATGCTAACAGTAAATAAATGTCTGTGGAAATCGTGGAAACAATTCGTGAAAATACTTGTTATTAGCGGCTTGCGGCAATGCGGTTAAGGCAATTGTGAAATGCTTCACTGCCTCAGATTTCTAGTGGTTTCTTACTTCATATATGATGACAATTCCGCACAAAGAAAAAAGGAAAGCGATAAGAGCAATTTCATACGAATCAATAAGGTTAAGAAGTACATATAAAGAAAGGGTATGGGCGTGTTTCCATACAGAATTGGCCCCACCCTGGTATTTAAATAATTTTGATGCCATTTTATAGGTATTTTCGAGAAAATCCGATATACCAAATATCAAATCCGTAGCTCATCATTTGGCCGAGATATCAGTGAAAACATGTGAAAGTGGCCCCTTTTTTCAATCTCACTTTTTGTCGGAAATATGAGAGATATCGAAAAACTGTTAACGTCATTCTATTTATACTGATCTTGGCTATGTTGTTCATAACAAATAATGTGAAAAAATTATTTGTTAGTGCGAGAAAAAGTGAAAATAATTTTTTGTTTTGATTTTTCGGGTAGTGCGGCTGTTTGGACTAATTTTTAATTAGCATCATTAGAAAGGCTATTGAATATTCTTTTAGTGTGCAAAATTTTGTTGTATTTCATGTGGTAGAACACATTCAAAAGTAGAAAAAACCTGAGCAAGTACACGCTCGCGCTCACATAGCACCCGTGTAAGTCGTCTCTCATTCGCAACGACTAGCAACAGCATTGCTCGCCGCGCGTCTTGATAAATTAAAACATTTTTAATAAAACGCAAGATATATACATTTATATTTTGAATAATTATATATTTACATGTATATGTATAATAATAACTATATTTTTATATAATTAAATATATATTATTTATATATTGCCAATATATAAAAAAAATATAAATTAACCAAACTCCTCCTATAAAACACAAATGCAGGAATATTAGAAGTAATGCTAATAGATTATGGCAAATATATAATAATTCTGTAATGAAAACATTATGTAACAATTTCAATAATAAACTTAAAAACAAATTGAAAAAAAAAATTAAATTTCAAAAGTATATATCAAATCTCAGCAAATTTGACATATCTATGTTAAATATTAATAAAAGTCCTAAATCTATACGCAAACCAATAAAAGTTGCCATAGCAAATGTTTTTTTCCTGAGCTATAAGTAATGAAAAAAAGGTCAAGTGTCTTGCAGACTATTTAGGAACTGTATTCAAACCTTATATTTCTGAATACAATGAGAGATCAGATTAAACTACCATCATCGATTCATCGTGTTCCTAGATTTAAACCTGGAGAGTTTGTTTCGCATTGTTTTACACAATAGAAAAGATACATGCTAATTAATAAAAAAAAAACTATCTAAAAAGGGATACGTTTTCCTAACCTACATTATCAATTCTGTAACACTAAATTGCTGGTCTAATGCTTTAAAAATATCAGAAATACTGTTAATTCAAATATTCTGAACTCGTTGATTCATATAAAGTTTATATAGACCGATAAAATTTATTTTTACTTTAGCCAAACTATTTGAAACTATACTTAATGTCATACACACTAAAAATGACGATTTACTTCCAGGCAATTGTTTTCGTTGCAAACACTCCGCGATTCAGCAATGCCACAGGGCCATGAGCTTTTGAAAAAAAAAACGAATACTATACATCACCTTTCCTAGATGCAAAATGATCCTTTCATAAAGTGTGACATAAAGGTCTTTTAACAAAAATTAAAAACGTCTGAATACCATCATTTATAAAACAGATTATTTCGCACAAAAATTGGTACAGACTTCATAAAATAAGTATCATAAAACAGCACAACCATCATAGTATTCGTAAGGAAATGCATACGCACATAAAATAACCATAATTCACAAATGCACTGCTTTATAAATTATATAAGGAAGATCATAGACCTTATATTTTAGCATTGGTTTTTTTAAGTTTTCACTAACGAGGGTTGTAATTAAGAACAAATCTAAAATAAATTTTTTTTTTTTGAAACCAATATACATAATGCGGAGAAGTAAATCAAACTAACAATAAATAAATTTAAAATAAAAAAATCAATCAGTAAAAAAATCGAATTTGACGCTATTCCGTGATCTACAAATTGAACACCTTGAGAAGTTATATTTCCACTAGTATTTTATGATTCAGTAGTATTTGAAAAAAAAAACGAAAAATTAGTGGTGCCCTAATGCAATTTGCTGTAATAAAATGTACCGTGATGAAATATTCGGAGAATATTTTTTTTTATAATTAGAATGTTTTTAAATAGATTATTATAAATACTGTAATTTCCATTATTCGTATTTTATAGATAAAATATGAAAGCTCATAAATTGGACGATCTCAAATTTTAACTAGAATTAAAATAAAATCTAAATTATTTTCAATATTTTAAATTTGGAAATGAAAAAATGCTCTTCCCAAAAACTAATCGTTTCTTCAACTGTCAAGCAAAATGTTTTTAATCATTCGAATCGGATGCTTCATTCAAAAACTAAATTTTTTTGCACATTAAGCTTCGTATCTCCAAAATGGATGGACCTGTCTTTGCCAAAAACTAATTAACACATCTTACCATAAATAAGAATCGAATAGTTTTTGAACTATTTAAATCTATACATACGCACAAAAACACATTCATTTTTTTAAAGGTATTGTGCCAGGGTACGGTAGTAACAGTCGTTTAACAGATAACTGATTTTAAGATAGGGTTCAAATGGAGTAAGATGAAGTATGATGATTCGACCAAGTTTCCACTATTGCATTCAGTCAGTGCCTTACTTTAATATTATCTGTAGATCGCATTGTTTTTGAAGAGTCAAAAGTAAGTTTTCATGTTCGAATTATTTCAATAATAACTGTTAGTAGTATACAAATAGATCACTCACTTTGTTTGTTAGTTTTTGCTTAGATAATTCAACTCAAAATAATGATGATTTGTTTTTAAAAGTGTGCGTTGGGTACGGTTGTGACATATGTTGTCACATGTATTTTTTATCATTTTCGGGTGAAGATTAAACAGATAATAAAAAATCTAATTTAACTAAGAATGTACTGGACCCATACCTTTACCTACTCTATACTAACGATTTTCCTAAAAATGAAAATTTAACAACATTAAAGAATGGACTAGCAAATGACGCATAAAAATCAATGGCAATAAATCAAGTCAAGTAATATTCACACTCAAAAAACCCCTTGCCCAGCAGTTCAAATTCATGATAGGACAATTCCAATTAAACACTTAACAAAATACCTCGGGATGATATTAGATAGCAAACTTACCTGGAAACAACACATACTTTCAAAAATAGCTCTAGTAAATAATAGAGCTAAGGAACTCTACTGGCTCATAGGTAGCAAATCTAAATTACCTATTGAAAGCAAGCTTTAGTAGCTTGAGTAGCTAGCTTATAATACTGTAATAAAGGCGATATGGACCTACTATTTGTAAAATATGTAATTAGCACTACCAGTAATCGTCTTTTGAGTGAAACATCATCTTGAAGAACCCCGTTCTAAGAGACTCAAAAGAAGAGTTCTAATTGATTTAAAGACAGATCAAATTTGATCAAGACCAGACCCAGAGCACGATACATATCTCAGCTAGATTAGTTGAATTAGTTGAACTCGTTGGAGTGGATACTATTATAATTTTTAAACCTCATCCGATTTATTTAGGTGGAAAATAGTGTCCCCAAGTGGCGGACACTTGAAGTTATTTATAAATAAATCAAAAAATATTTTACGAAAGGTTTATTAAATTATGATTTATGTTAGATAACAAAGTTAGAAATCAAATTAAATTAACAAAACCACAATCTTTGCTAAAAAATAATTAATACCATCAATCAAACTTTGCTATAAAAAAATATGATTTCAGTGGCACTTAGTACCGGACATTTCAAAATAACCTGCATTGATCACATCTCCACGCTATGGAATATCTGCGCATGTGTCTTTGACGAATATGCTTAGATATTGCAAAAAAAGTCACTATTCATCCACCCTTTTGGCTGGGCCACACCGATGCTCTCAGCTGGTGCATTCATAAGCTTTTCATTCTTTGACTAGGAAATACAAAAAATGTGGCTATGTAGTGACTGTTAGTACTCGTACAGAATAAAATTAAACTAGCTGTAAGTGGAATTCTGTCTTAAGGCAATTAAGGCATCGTGCCTTAAGGCAAATTGCTGGAACTTCCCGTACCAAAAATAATTGTTTTTTTAAAAACGATTGACATTTTTAAAACAAATTTACTTCGAAAAAATAAGATTTTTGAGAAACTATAAATTAAACAAAAAATTACTTTTTTTTGAAAAAAAATTTTTTTCAAAAAAAAATCAAATTTTTTTTTTTTTTTTTTTAATTTTTTTTGGAAAAAATAATGTTTTCTTTATTTTGGCATATTTTGGAAGATCTTTTTTCAAAGCAATCGTACTGCTTTAACTGCATAGAGACAAAATGTCAAAGCGCGTAAGCGCCGCGTCGCCGTCTAACGAATAAATATTGGTACGGAACCCATAGGAATGCAAACAAAATTTATACTTATTGTTAAAATCTCTATAAAATATCTGATAATTTGATGTGCATATGTCTAATGATCATTTTTGACCGCCAAATGGAATTTTTTTTTACTTTTTTCGTTAGATCTCCGAAACCGCTAGACCTGCCCTCGTGAAAATTTGATCAATTCTTCATCTTGTCAATACAAGTCAAATGTTTTTTGAATTATTAAAATCGGACGCTCCGTTCTCTTAAAAACTGAGTTACCGTTTTCGGCACTTTTTGCCCCGTATCTTTGGAACGGCTGGACCTGCCTTCGCCAAAAACTAATCAGCACGTCTCCTTATCAATACGAAAATCCAATCGAATGTTTTTTGAATTATTCAAATCGGTTGATCCGTGTTCCCGAAATCGTCGAAGAAAATTTGTATCCGCACATACATACACACACGTACATACATACATACATACACACACACACACACACACATACACACACACACACACACATACATCCATTTTTTCTAAGGTATGCCAAAATGTTAAGAAACCTCTAAAACGTAAAGATATATAAAAATTTTCATTTTCGATTTTTTTGCGATTACTATAACTTACCCTACGGGAAGTTAATAATTGGAATAAATTACGTTAATTCTCACAAGAAATATCAATATGTTTACTGTCCGGCACAAAGAGACGACTTAGTGTCCGGTGCTAAGGGACAGACATTTTCGTTCATTTGGTGGCACCTACTAAAATTGGTTAAAAGATCTAATGATATTCTACTATTTTACGAATAACAATCAATTACAACTTTTATCTTTGCATACCTCTCAAATATAAATGCATCAATATGCTACAATTACTTCCATTGATATTTAGGTGACGCCGTGATTTTGCGCCTAAAACAGGAAAGGGTTGCTCTCGCCGTGGCCGTGTGCATCACAGGCGAGGCTTGGCGCGTGATCCTGTACCTGTGTGCCCCCAGTGCCCATTTCACTTGTATTTTGAAATAAAAAGATTCATACTAGCTTAAATAATACGTGTTAAATAGAGTGTCCGGTACTTGGTGCCGTCCGGCGCTACGGGACTTCCCCCTATGCGTGTGACTGAGTAGAAATATAAGTACAATCAGTGGCGTACCTAGAACTTTTGCCGCCCGGGGCGGTCTCCAGATTGCCGCCCTTTCAATTATAAGTCAATCAAATAGTAGTTTTCATAAATTAATACAAAAAAACCAGTGGTGCATGGCATTGTGCCTTAAGGCAAATTGCTGGCACTTCCCGTACCGAAACATAAAATTTTTAAAAAAGATTAAATTTTTTTTGAAATCTGAAAGAAATATATTTTTGAGAATTTCGAAAATTATGAAAAAAATGGCTTTTTTTGATTTTTTTTTTATATTTTGAAATTTTTTGAAAATTTGTAACTTTTTTTCAAATCAATCGCGCTGCGCAGCTGTTTTGCAGACGAAATATCGAAGTGAAACGGCTAGACATTGATACGAAACCCAAAGAAATGTAAATTAAATTTGTTCTTATTATTAAAATCTCTAGAAAATATCAGATAATTTGACGTGGATATGTCTAATGATCATTTTGGACCGCCAAATATGTCATTTTTTTACTTTTTCTGATTGATTCTCCGTAATCTCGCTAGACCTCTAGACCTGTCATCCCAAAAACAGTTCTTCGTTTAGTCGATACAAATAAAATGTTTTTTGAATTTCTTGAAACGGACGCTTCGTTCTCTCAACAACTAAATTACAATTTTTGGCTTTTTGCCCCGTATCTTTGAAACGGCTGGACCTGTTTTGCCAAAAACTAATTAGCACGTTTTATCAGTACGAATCGAATGTTTTGTTCAAATAGGTTGATGCGTGTTCCTACAGTCATTGTGAAAGTTTGTATCTAAACACACACACATCCATTTTTTCTAAGATATGCCAAAATTTAGAAACCTCTGAAACGTAAAGATATATAAAAATTTTCACTTTCGACATTTTTGCGATTACTATATACTCGTATAACTTACCCTACGGAAGTTAAAAAATTATTAAGTTATTTAATCAATATTAATTAATACACAGAGTAATTTCTTTCAGACATATTTATATGCACTCGTCAACATATTTATATAATGCCCTAAAGCTTTGCAGACCTAGCAGACCCCGCCTTCCGCCAGCCCTGATTTTCAAAAGAAAAATTGATGATTTAAAAAAATATTGATAAATCACTTCAAAGTAATCATATAAACTTTTCAAAAGAAATGACATTTATGAGCTGATATAAAAAAATAGAAAAAATCGCTGAACAAAATCGTAAAGATGCTTATACGAATTCAACGAATTTTAATGAATACAATAAAATAAAATTATTAACCTGTTCTTAAATTAGAATTCAAAATTTACACTAATATAAATTTATATACACCGAAGAATAAAATTCTAAATCATATGGTTAATTATAATTTATATAAATCAAATATTGACAGTAATAGCAATCAAAATGATCATTTTGATTGCTATTACTGTCAATATTTGATTTATATAAATTATAATTAACCATATGATTTAGAATTTTATTCTTCGGTGTATTGTATGTATTATAATTCAAGAAAGAAAACTAGTTGGTACTGGTATTTTGCCTTGAGGCAAGTTACATGAACTTCCCGAAATGTGTAAATAATCGACTTAATCAATAAAAAATAAATTAATTTATGAGTTGATTAAAAGTATTCCGAGTGGATGTATTAAACATCATTGCAAATGAGCGAACGAACACGTTAACTCGGAGTATTTTCTAAAAGCAAATTTTAAAAAATCAATAATTTTAATTAATCAATAATTATAATTGAACCAGTTTCCGTAGGACTTCAATGGTTTACTATGTTCAAGACCAAGTACACTATCGTTACACCAACTAAATCATCTAATTTTATTTTTAACAAACGTCAAAAAAACATTTTCTCTAACTTTGATAAATTTTTAAAATTAAACTACTTGTCGTAAGGCCGTAATAATTCAGTAAGTTCTATAAGGCAATGATATACATCGACAAAGAAAGTTTCATAAAAATCGGCTTAATTTTTTTTCAACAGTTAATTACAAGAAAACGGCTCGGTAGATTTTCACCTAAAACTATACACCTAATGTATCAATCCCAAATAATATTTTTCGAACGGTTTTTAATTTTTTAAAATCGGTTTGGTAGTATGAGCTTAAATGTGGACTTTAATTTTTGATTTAACACTTCTTTCCAAATTACAAAGAAACGGTTCGGCCGATCGTCGCACAAAACTGAGAAACGATATGCCTCATCGTGATACATCAAATGGCTTTTAAATTTCTGAAATAGATTTAGGCGTTTTTGAGAAAACGTCGATCAAAGGTCTAATTTAGACAAATGCCAAAAAGACCATACTAATTTTTGCAAACTTTGACGAATTTTTAAAGCAAAACCAGTTGTCGTAGTACCGTAATATTTTAGTATGATCTAGAAGACTATGGTATCTACCGTCAAAAAAATAACCATAAAATTCGTCGAATTTTTTTTTAAACTTTATTAAAAAACGGCCCGGCCGATCTCTACCAAAAACTAATCAGCTTGATTCCCTACTAATATCTCTCGAACGGTTTTGAATTTTCAAAATCAATTCAGAATTGCAGGCTAAAACGTAGACAAAAAATTTTTCACTTTTCTGCGATTTATGAAGAAACAGCTTGGCCGATCGTCGCACAAAACTGACAAATAATAGTCCTCATCGAGATATATCGAGTGGCTTTTAAATTTTTGAAATCGGTCCAGCCGTTTTTGAGAAAATGACGATTTACGACAAAAAATCTGTTCACATACACACACATACTTTTTCCAAATTTGGGCTCATTCGATTCAGAATGGATTGAAACGTCGAGAAAACAAAATTAGCGATTCGGATTTTTTGATGAAAACATAAACTTCTCCTTGGGGAAGTTTATTAGTGGTATATGGCATTGTAAGTTAAGGCAAATTGCTGGAACTTCCCGTATTGTAATGATATATTCGAGGAAAATTAAATGTTTTCAAATATATAATAATAAATACTGTAAATTATACATGTTTACAGAAAAGTAAATAAACAAAACTCAATCAATCAAATTTGAAATAAAGGGCATTGTCTAACATTTATAAGAAATATATAAACTGAATTAAAATTATTTATTTCAAGTATATAAGTAGTGAGCATTTGAACTTTATGTAGAATTCAAATTAAAATCCACGTAGAAAGTTTTTTGAATTATTCAAATCGGATGCTTAGTTCTCTCAAAAGCAGATATTTTTTGCACATTTTGCTTGGTATCTCCAAAACGATTGGATCTGCTTTGCCAAAAACTAATCACCACTTCTCCTCATCATTACAAATTGAAGTTTTTTGCATCAATCAAATTGGATGTTTCATTCTCTCAAAAACTCGATTTCTATTTTCTGTACCATCAAATCGGTTAATCTGGGCGCCCGAAAACGTGAACGAAAAAATGCGGACACACAAAACACACACACTTCCATTTTTTATGAGGTATGCCAAAATGTTCAGAAACCTTCAAAACGTGAAGAAATGTAAAAAAACTCATTTTCGATTTTCGGTATAACTTACCCTACGGAAGTTAATAATATAAAATGAATAAGTTGCTTTTTACAACTAATTATAAATAAACTAAAAAATGCCGCCCCAAAATAAGTGCCGCCCGGGGCACTTTTATTAATTGAAAGCAGTGTTCCTTATTGTGCATTTGGAGTCAATTCCTTCATGAGCATCCAATTCCGAGAACGAGCTGAGAGTTCCGGACTTCAAGCTGCAATTGGGCCGCCTTCCAAGCAGATAACCTCAATTGTTCCTTAAAATACTCAATTTTACAAAATCCTCGGAGTAGCCATTGAATCAAAACACAATAAACTATTCCGAAAGGGTCTAATCAACCCCTATACCTAAAATGGCAGTTTTTGAAAGAACTACGCATCCGATTTGAATGATTCAAAAAACTTTCTGCTTGTGTTGACAAAATAACTGCTTTCGCGAAAAAAAATATTTCAATTTTTTTTTCAGAAAATATTTTCTTGTATATCGAAAAGAATTCAGATTATAATTTTAATTCTGGTTAAATTTTTAAAGCTCACTTATATACTTTAAATAAATAATTTTAACTTTGTTATTCAGTTTATATAATTCATATAAATGGGTATGAATAATTGTCGGTAGGTTACTGTTAATAATGAGCACATATCTCGTTACATTTTTTGGATTTCGTATAAAATCCGATCTTTAATTTTTTTAAGTACACTCATATGGTCCATACAAATGTCTTCGACATTTTCTACAGTTTGGAAAACTGGTTTAATTGATTAAAAAACTATTCAGTTCGTACTGACAATCATGTTGGAGGTATGGGGGCAAAGGGTGCAAAAACGATCATGTAGTTTTCGAGAGAACAGATCGTCCGATTAGAATGATTCGAAAAACATTTTGCTTGTGTTGACGGTGTGAAAAATTGCTTCATTTTTGAAATTTTCAAAAAATTGGTTTCATAAAAAAATCAAAATTTAAAAAAAAAATCGAAATTTCTCAGATTTTTCAGAAAATTTAAAAAAATTGATTTCAATTTAAAAAAATATTAGATTTTGAAAAAATTCCAAATTTTCACAAAAAACACTTTTATACACACCTATTGTAGTTCAATTTCATAAGCACTTGTACCATATTCATAATTTGAAATTATTTGAAAAAAAAATATGATTAAGCATTGATCAATTTTTGTTGATTATTAACTTCCCGTAGGGCAAGTTATAGTAATCGCAAAAAAATCGAAAATGAAAATTTTTATATATCTTTACGTTTCAGAGGTTTCTGAACATTTTGGCATACCTTAGAAAAAATGGATGTATGTGTGTGTGTGTGTGTGTGTGTATGTGTGTGTGTATGTATGTATGTGTGTGTATGTATGTATGTGTGTGTATGTATGTGCGGATACAAATTTTCGTCGACGATTTCGGGAACACGGATCAACCAATTTGAATAATTCAAAAAACATTCGATCCGTATTGATAAGGAGACATGCTGATTAGTTTTTGGCAAAGGCAGGTCAAGCCGTTCCGAAGATACGGGGCAAAAAGAACGGTAACTCAGTTTTTAAGAGAACGGATTTTAATAATTCAAAAAACATTTTATTTGTATTGACAAGATGAAAAATCGATACAACTTTCATGAAGGTAGGTCCAGCGGTTTCGGAGATATAGAGGAAAAAGTAAAAAAAAGAGTCATTTGGCGGTCAAAAATGATCATTAGACATATGCACATCAAATTATCAGACATTTTATAGAGATTTTAACAATAAGTATACATTTTGTTAACATTCCTATCGGTTCCGTACCAATGCTTATGCGTTAGACAGCGACGCGGCGCTTACGCGCTTTATATTTTGTCCCTATGTAGTTAAAGCAGTACGATTGCTTTGAAAAAAAAGTTCAGATCTTCCACAATATGTCAAAATAAAGAAAAAAAAAATTTTTTTCAAAAAAAAAAACTTTTAAAAAAAAATTTTTTTTTTTAAATTTTTTTTTTTTTCAAAAAAAACTAATTTTTTGTCCAATTTATAGTTTCTCAAAAATCTTATTTTTTCAAAGTAATTTTTTTTCAAAAATGTTAATCGTTTTAAAAAAAAATAATAATTTTTGGTACGGGAAGTTCCAGCAATTTGCCCTAATGGCACGATGCCCTAATTGCCTTAAGACAGAATTCCACTTACAGCTAGTTAAATATTGTTATTACTCGAACAATTAGTTACGATACGAAAAGTTCCAGCAATTTGCCTTAAAGCCACTAGTTTTTAAATAATCGCTACATATTATCTACCATTACTACCACGATTTCCTGTTCGAGATTGATTTAAAGTGACATGGAATAAAGAGTTCACTTTGCATTATCATTGTTTCTATCATCAACCGATAATAGAAACAATGACACGTGCAATTGAAGATTAGAATATTGAGAAATAAATATGAGAATCTAAAATTATCAACCGCCATTATATGGTCACACAATTTTACCTTTCCTTACATATAATATCACGTACGACTGTTTTCTTATTGCATCGTTTAATTCTCTGATTGAATACTTTTCCCCAAGGCAAGTTGGTGTGCTGAGTTAAACTGCAGCTCGAACATGAAAGTGCAGTGTGAAAGATTATATTCTATTCAAATTTTATTGAAATGTTATAGCGTTGATTTTTACATACTTTTGCACGGAAGGATTAATCAAAAGTAAATTTTAGTTAAAAAAAGTATTTTCACTTTTTTGGCTCTAATTCTGCCAGACTTCTCTTTTAATTTTATGATCTTCCCATAAGAAAAACCTGAATCGGTAATTAAATGGATCTAAAGCTGATAATGATTGTAATTTAGGTAATGAAATACACTCATTTACATATAATTATTACATATTTTCATGTCGTATCTGATATGAGAAATCGTCGTTGCAAAAAGAATTGCGTGTAAATTTCGCTTTGAAGAAAGAGAAAAAAACGTCGGTATTACTTCCATAGTCACATAAAAAACTATTGTTACGATTATTATTTGCGGTTCAATTATCGCAGAGCTTTCTAATGAGAACCGTAAGAATTGCAAGAGTATTAAGAAAATCTGCGATAATGAAGTAGGTTTAAATGAACCACATAATATCGTTTTTCTCAACTAATTCAATTTTTCAATGTCACAAATAAATTGTGATAGTATATAGTATGAAGTATATATATATATATATACATATATATATATATATACAGGGCCGGTCCTGTCTTGCATGCGATGCATGCAAAAAATGCGGGCGCACGCCTTAGGGGGCGCCAAAACGAGTTTCGGAAATTAAATTTATAATATAATATTTATATTTTTTTATATAAAATCTAGAATTATTTGTATAAAATCTAGAATACTTAATAAATTATAATAAACGATCTAACTTAACTAGGGATACGGAGACACAAAAAGCATATTTATTTTGCAATGTGATATCAGTAGAAACAATTAACCGATTAATAACTCTGCAAATTAGTAAATAACTGCTCTGTGTATTGGATAATCTACTTATTCAATTTTTTCTTTGTTTCAAGTTACCGTGGAATCGAAAAAAGAATTATCTAGTGTTCAATCCCTTAAGCGCAAACCTGCGAGAGATTAAATTAATTATTGGGCATTATTGACGAAAAATTGCAAGCTGATTTAGTTTAAACAAAATATAATCGGGAAAATGAAAAATGGGTGCTTAGAAAAAAATGAATTTTAACTTTTGTTTTTGTTGCAATTTTTTTTTCAATATAGTTCTATGAAATGTGTAATTTCTTTGCATTTTTTGCTGATTTCTGGACAATACTTCTAAAATACGTTAAAAATTTAACTTTAAAACAACAAACCCGATACTCTGAATATGACGGGAATGCAAGGATAAATACAGTTCGGCTCTTACGATATCAATAAGGAGAAGTTTACGACGCAATTTTGGATATTGCAAATGATGAAAAATTAAATTAAATTAAAATTTAAAAAATCTAACATGAAATGCGAGTGTTATGATTGAAAATGAAAAACTAGTTTTTTTTAGCTCTCTTGGCATGATTTGCTCAATAGAATAAATCGCGTAATAAGTAAAATGTTTTAAAAGCAAAATATTAATACTGTACATACGTTAAAAATAATTGAAAATTTAAAAACATTTGATTATAATCAAATTTAAAATCAATATATTTTATACGCTTTTAGATTATATCTTATTTATTGTGTACTAAATCCAGAATAATTAAAAATTAATTTTTAACAAATATGTAAATATTTATATGATTTTAATGATAAACTATAAAACAGCTAAAATTAATAGGGGGGGGGGGCGCTAGAAAAAAAAGTTGCATGTAGGCGCTGGGGACCCCAGGACCGGCCCTGTATATATATATATATATATATATATATATATATATATATTAATATACGTTAAATATTTGATTATTTATGAAAAAACGTTTTTTTATTATTCACATAAATAGTAAACTTATTAACTTTTGAATTATTCAAATCGGTTGATTCATGTTCTAGAAATCGTAGCCAAAATCTGTATCCGCAAATACATAAAGCACATTACACACACACCACCATTCATTTTTTCTAATGCATGGCAACATGTTCAGAAGCTTTTGAAATGTAAAGATATATACACATTTCCATTTTCGATATTTTTGCGAACCCTATAACTTACCCTACGGGAAGTTAATTACTAAACTAAGTAAGTGAAGTTACCAATAACTTGTGACAAATTTAAATTTTAAAAGAGAGCATAAATAGTTTGCAAACTTGAAAAACTAAATCTTAAAAAAAATTGGCCTTAATTATATTGACATTTTAATATCAATTATCGAAATACTAATTACCTATCACTTTGGAATAAAGGTTTTTCTTAAGTTAGTTAGTTGACTTACCTCCACTTTTAAAATGTTCTCCTCCTTCCAATGGAATTATAAGTAAAGGCAACACACCACTTAATCCAATTAAAATAGAACCTAAGACCGAAAAAATCCATGGATGATATTGCCAGTCTTTGAAATATTCTGGTATGTATTCCATAACTAAATCAGTGTAAATAAATCTGAAGGCTGAGTCTGACTCCCAAATTGAGGAATTCATTGCCACTACTTTCACTCTCTATCACAAATAACGTAACGTAATTATTATTTAAAAATACTTGTTTTATCATCAGGTTTTTACAATACACCGTTTATGTTGCATCAAAATCCATAAAACAAATGAATCCAATAGAAACACAAGCCTGGAACGGAAAATAAAAAATCGTTAATTTCAAAATTAACACAAATGATATGAGCACGCATTTATATCACAAGAAAATCACATTAAAAACATCTGAGAATGTCACTTAAGGACCAATAGAACGCGCAGTAAACAAAAAATCAAACGTCGTATAGTCGCACCGTTTTTCTTGGGAAGATTCGACGTTCGACTAGCTAATCTGCACTGAGATTGAGCTAGCGTTAACGAAATCATTTAAAAGATTAAAATCAATTTATGGTCGTGCAGAAGCTTTGATGTTATAAATTATTGAAGTCATTGTCCACTTCAGATCGAAATTGTAACGCATTATTCTACGTTTTACGACGACTGTCACCCGCTGTACTACTATGTCAGTTGGTTCGTAGATCGTGCGAATGCGAATACGTCCGTCGTGTCGAGCCTGCGCATACGAAGTCGGAGTTAGTCTATCATAGACACGGGAAGGAAAGAGATGGCCGTAGAATCTCGGACCGACCCAACGACCGATCACGTTTTTATCAATAACCACAGACTGCCAACATGTGCAACTGTTGTTTATGTTTATTTTATGAATCAATTGCAATATTTTCATAGTATTTCGATTGCTAATTTTATGTTTATTCAATCCGATAAGAATAAATTTACATAAATATTTTACGATAGTTTCATCATGCCAAAATAAAAGAATGCTAGTAAATTCATTTTTTGGCCTTCATTTTTGCATGACATATAATGTAATATAATAGCTTTAAGAGTAATTTTAACAAGAAATATCTAAAATGGTAAAAATAATACTAACTTCGTACCTTATAAAAACGAAATTAATTGAGCTAAACAACATTAATTTTAAAAATTAAATATTATTCATCTTATACATCACAAGACTTTGCCAAATTCATAACAGTTTGACATCCAAGACAAAGCAAATGTAAAACTGTTTTGAAACTAAAATGCATTAATTTATTTACAAATGCAGAACATTTTCTTTAATAATGTATTTCGCTATTATTCATTACTGTGCCTTTGCCTAAAACTGTTGAATAGAGTAGATGAAGGATGGACAAATCGCAGTCCGTGGGCTTTACGCGGCCTTTAAATATTTTTCTGCGGCCCACCAAGCATTTTTAAAGTGGAATTTGATTTATATACATTCTTTCTAGGTTTCATTAATTTATGAAATATTTATATTTAAATTAAGTATATTATAATTTTTATTAGTATATATCAAGTTTTGTAAATTAATAATAAGTGAGGCGCGCCAAAAAATTTATAAATTAAATGCGGCCCGCAAGTTGCAAACGTTGCTCATTAAATAAATCTGTGCAGCGATAAGACAGTGTTCTCTTTTCAATATTCTTTGTTAATTAATTTTTAATTTCAATGTATTATCTAATCATTTTTTATTTCTAAATACGGTAAAACGGCCGAGCAATTCGTAAAGTAAAAATTTCTTTGAAAAATAGAGACATATAAAAAACGATATATTACACATTTGGCTAAATATAAATGGCTTATGCTAATTAATATAATGACTTATGCTAATTGATGTAAGGGCTGTAATTATTTGTGATTGTTTGTGGAAGTAACCTGTGTTACTTTACACTTTCGGTCGAGCTCTTGTCGAGTGAAAACCTATTGTTTATTATATGCTGTGAAATATTATTTTTTCTACTTATTTTTTTTTTTTTTTTTTTAAAGTGTTTTTTTCCGATGAAGTGAGGTTTATCTACTAATTGATATAGCAGACATTCAATTTAAGTTTTTAAAGTAAAACTTTTTTAAGCGCGACTAGGGTGTAAATTCGTACAAAAGCAACGGAAATGCATTACGGCAGATAAGATAAGATAAGAGTCGAGTGCCAATGATTCGTCATTTGCTCTCGATGATATCATTTCCATACGGATCGATTGTGATTAGTCGTCGCGTATGTGAATAGAGATATGTATTTGTATGCGTACCGAATTCAACAAGGAAATCAGCATAGATAAATAAATATTTTAAAGTTACATCGTAGTACAAGCCTTGATTTGAGAAATGCCTGAATCAGAAGAATATTTTACTCTATTCTTTGAAAATAATAAAACGTAAAATGATAAACGTAAGTTTATTGATTAGAAATTATTTCTATATTATTTGTAGTTTCTATAAATCTTTGAAGTTATTGAAATGGAAAATATTTTTTAGGCAAGACAGATATTAGAGCTGTTCATAGAATGAGATTATATCGCCAGCGAAAAAGTAAAAAAAAAATACAACCAGTCAAGAATGTATGCAATCAACTTCGTAATTAGACGCGACGCATTCAACATCGGCAATGGACTCAACTCCATCAACATTAGCTATGGACTCCTTTCCAATATTAGACTCAAACCCTAATCCCTGACAGGAAGTTTATCACGGCTTCAAAAGTAGAAGAAAAGGCAAAGTTATAAATGATAATATGAAAACAACAAATTAGCGTCCTAAATATTAATGAAACACCCATAACTCAGAATGACAATTTACTTAACATTCCAACAAAAAAAGACCTTCCGCCAATATTTATTTATGGTGTGAAAAACTATGCACAAATGATCGGAAGTATTAATTCCACTTTAAATTCCAACCAGTTTTCGTCAAAAACGATGGCGGACAACAGTGTCAAAATTAATGTGATATATAGCGACTGTTATGGAAAATTAATTCACTACTTACGTGAAACTAGAGTAGTCTTTCATACATATCAGATAAAATCAGAACGAGCGTACAGAGTCGTATTGCAGTATATTCATCATAGTACCAATATCGCAGATATCAAATGCGAAATTGAAAAAAAATGGTTACAGAGTACGAAATGTAATAAATGTTATTCACCAAAAAAGCCGAGAACCACTTAATATGTTTTATATTGACTTAGAGCCACCTAATAACAATTCAGCAATATTCAAGGTAAACAAAATATTCAATCATATTCTGAATCTCAACTCTGCACAAAAGCTAAAGATGCTCCGGATACGTGCTATTTTTGTTGCGGTCGCCATAACTCCAATTACTCTAAATGTGGATACTATCAAAATCTTGTAAATAAGAGCAATAAATTTAATACCGTAACAGAATTTATTTCTAATCCCAATTCAGGTAAACCGTCGGTGTATTAACTCTCCAACTCAGTCATGGATGCACAGAGTCAGAGTCCTTCTTTTTCATTTTGATTACAGGGATACAATCCAAGTACCTCTTACTTGTAAGAGGCATGTTGCTACTACAGCTGTTGCTCCTTCTGCATATGCGTATGCTGCAGCAATGCTCACGAAAGGCCATTTTCACTTGAGATGATATTTGAAATCTATGATTTCAAGTGAAAATTTGGTATCAAGCTGCTTTGATACCGAACCGACCGAGGTTGGATTCGAACCCGGGACTGGGATTTGCTAGCCCACGTTTTTACCACGGGACCACGACCTATTACTCATAGCCCGTTAGGCAACAACATTGTATGAACATAATGAAGACAATAATCAAGTCAACAATACGTTATCAACTCTACTCAAAGAATTCACAACTATGTTTTAGCAAGTAGGGACCAGCGGTGGCGATATCGGTTAGAACGTGGGCTAGCACCAACTAGTCCCGGGTTCGCTGATTCGATTCCCGCTACGCCAAGCCCGACATCAGGCAACTTTGATGTCAAATTTTCACTTGAGTTTATAGATCTCAAATATAGCCTCAAGTGAAAATCGCCTCTCGTGGGTACAGTTGCATATGCAATAAAAATGTCAGCAAATGTCGAGTATAGATAATTAGTCATAACTGAACTGAACAACTACTGGGTTGCCATTCATTCAAAATTCATATATTTTTTTTTTTTTTTTTGTTACAATTTATTTTTGTAAATCAAGACTTTAATGTCTTATTTACAAAATTGATATGAGCGAAAAAAAAAATACAAAAAAAAAAAACAAAAAATGCAATACATTGAATATAAAATGAAAAAAGTTAAATTCAAAATTCATATAATAAGAAAAAGTCAAAACAATTACTGAATGTCCTAAGTGTGACAGATTGTAATTAAAATAAAGATAATAATAAATGTTTTAGCAAGTTATGCAATAAAATGGCATAATAATAAACATGCTTTCTATTATTTCTATTTCTTCTATCGATTTCCGACGTATTATTTCTATTTCTTCTATCGATTTCCGACGTTATTTTGAAAAAATGTAATTACAAAATTGAGAAGGTGTGTTATCCCCCCGGGGGGTGATGGCGCAACCCGAATTGTTTTCACTTTTGAACTTGAGGGTAAGATGAACCTAATTCCAAAATTTCATTCAATTCGAAGCACAGTAAAAAAATTCAGAGGTTATACCCTTTTTTCCTCTCCGTTTACTGCACTAACACCAAGAAATTGCGCAACGTTTAAAATTTGATTTATTTCTACAAACTTCTCTAAAAATTACGAACGCATTAAAATACAACCGAACACGTAAATAGTGGGAGCTACTCGCTTGTTTTTTTATTAAATATTATTAAATATTAAATAAAAATTGTAAGTTGGGGATCGAATACGCTTTCATCATTGTGACAAATGGGGTTGAAGCCCCTTCTTGGGGTATGCAATGGCTGCCAAATACTATATTTTAGCCTTGCAACCCCATTACGAAGGGGTTACTTCAACACTCCAATTGCCCGCTAAAGTACCTGTAACTACCTGTGGGGGTTAGTAGCTACTATACGAATGAAACTAAGATTACTTTTATAACTAAATCTATTTAAATTGTGGGAGATTGGCAGGTTGCGTCAATTTTAGTAAGCGAGAGAAAAAATAATAATTAACATTGAGTTTTGTTGGATCATTTGTTTGGAACAATGTAAAGTTTTGGGTTCAGATAAATTTATGAAATTTATCACGGTATAAAAGAATAAATATTTTATAATCGGTAAATTGTTTGATTTCCGATAGTGGTGACCCCGACGTGATAAACGCTCCTCTAGCTATAGTTTGTGATGCTTCCGACCACACTATAGGAGCGGCGTTGCAGCAACGAATTTATGGTGCATGGGGCCCATTAGCTTTTTTCTCGAGAAAATTGAATGCAACAGAAAGAAAATATTCGACTTACGACAGAGAACTCCTTGCAATTTACGACGCTGTAAAATTTTTTAGACATATGGTAGAGGGAAGAGAATTTGTGATATATACTGATCATAAACCTATCACTTACGCGTTTAAAAAGAAAGATAGCCAGTGTACGCCGAGACAGTTTCGCTACCTTGATTTTGTTAGTCAATTTTCGACCGACATCAGACATGTATCGGGTCAAGATAACGTGGTAGCAGATGCTTTATCCCGTATAGAGATAGTTAACAAATGTGATCTAGATTTTAAGGCGATTGCAGATGAACAACATAAGGATATAGACATGGCACAACTGTTATTACGTTCTGACCATTCTCTTAAATTAAACAGAATTTTTATTGAAGAATTGGGAACATCACTATTGTGCGATGTATCTCAACCAATCATTCGGCCGGTGATACCAAGAAGATTTCGCCGTGCTATATTCAATAGCCTACATGGTTTGTCGCATCCTGGGGCAAATGCTACAATTAGATTGATAACGCAACATTATGTATGGCCTTCCATTGAGAAGGATTGTCGACAATGGGCTCGCAGCTGCCTAGATTGTCAGCGCTCAAAAATTAGTCGACACATTGTCTCAAGACCGGGAGTATTTCCATTGCCATGAGCACGATTTGAGCATGTACACGTCGGCATCGTGATTATGCCGTTATCAGATGGATATCGTTATTGTCTAACATGCGTAGATCGTTTTTCACGTTGGCCTGAAGCAATCCCTATAGAAAATCAGGAAGCAGCTACAGTAGCAAGAGCATTCTTTTGTAACTGGATAGCAAGATTCGGAGCTCCCTTAAGAGTTACATCAGATCAGGGTAGACAGTTTGAATCGTGTTTATTTGAGCAGCTCAACCGATTAATGGGAACTACACATTTCAGGACAACTGCTTATCACCCGGCTTCTAACGGTATGGTTGAAAGATTTCATAGACAATTAAAAGCCGCGATAAGATGTCATAATACTGAGCGTTGGACTGAGATATTACCGACTGTTATGCTTGGTATTCGATCAGCATGGAAAGAAGATCTTCAAGCGACTGTCGCTGAGATGTTATATGGCGAAACTTCAAGATTACCGGGTGCCATGCTGGTACCAACCCAAGAGACCAGTCATAGTGAGACCGATTTTGTAAAAAATCTTAGGAAGCAGATGAAAATGGTTAGGCCTGTGACTGGCACAAGGCATGGAGTAAAACCAACCTTTAGGTTCAAGGAGATAGAAAATGCTAAATATGTATTCCTTCGAAATGATGGACCAAAAAGACCTCTGCAGAACCCTTATGAAGACCCATTTGAAGTTTTATCACGATCTTCAAAAACTTTCAATTTAATGATACGTGGTAAAAATGTCACCGTTTCAGTAGATCGGATTAAACCAGCCTACGAAATAGCGGTGAAAACAAATTATTGAGATGTTTACAATCACCCATGAATGGTTCCTTCGTGACAACGTCACTGAGAGGGGGAATATGTGGGAGATTGGCAGGTCGCGTCAATTTTAGTAAGCGAGAGAAAAAATAATAATTGACATTGAGTTTTGTTGGATCATTTGTTTGGAACAATGTAAAGTTTTGGGTTCAGATAAATTTATGAAATTTATCACGGTATAAAAGAATAAATATTTTATAATCGGTAAATTGTTTGATTTCCGATAAAATAATTAATAATACATTCCGCATGTATTTGTGGACATGACCGTACTTGCATACGGTCATGTTCCCTAACTAATACCACTTATTCTTATATCGTGGTATATGTGCTTATATGGATATATGAGGGGAGAATAGCCATAGCTTATAATCTACATGATCTGACCTTTAAGCTGGACCTGTCTTGTGTCACAACACACACACAACTAACACTAACGTATCCCAAGGCGTTCGCCTATGGGATACGTCTCAGATGGCAGTAACTTCTTAATTACGCAGGATCTCCAGAGCATCTCTCCTTGGACCCTAAGAACCAATAAATAGTTAAGGGTAGGGATGGTGTACTACGGGGTGGACGACCATCAGGCAACAATAATTATCAATAAGACGATAATTTAGATTATCGTCACAATATCTGCAGTTTACTGCCCACCAAGACATAGCATTCAAGACGAATAGTTCCCAACATTTTTTGAAACTTTTGGACTTAATTTTTTTATCGGTGGTGACTTCAATAGCAAACATCCTTATTGGGGCTCTCGTCTAGTAAATTCTAAAGGCGGAGTATTAAATAATACCATCCAACATAATAATTTTCATGTAGTTTCACTGGCCTAGCGATCCAGCACGTATACCAGATATATTGGATTTTTTAATTTTTTCTGGAATTATTGAAACATACGTTGAAGTCGGTCCTAATTACGACTTATCTTCAGATCACTCTCCAGTAATAGCTTCGATAAATTCTATCTATATATCTAAAACTGAATTTTCTGTGCTACACAACAATAGTACCAACTGTAACTTTTTCCGGTATACTATAGATCAGTGATTCCCAACCATTTTTGGACCTGGCCCCACCTTGAAGTTTCTAAAAACGTTATGCACCCCGCTCACACAATTTTTTTGTTTCTAAAAAAATGTGAATGATAACTTTCAAGATAAAATCACTATTGAATTGTATTTAAACATCATAAGTAAAATTTTGGAATAAGCCAAAAAACATGAAATTTATTTAATGCGATTCTAAAGCTTGCATGCTGCACCAAGATTATATTAGTCTCGACGTTGAGCTATTTTAAGTTTATTTCTTTTTTATCAATAAATTATTAATTATTTGGGCATTTGATTTCTTCTTCATAAAGCTATTTCTTAACGAGTCTACTTAGCTAGTTTACATTTTCTTAACTTAGAATGAAATTATATCTAATTTATATATATATATATATATATATATATCTTATATATAAAATTCTTCTGTAACAATGTAAGTTTCATTAATCCTCCTAAACTATAATTCGGATTTTCATGAATCTTCCTGAAGTTTGTTCGGGAAATTTTCTAGAATGTTTTGATTCATAGAAATATAGTTAGATTGTAGAAATAAATGGAAAAAATTACAAAAAACCGCTTATCATTGTTTGACCTTTAAAATATTTAAGGCATGGTTTGACATTAAAAACAAATGACAACTGTCATTTGCCAAACATTTCTATTCATTTATAGGCTAAGGCAATATTAAAATATAATAAATTTATGATTATGAATAAGGAAAATGTAATGTCTACATTATTAATGCCGAAAAGCAGCTGAGATGTGCCAAAAATTAAATTAATATAAGATGCAAATAATATAACATGCGTCTGACAGTCTGCGCATGCGACTGACGCGCACGGCGAATCGTGTTCTCAACGTGCGCGTGGTTTGCTTTTGCTTGCAATAATTTTGTTTGCGCACTTTGCGAACAGATTCGCCGTACGAATTCGTGCAAAGGAGACGGGCCATAAGTGATTGCGCTCAAAAATATCGAATTTGCGGTCGTTTTGCCTTACTATACTAAGTCACAATACAAAAAAAATTACTTATTCAAAAAATTATTTAGAAGTTTCATTGTGTCAAAAATTCATATGGTTGGCATTTTGTACGGAATATTTACTCAATGGAGCGCTTTGGGTCTGAACTTTTTTTTACTGTTTTCCAATTTGTTTGGAATTTTGGAATTAGGCTCATCTTACTCTCAAGTTCAAAAGTGAAAACAATTTAGACTCCTTTGCACTACCCGGGGGGATGCCATTTCTTTTCAGTGGTGTAATAACGTTGGGTGTGAATAAAAGAACTAATTATAAGAGAAAAACGTTTAATAATGTTTTTCAAAAAAGCAAATACTTTTCAAGTTACTGGCTACTGGAAATTTGTTTCTTTTTTGCGTTTTTCATCGTTTTTTTCTAATATCTTCAAAAATATACATTTTAACGAAAATTATGTAATGAACAAAATTATATCAATAAAAATCCTAATAAATCGCTATTTTACAGTGTTCTAGGAACAATATTAAGTTAATTATGAAAATGGGTTTTTATAGTTCTCCAAATAAGCTTTAAAAGAAGTACTTCTGCGTGTAAAATGAGTGAGCTATCATGCAATTAAAAGACGCATACAATGTTTTTTTTTCATTTAAATCAAATAGTTTATGAGTACCATATCCAACAAAATTAAAAATAATTGTTTTCCATCTAGAATTAACTTGGTTTGAGAGATCTTGATGGATTCTAGAAAATACCATAACATTAGTACAAACGATTTTCAAAAAACTCATGATTTCATAAAAAAATCCATTAAAAAAAAAACAATTTCTCATTATAATATCTCTGAAAAAATACAATAAAAGTATATATATGAAAATTCAAGGTATTTTTCAGACTAATTATTGCTTTTTATTATTTCTTTGTTACACAAATTATGATAGAGTTCTAATTGATTAAAGAGTGCGCGGCTGTCCAACCGGAGTGTCTTTCGAGCCCTTTAACTCTTCGTCGTTTCAAAATAAGAGAGTTACGGTAAAATTTATGATAGAGAAAGTTGTAGCTCATTTAATCACCTTTAAAATAGTATATTACAAGTTATGATAAAATCAGAATTAAAAGAGTTATAATCCAATTGATGCGGGGGGTGGTGACGAAATGCAAATTGTTTTCACTTCTGAACTTTAGATTAAGATTAGCTGGGCATACGCTTTTTTCCTCTCCATTTACTGCAATAATTTTGTTGATAGTAGGTTGAATAGAGCACATGTGAACAAAATTTGACAAATTAATTCACTTCAAACATGAACTTAAGTAATAATGTATATTGATGTATTAGTGTGAAGAATGCAATTTAGATATTAAAATACTAAAAGCCAGTTAAAATATGGTACGAAATTATAAAAATTGTAGGCAACATTATTGAAGCAATTATTTTGGGTAGAAAAATCCAAGGTGATATTGTACCTTGACCGCTTGCTATATATTAATTCTTTCTGAATTTGTTATACTTTTTAAAAGATTTAAATTTTCAACACGTGTATCTATGCTATGACAATAAATACATGGTGATAAATTTGGAAAATCAATGTTTTAGCCGTGAATAAACAAAAAATCATTCATTTAAACATCCTTATCTACAGGTATTTAAATAAGATAATTAAAGTGTTAACTGTGGGAATTGAGAATAATCATTTTATTTGAAACAGTACTACATTTAACATCACTCATATATTGGCGTAAATAGTAACTCGAAAAACAATAATGATTATTTTTAACTGAACGGTATAAATATTAGTATAGGATATTAAAAAAAAACGTAGAGGTGGATACAGGACAACGTCTGTCGGGTCATCTAGTATATATATATATATATATATATATATATATATATACATAGCTGGGCGCCGTTAATCAAATAGTTAACTTCGTTAATCGTTAATCCGCTACAAAAAAGTTAGCTTCGCTAAACGTACGGAAGAATTAACGCAAGTTATCGTTAATCGTTAATCCGTTAATATGTGTAAAATTACATTTTTATATCGTTGCGTTAGTGAACTTAAAAAACTTATTGGCTTAGGTTCTGGAAGTTAACAGGTTATGAATAAAACAAAATACTTGTATAATTTAACCCATCGGTCGCGCGTTTTATGCACACTTCCGTGTGTATAAGGAAAATGGCGCGACGCGCTTTATGCACACACCGTGATAATAACGCTATTGCTCAACTTTCCGTTTTTATGAGCACTATAAAAAAAAGTTTCCGTTTTTATGATTGCATATTGTTTTTATAAGAATTTTTTTCTAACTAAAGGGAAAGAGTTTTTTTTGCGAAAAATAGGAAACGCGCGACGGGTTAAGCGTCGGGAATAAGGTACATATTCCCCTTCATGAACATTAACATGTTGAAGTTCTCGTCTGAAAGCGAGGCTCGTTTTGGTGCCAAAATATCTTCACGGGAAAACAAACGTTCAACTGCAGCGGGTATAGCAGTATTGTATTTAGTAAATAGATTTATGAATATCTGTTCCCCGAGGAACGGTTGAACGAATTTCATGTCCAGCCACATTTTAACGAGACTTTGCGCTATATTCTTTAAAGAGTTGGAGCTCTTTGGGTTTTCTATAGACTGAGTGACAGAATTGAAAAAGTCTTCCTCCTCGTCATCATCATTGTTACTCGCATTGCTCCTTCCGCCACTAAATCTATCTCTGTCCTTCGCATTTTCCGCTGCTTCTTGCCGTAAGGCATCTTCTACCTTTTTTCCATGCACTTTCTTACTGCATCCACTCTACTGCTGTCATACGTTTCCAGCCATATCAAGCGGAACTTTGGGTGAAATGTCGCGGCAAGTTGGCACTGTTCATTATTCAAGAGTGGTCCAAATCTTTTCTCTATGCCATTTTATAAAGCATTGGCTAAAGCTGTGCCGTGCGGTAAATAGTAGGCATTGGATAAACGATTAACGGACTTCTGCGATTTTAACGGAAGTTAACGTGTCCGTTAATATTTTTAAAAGTTAACTTAAAAGTTAATCCGTTAATCAAAATGTTAATTTCGTTAATTAACGATTAACGGATTAACGAATTAATGCCCAGCTATGTATATATATATATATATATATATATATATATATATATATATCTTATATATAAAAATGGAGCTCTCTTTCAAATGTCCGAATAAAACTCGAAAACGGCTGAATCGATTTGGCCAGTCTTAGTCTTGAAAACTTCGTGCCAATCCAGAGAAAGTCCAAAAGGTGGGAAATTATTTCAAATCCGCATAGAAACTTTACATTTTTAATTTGAAAATTTTTGTAGAAGCGTAATTTAATTAAAACAATGGACGGTGGCAATTTCGTGAAATGTCAAACGCTTTTGACAGGTGGTGTTCAATTACGTTTAATAGGATGTTTTACGCGAAAATTATTTATTTATGATAAATTTGTAGCAAGTAGTTTTGTTTGTAGTTTTATTTATATACAAAAACGTTTGTAAACGGGCCGCAAGTGTTACTAGAGACTCAAAATATAAACTTTTTTGATATGTTAATATGAAAATGCACTTTTTGGCATATTTTTCTCAAACACGGTGCTCTGAAAGATCTCATTTGTATAATTATATACTCATTTTCTAGGTTATATTATTTTTTATTTATGTTATTTAAATTCAGAACCTAAATTTTGTATCGATCAAATTGACATTTTGTCAAATAACATGTTCCCAGTTATAATTTCCCAGAATTTATCGAAGAATAGATAGTATATGAAGGTCCGGGGTTAAAAAGGTCCACCACCGATGTGTCAAAAATCAGTAAAGTTAAGCATTGTTTAACAACAATATTTGAAAGTAGAGGAAAAAAGATGTATAACCAGCTACAACCTTGATTTAAAAACGGTAATCTTTGAAATGACGGAGATAAACGATAATCTTTAAAAATCCATAATAAAAGTATTTTCTTCCGTTGGTAGTTCTTTAGCATTAGTTAAAAATGTAATTATTTTGTAAAATATCTTTGAGACTATAATAAGGCTTTAAACCTTTTTGCCATCTGCACGTTTAAGTTACCCCACCTATAGGGTAAAGAGGTCTAGATAACAAATTTTTGAAAGACATCAAAAAAGCACATTTCTACAATGATGAAGTAGAAGGCAGTTTACTGAACTCAGATAATTGTTCGTTTGATATGTGATATCATTGTTATGGTTTTCACAATATAGTTTATATTTGCTCAAAGTCAAATTTGACCTTTGTGCCTCGCCCTGCTCCACATATATACTTTATTAAATTTACTTTAATTCATCGAATGTTACTTGAAACTTTTCAAAAAGCAGGTTAAAAAAGAAATACTTAATTTATTTTCTATCTCTTCTCGCAAAAATTTGATAATTTTGTATAAGCTCAGTAGTATTATTTTCAATTATACACAAAATCCAGAATCCAAAAAGAATGTGAAAAACCTGAAACGTAATTAATAAGTCGAAAGATCAAAAAAGACTTGGATGGATTATACCATGTTTTCTATAGAAAGTGTATAAAACGTTCATTTCGATTGTATTGATAAAATATAGTCAAACTAATGGGTTTTATTGTTTTTATAATACCTCATTGTATAAGCATTAACACATTCTTATACACCTAAGGTATTAATATTTTTGATTCTCTAGAAATTGTTTAGAATATATCTTACTTAGCAAAACAACGTTTGCCGGGTCAGCTAGTATATATATATATATATAAATATATATATATATATATATATATATTATATATATATATATATATATATATATATATATATATATTATATATATATATATATATATATTTAGTGATGTGCCGACAAATTCCGTTATTGCAAGATGTTATCAATAACAGACAAAACTCTCCCGTGTTAAAATGTTAATTTCGTTAATTAACGATTAACGGATTAACGAATTAATGTCCAGCTATGTATATATATATATATATATATATATATATATATATATATCTTATATATAAAAATGGAGCTCTCTTTCAAATGTCCGAATAAAACTCGAAAACGCCTGAATCGATTTGGCCAGTCTTAGTCTTGAAAACTTCGTGCCAATCCAGAGAAAGTCCAAAAGGTGGGAAATTATTTCAAATCCGCGTAGAAACTTTACATTTTTAATTTGAAAATTTTTGTAGAAGCGTAATTTAAATAAAACAATGGACGGTGGCAATTTCGTGAAATGTCAAACGCTTTTGACAGATGATGTTCAATTACGTTTAATAGGATGTTTTACGCGAATATTATTTATTTATGATAAATTTGTAGCAAGTAGTTTTGTTTGTAGTTTTATTTATATACAAAAACGCTTGTAAACGGGCCGCAAGTGTTACTAGAGACTCAAAATATAAACTTTTTTGATATGTTAATATGAAAATGCACTTTTTGGCATATTTTTCTCAAACACGGTGCTCTGAAAGATCTCATTTGTATAATTATATACTCATTTTCTAGGTTATATTATTTTTTATTTATGTTATTTAAATTCAGAACCTAAATTTGGTATCGATCAAATTGACATTTTGTCAAATAACATGTTCCCAGTTATAATTTCCCAGAATTTATCGAAGAATAGATAGTATATGAAGGTCCGGGGTTAAAAAGTTCCACCACCGATGTGTCAAAAATCAGTAAAGTTAAGCATTGTTTAACAACAATATTTGAAAGTAGAGGAAAAAAGATGTATAACCAGCTACAACCTTGATTTAAAAACGGTAATCTTTGAAATGACGGAGATAAACGATAATCTTTAAAAATCCATAATAAAAGTATTTTCTTCCGTTGGTAGTTCTTTAGCATTAGTTAAAAATTATTTTGTAAAATATCTTTGAGACTATAATAAGGCTTTAAACCTTTTTGCCATCTGCACGTTTAAGTTACCCCACCTATAGGGTAAAGAGGTCTAGATAACAAATTTTTGAAAGACATCAAAAAAGCACATTTCTACAATGATGAAGTAGAAGGCAGTTTACTGAACTCAGATAATTGTTCGTTTGATATGTGATATCATTGTCATGGTTTTCACAATGCAGTTTATATTTGCTCAAAGTCAAATTTGACCTTTGTGCCTCGCCCTGCTCCACATATATACTTTATTAAATTTACTTTAATTCATCGAATGTTACTTGAAACTTTTCAAAAAGCAGGTTAAAAAAGAAATACTTAATTTATTTTCTATCTCTCCTCGCAAAAATTTGATAATTTTGTATAAGCTCAGTAGTATTATTTTCAATTATACACAAAATCCAGAACCCAAAAAGAATGTGAAAACCTGAAACGTAATTAATAAGTCGAAAGATCAAAAAAGACTTGGATGGATTATACCATGTTTTCTATAGAAAATGTATAAAACGTTCATTTCGATTGTATTGACAAAATATAGTCAAACTAATGGGTTTTATTGTTTTTATAATACCTCATTGTATATAGCATTAACACAACAGCACATCCTTATACACCTAAGGTATTAATATTTTTGATTCTCTAGAAATTGTTTAGAATATATCTTACTTAGCAAAACAACGTTTGCCGGGTCAGCTAGTATATATATATATATATAAATATATATATATATATATATATATATTTAGTGATGTGCCGACAAATTCCGTTATTGCAAGATGTTATCCATAACAGACAAAACTCTCCCGTGTTAAAATTAGAATTTCACTCAAAAGATTTAGTTACATCTTTGCTCAATGCACCGTCAATGAGAAGGTTCAAACGAAAATGGCCCACTGATACAACTTAGCACTTATTTGTAATGCTCTCGCTGGAAAAATTCTAATTGCACTAATTTATTAAATAATAATTTTCACAAACGTTTCGAGACTAGGTTTGTCTCATCATCAGTGTGTTACAATTTAAAATTTAAAATATGGAAACCTAAGTTAGCACTATGTGTTATCCATTACAAGTCGCTCGATATACTGTCTTCTGCCACACCAACGATCGTCGAAGTCCAAATTCTCTAACCACTTGAAAACCACTTAAAATTGAATAGTCACGCGATCAGATAGGAAAGGAAGGATTAGGGTCCAGTTGAAAAATAGATGTTGTTAAGAGAAAAAATATTCTATGAATGAGACGGCTTGTTTATAAAATTTGTTTTAAATTGTTATAATTAAAAATATATGTACATATATATACATACTCATATATACAAATATATACCTAAAGAACAAAACATCACATAGATCTGTATGTACCTTGTTACATTTATTTGGTTCACCTTTTGATTTATCTTCTTTCTATTGTTCATGTTATTATATATGGTTCTTTCTTGTTTATTGCCGATGTTTCTCTTGAGAGGTCTTAAAGGCGTACTGTACCATATTGGTGTGCTGTCCGATTAGCCCAGTCATTTGGTGCAAAAAAATGCTGTTGCCTAAAGAGTTTTCCGAAAGTTTTGAAAATTGGTGATTTTATAGATTTTGATGTGATCTTTACGAATTTCAACTTTGCCACCTCGAATTTTTGCCGCTGCCGCCGCTATATTGGAAACATTGCGTCAAAAATCAGTTTTTCCTTTCTGACGCATGTTACATTAAAATAACTATATACCAAATTAAACTAGACAAAATTTTCTATAATTTATTCAATAACGTTTTTTTTTGTAACATCAATAGTTTTAGCGTACGTGCGCCGCAAAGTTTCTGCTGCTCGCGCCACCATCGGATATTTGGCCGCTCTTTGCACTTGAATGCATTCTCTCTAATAAATAAATAATTTCAATAATGAATTAAGCTTTTCTGCTCAGGTTTGGTCTAGAAATAACATAAATTAATCATTTTTGTTTTACAGTTTTATTTTTGCTGATGATTGAACATTTTAAACCATTAAATGTGTCATTTAATGCAAATATGAAATTGTTTGTAAGAATAGTTTTGACTATTGATTTTATTGATTGATTTGACTATTGACCTCAGTCCTTCTGAAAGTTTACTTTTATTGTTCTTTCTTTGAGCACTTGATTTACGAAAAGTCTCTAATCCTCTTTCTTTCACTTCAATCACTTCAGTTTCTCGCAATGGAGTTTCACAAATAAAACAATTCACGTTATTAGTAGTCATGGCTTCAAAAATGCAAGTAAACTAGCATACGGAACGATAAAAATATACTGACGTCTAAAAAAATACTTCTATTGATTCTGAACTAGGGTTTGTCGGTTTTCAAAAACCGGTTTTTTAGTGAAAAAAGTCGGGTTTCAATGTATAAATGGAAAATGACAAATATAGCCAAATATAAAAGATAGATGAAAGCGTTTTGATTTTTGAAATCATATCGGTTCAATAGCATTTGATATCTTGTTAGTTTTCAAAAGTCTGAAAGGTATTTTTTTGTATTAATTTAGATTTTTATAGCAGTATATATATTAATTAAAATCAGTGTGACTTCTTCTTGAGAAGTAACTTCCTCTACTCAAACTTGAAAAAAAGAGTTTTAAACCCTAGATGCCACAAATTAAAGAACAAAAAACTTGGAATTATCATAGCAGGCTTTAAAAACAATTAAGCATAATTTGTTCGCAAGTATGAGAGTATTTTCTATTCCAGGAAATTTTGATTCGTAAATAAAGGACACGTCTATGTAGAAGTTCGATAGATGTTCTCAGTTTTTTGAAATCGTATTTTATTAAACAAAAAAAAAATAGAATGTTTAAAATTAGTTAATTAAAATTACTCGGAAGAGACAATACCCGAGTTTAGCTTAATTATTTTTAAAACTAAAATTGATATTGAAAAGTATGTATCAAAATGTATCTAATATTTTTTATTTATTTTTTTTAATTTAATGATTTTTTTTTATTTAGAAATGTATTATTTTTATTTATTCGAAAACTTTCCTTTCACTACCATAAAAATATTTTCGTTCTTATATGTGAAAATGATAAATACGAATAATTACTTTCAAATTTATTTAATCAAGGTAAACTATATTTTTTTAGAGCTACTAATTAAAATTAAAATGAATTTGTTTACTTTACTATCTATAAAATTGAACAATAAATAAATTCAGTCAAATACTGCTCTAAATTACACTAAATTTGCGGATAAATTACAGAATTTTTGAGCAAAAATTTATTTTCTATTTAAAATTCGAAAACCGGTTAAAACCGTTTTTTTAGTAAAATTAAAATTCGAAAACCAGTTTTCTGAAATGTCGGTTTTTGTATAAACCCTATTCTGAACATATTATACATATGTAGATGTAGAAATACAGATAATTGACGTTGTGTGTTGTTATAATAGTTAGAATAGTTAGAAGATAATATAATCTTCTATACAATACGCAGTAATCTATTCGTTGCAATCGAGTTATTAGAACGTATATCGCCAAAGATTATTCCTATATACAGTTCCAATTTGAGTTCATTCAATATTTCATAGTTTAATAATCCCAAATTTATATAAATATTGCCAAAAAAAAAAAGAAAAAAATGCATTAAATTGTATGATTTAAAATGTTCAATCATCAGCAAAAATAAAAATGAAAAACAAAAATGATTAATTTATGTTATTTCTAGACCAAACCTGAGCAGAAAAGCTTAATTCATTATTGAAATTATTTATTTATTAGAGAGCATGCGTTCAAGTGCAAAGAGCGGCCAAATATCCGATGGTGGCGCGAGCAGCAGAAACTTTGCGGCGCACGTACGCTAAAACTATTGATGTTACAGAAAAAAACGTTATTGAATAAATTATAGAAAATTTTGTCTAGTTTAATTTTGTATAAAGTTATTTTAATGCAACATGCGTCAGAAAGGAGATATCGTTGAAAAACTGATTTTTGACGCAATGTTTCCAATATAGCGGCGGCAGCGGCAAAAATTCGAGGTGGCAAAGTTGAAATTCATAAAGATCACATCAAAATCTATAAAATCACCAATTTTCAAAACTACCGGAAAACTCTTAAGGTAAAACTACTAAATGACTGAACTAGATACCAGTTCATCATTTTTATCTTCCAAGTCAGATAAAATTTCGAATTTATTTCTAAGAATGCTGTTGTTAATTTGTGAACTTTTCCTGAGTTCTGTGCTTATTACCGGGAAATTCTTTTCTTTGTCTAGATTGATTAGGCTACCCCTGGTAATCCTGGTATATTTGTTGTTTTCTACGACTGACCGTGCTTTGTGAAAAGCTAAATTTTGTGTTGCCATTATTTCATATACTCGTATTTTCTTGTATTTCATAAATATTGGGCATTCCCTATTATATGCTGCATGTTTACTATAACACAAGCAGCATCTTAAATCATCTGTATTTATGCATTCTTGTGAGTCGTGCTTTTCTGCGCATTTTGGACATCTAACCTCTCCTCGACACTGATCACGAACGTGTCCGAATCTCCAACATTTGTGGCATTGGATTACTTTTTTCACAAATGGTGTTACTGGGCATTTAACAGAGTGGATCGCTACTTTTTCTGGCAATTTTGTCCCTTTAAAAGTGAGTTTAACACATTGTGATTTGTATGTCTTATTTTTTTTTTTTTTATGTATGTCTTATGTTTTTTTTTTTTGATCTTATACATTTTACTCCCACTATCGGATACTCGGATTCGATGACATCTAAAATTTCTTCCTCAGATAATTCGCTATCAACGTCAAGAATGATTCCGGTCCGCACCGTTAAATATTTGGGGATATACGCTCTTAGATTATTCGATTTGAAGAAATCATCATCTAATATTCTGTTAGCTGTCACACCATTACTTAAAATCAATTTCACTTTGTTTTTGCCAATTACTCTAATTTCTTCCAGATTTGTTTTCAAATTTGGCCATGCATCATGATTTTTTTTTCCAAGTGCTATAGGATGCAGGCGTCCTATGTTTTTATTATAAGATTCTACGTATATTATATGTGGTCCTTTGTCGTAACTGTCATATCGTAGTTTATCCTGCACGTAACTGTCGGGCATCGTTTCGTTTTCTTTGTCATTATCTTTTGTTATTTTACTCGAGTCCTCACCACAATCATCAAATTGCATTACGTTATCTAACTCATGAAAGTCATGCAACATTTTATCATTCTGATCATTTATTTCGGTATTACTCGACCCTGCACTAATATTTTCATTGGTCATTTCTTCGTTGTTTGTATAAGTTGTTGTTTCACTCAAATCCTTATCGCACTCATCAAATTGCATAACGCTGTTTAATTCTTGGCTGTCCCGATTTGCTTCAGTATTCTGATTGATATTTACTATATTCGATACCATAATATTTCTTTCATGACTTGTTCCATCACTATTATTATAATTTGAAATATCACTATTATTTGTTATCTTAGACGCCGTGTCATTGTTATTATTTCCCATAGTATGTATAATATTTTCGGTTCTTCTAAGTTTGGTTGCACTTTTGCCAATTACTTTATTCATTATTTTTAATTTATTATCTTTTTTAATTGATTTATTTTTGTTACTGTTCTTTTTATCTTTACTATCTGATATTGCGGAAATTCTGGTATGTTTTTTATACTTATGTAATAATCTGTTCTTAATTACATCTACCTCGCTCATGATGCTACTAGGATTTTTGTTTGAATTATAATGTACTTCTAATTCTTCTTCACTAATTTTACTCATTAACATTTCATTATCATAGCTATCATTTATCGTATTCATTGCCGTTGCAATTGTTTCACCGATTACCGAACACTTTGTTGAACAGTCGGGCGGCCGTCCGCCTTCTTGTCCGTATTGGCCGGATTCCATTACGTCACTTTTTTAATATATATTCACTGAACACTTGTCGATGTTACCTGCTCCGAGGTCAAATACAAACTCTTTTGCTCTTTTGTCGTGATAGGTTGCTCTTTAGAATAAATCGCATAATAAATAAGTTAAATGTTTCAAAATCACAAATATTAATATTACACCTACGTTAGAAATAATTGAGAATTTAAAAATATTTGATTATGATCAAACCGCGAATAGTCTCGATTTTTTAAATAAATTTAAAATCAATGTATTTTATACGCTTTTAGATTATATTTTTTGTGTACTAAAGTGTGTGTACAAAAATCCAGAATGATTAATAATTATAATTATTTACTTTACTTTATTTATTTACTTTACTTTAATTATAATTTAAAAAAATAAAGTAAATGTTTATATAATTTCAATGAAAAACTGTTAAAACAGTAAAATATATTTGGGGGGGGGGGGCGCTAGAACAAATCTTGCATGCGGGCGCTGAGGACCCCAGGACCGGCACTGTATGTGTGTGTATGTGTGCGTGTGTGTGTGGATACAAATTTTCGTCGACGATTTCGGGAACACCATTCAACCGATTCGAATATTTCAAAAAACATTCGATTCGTATTAATAAGGTGACGTGCTGATTAGTTTTTGGCAAAGTCAGGTCTAGCCGTTCCGAAGATACGGGGAAAATAGTGCCAAAAACGGTAACTCAGTTTTTAAGAGAACGGAGCGTCCGATTTTAAAAAATCAAAAAACATTTTACTTGCATTGACGAAATGAACAACTAGGAAAATTTTTGCAAAGGCAGATCAGGCGGTTATGGACTCTCAATAAAAATAAGTTAAAAAAGTGTCATTTGGTGGTCAAAAATGTTTATACGGACATATGTACATCAAATTATCAGATATTTTATAGAAATTTTAATATTGTGTGCACATTTTGTGTAATTTTTTATGGGTTCCGACCAAGATTTTTAATTTTGAAGTTTATTTATATTGTTTAAACAAATGTCCTAGACATTTACGATAGTATAGAATAACCAATTTATAAAATTTAAAAATCATTCGGTTCGTACTCGATCGCGAGGCATTTTTGCAAAAGGCAATTGTGCCGTTTCGGGGTATGAAGCGCAAAGTGTGGAAAAACGGTTATGTAGTTTTGGAGAGAATGGATCATGCGATTAGATTAATTCAAAAAACATTTTGCTTTAGTAAACGATGTGCAAAAAATGCATTTACAGAAAATTTAATAATTTTGAAAATTTAGAAATTTGAAAAATTTTAATAAGTTTAAAAAATTCAAATTTTCGGAATTTAAAAAAACTAAATTTTAAAAAACTTAAATAAAATGATTTCTTACAAAAATTTGAGAATATTTTGATTATTTCGAATTTGATAATTTTGAAAATATTCGAAAAAATCGAATATTTTCAAAAATTTCCGAATTCTCAAAATATTTAGAAAAAACATTTTTTTTAAATTCAAACAAATTTCAAAATTTTGGAAAAATTTCTAAATTATCAAAAAAAAAACAAATTAAAAAAACTGGACTCTTGTAAACGTACACATAAGTTGTTCATACAATACGCTCGTCGCCCAGTTTAAAAAGCACTCATAAACTAACAGTATGTAATAAATAATCTATTTGAAATCATTCTAAACAATTATTGTTTATTTTCTTTCCTCGAATGTTTAATTACTATGCGGGAAGTTCCGCCAATTTGCCTTAAGGCACGATGCCATGTGCCCCACTAATTATGGTTTTTTTTTTTGACGGTAGATACCATAGTCTTATAGATCATACTAAAATATTACGGCCCTACGATAAGTCGTTTAATTTTAAAAATATGTCAAAGTTTGCAAAAATTAGTATCGTTTTTAGCGTTTGTCTCAATTTTGAATCAATTTAAAAAAATCAAAAACTTTTCAAAATATATTGTATGGGAATGAAATTGATTAGGTTTAGGCTTTTGTGATGTGATGAGTCAAACATTATCAATTCATTAAAATTTTAAATAATAAGCAACAATTTTAGGACATACAGTACTGCGTTATTGACGTGATTAGTTTTAGGTAAAAATCTTCCGGTCCGTTTTCTTGAAATTAACTGTTGAAAAAAAAGTTTTTTTATAAAAATTTTTATAAACCTTTTTTTGACAACAGATATCATGGTCTCATAGATCATACTAAAATGTTACGGCCTCACGACAAATAGTTTAATGTTAAAAATTCATCAAAGTTTGAGAAAGTATTATAGTCAAATTTGTGTCGAAAGTTTTTTTGTGATGTGATGAGTCAAACATTATCAATTTATTAACTTCCCGTAGGGTAAGTTATAGTAATCGCAAAAAAATCGAAAATGAAATTTTTTATATATCTTTACGTTTCAGAGGTTTCTTAACATTTTGGCATACCTTAGAAAAAATGGATGTATGTGTATGTGTGTGTGTGTATGTGTGTGTGTGTGTGTGTGTGTATGTATGTATGTATGTACGTGTGTGTATGTATGTGCGGATACAAATTTTCGTCGACGATTTCGGGAACACGGATCAACCGATTTGAATAATTCAAAAAACATTCGATTCGTATTGATAAGGAGACGTGCTGATTAGTTTTTGGCGAAGGCAGGTCCAGCCGTTCCAAAGATACGGGGCAAAAAGTGCCGAAAACGGTAAGAGAACGGAGCGTCCGATTTTAATAATTCAAAAAACATTTGACTTGTATTGACAAGATGAAGAATTGATCAAATTTTCATGAAGGCAGGTCTAGCGGTTTCGGAGATCTAACAAAAAAAGTAAAAAAAATGCCATTTGGCAGTCAAAAATGATCATTAGACATATGCACATCAAATTATCAGATATTTTATAGAGATTTTAACAATAAGTATAAATTTTGTTTGCATTCCTATGGGTTCCGTACCAATATTTATTTGTTAGACGGCGACGTGGCGCTTACGCGCTTTGACATTTTGTCTCTATGCAGTTAAAGCAGTACGATTGCTTTGAAAAAAAATCTTCCAAAATATGCCAAAATAAAGAAAACATTATTTTTTCCAAAAAAAATTAAAAAAAAAAAAAAAAATTTGATTTTTTTTTGAAAAAATTTTTTTTCAAAAAAAGTAATCGTTTTTAAAAAAAAAAAAATTTTTGGTACGGGAAGTTCCAGCAATTTGCCTTAAGGCACGATGCCTTAATTGCCTTAAGACAGAATTCCACTTACAGCTAGTTGAAATTTAAAATAATAAGCAACAATTTTAGGACATACAGCACTGCGTTATTGACGTGCAGTATAATTAATATATTAACACATAATTGCAAATCGCAATGTTTAGAAGATTTAACGAAAACTTTATTTTTGAAATAAATAGTTGAAAATTTTATCTAAATATCTAAATCACAATTATGGTTGATTAAGTCAATTATTATACAATTCGGGAAGGTCGCGCAACTTGCCTTAGGCTAAATGCCACTTTCAACTAGTTATTTATTGGCCTCGCTTACTTAGAGCATTTAACCACCTACAACGTTTAATTTTTATATTTTATATATATTTTTAATTCAACTTCCATCTTATCTTTTTATGCAATTTCAAATTAACAAAAACTCAAATTTTAACTCAACATTTCGCAGTCAGCAACGAGCGTTCGAACGATAAAGACCTCAGTGTTGAATAGTGAGTAATCCGTAGCAGGTAGTTGAAATAGTGACATCATGGATAGCGGACCCTACGGAGAGGGTCCCGACGATGACCGTGAACAAATACAATTAGGTCCGTGCATAGGAAACGCATTGCGTATATGTTATGGAGAAGATATGGAAACTGAATCAAACGCTAATTTAAATAAATTAAATAGTGATGTTACACCTAAAGGAACAATCAATTCAGTGCAAGAAAGTGACGTTGTATCAAACAACGAAATGAATACAATAACAAATCTAGAAACGACTCGAGGGAAAAACAGTGCTAGTGAATATCTCACAGGGGACAAACCTTCCCAAGAAACTATTAATAATAATGAGGTAATTAATATTAATGAAAATTTAAAAACCAACGATAAGATTAATGAGAATACATATGAAAAAAATAATCAATCGAGAAATACTAAAGTATTTAAAACAGTGTCATACACAGAAAAAGACATAGGACCATTTTTAATTTATGTGGAATCGATGAACAAAAACATAGGCAAACTACACCACATGGCATTAGGAAGAAAGATATTTAACAAGCACCCAGAGATGGACAAATATATAAAGGAAATTAAAGCTATCGGAATTAACAAAATCAAAATTGAATGTTATGACTACAAATTCACAAACAAGTTGGTAGCGGACCACATATTCTCAGAGATCGGCGCAAGGGCATATATACCACTATCTACTGTAATAAAAAAGGGAGTAATATACGACGTAGACACCGAGCTATCAGAAGAACATATTTTGAAACATATAAAATCTGAAGTGGAAATATTAGAAGTCAAACGAATTCTTAAAAAACAAAACAACGATTATGTAAAAACGCCCGTATGCGTTCTAACTTTCAGAGGCCAAAGGTTACCTGAGAAAGTAACAATACATGCGGTGAAGTGTCGGGTGAGTCAATACAACAAAATAATCCAATGTTATAACTGTTTACGTTATGGTCACGTGACCACACAGTGTCGAAGTAGTGTCAGGTGCGGACATTGTTCGGGTAACCACAACTACAAGGAGTGCGATAACAGGGAGGAAGAGCCCAAATGTGCATTATGTGGCAATGGACATCAGGCAATTAACAAAAATTGCGAAGTCTACAAAAAACAAATTAAATTAAAGGAAATAATGGAATTTAATAATGCAAGTTATAATGAAGCAAAAAGGATTTTGGAGAACCGCCCCTACGCAAATATAATTACAACTAGACTAGACTTACAAAACAAAAAAGTTTTTCCCGATATTCAAGATCACCAACAACGCACAAGAGATAAAGAACCAGAAAATACGGAAGTGAATCAGCCCAAGAAACGAAGACTACACAATACTAGCGTTGAGACACCAGCCATAGACAACAGCATTAAAAACTCTAATAATAACAATAAAACAGAAAACGATGCACGAAAAGCGTCACCTAATATAAATAAAATACCATTTAAAAAAAATGAAAACGTAAATACGAAAATGACAAAAGAGGACAACAGAGATAAAACGAAAGAGAAGGATGTTAGAACGACAAATATACAGAAAAGAGGAATACAACCAAATCCAAGCACACCAGAGCAAATATCTCTGAATCACATAATCAAAAGACTAAAGGATGTTTTTAACCCTACCAACCAAAAAAATAATCAAGTGCTAATGGCCATAATTAATCGGATGGAAAGAGATCAGATAAACCTAACAAATCCGAAATGACAAGAATGACACAGGAATTGAAAATATTGCAATACAATTGTAGATCAGTGTTTGCCAACAAAGGCAGCATTGAACATTTTCTATACGAGAAAAAGATTCAAATAGCGGCCTTCTCAGAAACATGGTTAAAAGGTGGTAACAACTGCACTTTCAGAGGTTACAAGATCTTCCGCAACGATAGAAATGATGGATATGGAGGTACGGCTATAATAGTCAAGGATAATATCACGGTACTCAATACAGAGAACATTAATATAGGCACAATAGATGTAAGCAAGTGCCAAATCAAAAGAATAACACTTATGTTCTGTAACACCAAATTGACCATTATATCCATTTATGTTGCACCAAACAGCAATATCTCAGTAAGTCAATGGAATCATATATTGTCACAGTTCCAAAACCCATTCATTTTGTGCGGAGATTTTAACGCTCACCATTATGCATGGGGAGGTAAATGGAATAGCAAAATGGGAAATAATTTACTAGAATCCGTAGAGTCCAATGACTTATTTATACTCAATGATGGAAATCCAACTTTGAGATCTAAAAACAATTTTACAGCAGTTGATATATCATTTTGCTCTCAGGACATAGCGCACAAAATAGACTGGAGTGTAATCGATGAGTCTCTGGGCTCAGATCATTACCCCATAATTCTAACTCTGAAACAAAAAGAAGTTCCACAACTCCAAAATAACGATCTTGGATGGAACCTCAATAAAGCAGACTGGGAAAAGTATCAAATACATCTAGAAGATGAACTAAATGGATTTTGTGTAAGTGACCCCGTAAAAGCGTACACAGATTTTATACGGAAAATTAACTCAGCGGCAGAAAAAAGCATTCCAAAAAGGAAAAAATTGATAAATACTAAGTTCATTAAACCAGTGTGGTGGGATGACGAATGCAATCAGCTAATAAAGGAACGGAGAGAGGGTGAAAAAGCTTATAGACAGGAATCCAACTATAAAAACTATTTAACATGTGAGAATATAAACAAGAAAATCAAAAACATTTTCAGGAAGAAGAAAAAAGACAGTTGGAAGGAATACGTCAATAAATTGAATCCAAATACTTCAGTTAAAGAAATATTTGGAATGATCAGACGTCTCAAGAAACACACGAACGGGACCGACACATATAGTAATATCCCTGAAGAAATTAGTGAGGAAATCATCGACTATCTATCACCACCGGTTGCCAAAAATGACTTAGGCAATGGAAATAAAACTGTCCTGGAAAGAGAAACAAACAATCTGATGGAACCATTCTCATTGTGGAAACTGGAAATAGCTATCAAGAGGAGCAACAACACAGCTCCTGGAACAGACGGCATATCATATTCAATGATTGCAAATTTGACACCACAAGCTAAAAGTATACTGGTAGATATAATTAATAAAGTGTGGCTGAATCCAGTAGCAATAGAAGATTGGGGGCAACAAGTGATAATACTTATCAGAAAAATGAATAAACACCCAAATTTAGTTTCATCGTATAGACCCATATCTTTGGCTTCCTGCATTGCAAAAGTCAAAGTCAAATATAGAATGATCAAGAGAAGATTAGAATGGTGGGTAGAAAAGTATGACATACTTCCCAAATCCCAATGTGGATTTAGAAAGGGCATGGGAACATATGACAACCTAACGATCTTTATATCAGATCTATATCTATCAATGGCAAAAAACAACTATGTCGTTGCTCTATTTAGCGAAATTAAAGGTGCGTACGATAACGTCCTCCCAGAGGTGCTGGAAGATACTCTGGCTAACACTGGACTACCAGGAAAATTCATAAACTCAATTACGACCAACATCCGAGAAAGAAAGATATTTTTCCGAATAAATGGGAAACTGATAGGGCCGAGAAAAATCTACAAAGGCCTACCACAGGGAGAAATTCTTAGCCCCATCTTATACTCAATTTATGTAAGAGACATAGAAAAAATATGGGAAACAGGTACCAAAATATTACAATTTGCAGATGACGTCGTGATATATATAGAAAAATCAAGCCTCCAGGAAGCCTATGAGGTGATGAGCCGTAACATAGATCTCTTCCACGAATGGCTCGCAAAGAAAGGACTTGAATTGTCGGACGAAAAAAGCTCAATCGGAATCTTTACAAGACGCAGGAAGCTAGAAGAAAGAACAGCACTAACGACTAAATACCATACAATCAAAATACAAGAAAATAATAAATTTTTGGGCGTCACATTCGACAAAAAACTATCTTTCAAAGCACATATTAATCAAGTAATCACAAAAATTGAGCCAAAAATCAACATTTTACGTATGGTAAATAGGACATGGTGGGGAGCTCACCCTACCACAGCCCTGAATTTGTATAAAACAATAATTAGACCATCATGGGAGTATGGAAGTCTAGCTTTCAGTAACTCTTCTCACTGCAGAAAGCTAGAAAAAATTCAATATAAATGTTTGAGACTGTGCATAGGGGCAATGATCTCCACACCTACAAACGCCTTGTTGGTGGAATGTGGAGAAATGCCTTTACATTCAAGATTCCAATATTTAAGTGATAAACTTGTACTTAAAAAATACCAAGTACAAAATAATAGAACAATCGAAAATATCAAGAATGTAGCCATAGATACATTAACAAGTGACTATTGGAGAAATCGTCCAAAACCAAGCTTGGTATATAGCTATATAAAAGTAATTGAAACAAGAGGAGACACAAATAAATACAATAAACACCCGTATTATAACTTTTTCACATTAGACAACAGTTATACGATAGAAAAAATATTCAATACGAATACAATCAACATAGAGGATTATAAAGTTATATTTACAGACGGGTCAAAAATTAATAACAAAACTGGCTGCGCTTTATTTTATGAAAACGATAATATCAAAATAGGATATAAACTACCAGACTTCGTTTCAATTTGGTCAGCCGAGCTAATAGCTATAAAAAAAGCAATTGAATATATAGAAAGCCACAAAATCACTAAAGTGGTTATTGTTACCGATAGCAAAAGCTGCATAGATAAACTGAAAAATCTATTCCTTACTAATCGACTAAGCGAGACATTAGTATATGAAGTATGGAATAGACTTATACAGCTATTGGAGAACGGGTATACAGTCAAATTATTATGGACTAGATCGCACTCCGGTTCTAGTGGAAACGATGAAGCGGACTCCATAGCAAAATGGGCAACAGAATACGAAACTATGATCAACCTAGCCACTAGGAAAGACTATATAAATAATTCAAAGAAAAAAATACTGGACAAATGGCAAGAGCAATGGAACAGATCGTCGGAAACAAAAGGACGACACTATAAGGCAGTCAACCCCAAATTGAAGATGAAACCGTGGTTCCGAAAATATGCAGATGAAAACAGAGGTACCATCGTAACAATAACAAGACTAAGGCTTAACCATGGCAACTTCCCTGCACACCTGAAGAGGCTGGGAATAATAGAGTCAGAATCATGTCCTTGTGGAGCATCAAGCGGAACATCTGAACACATCATACTAGAATGTAGTATATTTGAGGCAAGCAGGGCTAAATTGTTAGAGGAACTACACTCTATAAAAACACTGATTAAACCCTTTAATCTGACATCATTATTGCAAAATCTGAACTGTTATCCTATCATAATTAGGTTTGTTAATAATAGTAAAATTAAGTTGTAAGTGACCAATATACTATATATGTTACCTGTATATTGTACATTATGTATGTGGCTAAATGTTTACCAGAGGCCAATAAAAAAAAAAAAAAAAAAAAAAAAAACTCAACATTTCACATTCTAAGTTATATACATTTATCTTAAATTTACCAATTTTTCCTTTTCCTGTGAATCCATCTTCTTCTTTTTTCTACTAATACTATTACTATACGTCTTTTTCTAAATTTTTACTTGATACTGGGTTTTTCCATACTTCATCGATATTTACAATTATATTATCATATACAAACTCGTTATTACAATTCATTAACTTCCCGTAGAGTAAGAAAATTTTTGCGACAACTCGACTCGGCGGCAGGTTGCTTGAGGAAGAGGATCGAGAACTTGGCGAGATTGGCGCAGAAGATATTTGAAGTGTTCGAAATGTTCTCGGATTGTGGCTGATGTCGAAGTGGAAAGGCAAAAAGAAGAAGAAGGATTTTTGGAAAACCGAAGATTGTGGTGATAAAAAGTCTTTAGTGTTAAAGCAGCAATTGAGAAACTTATACCAAGGTCAATTTACGATACTGGATTCAGCTGCAGGAAGAACAGAAGGTAACAAAGATTTACCTAGGGATATTCCCAGGAAATCTTTAGAAATAAATTTAAATAATGTAGATCCTACCCAAAACACAATGGAAGAAACCACAAGTACTATTTCTTGTGCAAATAGTTTCGAATCCTTAACAGACAGAGATGATATGGACATGGACGATTTTCAAACAGTGACAAACAAAAAACGAAGGAGAAATTCAAACAATAATAACAGTAATGAAGAGGCTCTCATCAAAAAAGTTTCTACAAAAATTCCACCTATCATTATCAGAAGCACAATTGATCTTAAAACTATTAAGTACGTAAAAGACGCTACTAAAATATCATTTACTCTTGAATACATTAATCCATACAGACATAAACTTTACACTACCAATATAAAAGATCATAAAATTATTAAAAACAAACTTAAAGAATTAAAACTTCAATTTTATACCCCTTACTCCACCAGTAACAATTTCTCTAAAAAAAATTACTATTACTGGACTGAACCCACACATTACAGATACGGAAGTTCATGACTATCTCATCGAAAACAACATACTAGTTGAAAAGTTATTCAACTCAAGAAAAAACATTCGGATGGACACACAATCAAACTACCTATCTACATAATAATACTGGATAACAGTCAGGATATGAATAATCTAAAAAAGGTGAACAACATCAACAGCGAACAAACATATAAAATCAGCATTTGAAGATCCAGAAGTGGCAACAATATTTAAGGAATTATACACATTATCTACAGCTCTCAAGACAGCAAAGCCCTATAGTGAAAAATATCATTTAATACTCGACTCATTAAAATTATGGCCTTGAACCAAACCTATAACATTAATGTAATTTACTTTAATGCAAATGGCATCAAGATAAATCGAGCTGAACTTATTGAATTACTTGAAACTAAGAACATTGATATAGTCCTTTTAAATGAGACACATTTACAAAAGAAAGATACTTTTTATATTAAAAATTACAAAGTGTATAGAACAGATAGAGAAAACTCTTCATGGGGAGGTACAGCCATTCTTGTCAGGCGTTGCATTAAGCATGAGCAACTCAACTTACCAGAACTGAAGTACACTGAAGCGACTGCCATAAATATATTTACTGAAAATTTTAAACTGACAATAATATCTATTTATGTTCCGTGCAACAAATTATTACTACGTGACATCAAATTACTCATTAATGTTAACAATAAAGTGCTTAGAGCTGGTGACTTCAACGCTCAACATGCAATGTGGAAATGCAGAGGAAATAATAACAGTGGTAAAAAACTATACAAATATATTAATAATACAGTGAATAATGTTCAGCTGCATTACCCAGATACTCCTACTAGATTTGCTCAATCATAACAATAGTACTATTGACCTGGCTTTAACAAAAAATGTACATATAACAACTCAACCGACATCTCTGCCATGTCTAAACTCGGATCATAATCCAGTCTTTATACAAATAAATAACAAATTAACCGTTTGTGAGTCTGACAATACAAAGTACTTAAACTACGCAGAAGCCAATTGGATCCTATTTAAAAAATTAATAAACTTAAATATCAATCACAGAATGCAAATTATTGAAAAAGAAGATCTAGATAGAGCAATTGAACACTTAACAAGCACGATAAATAACGCTATTAAATTAACTATTTCTTTTAGAAATTCACAACAATATACTGCTGACAGCTTACCACAAGACATAATAAATAAAATAAAATTCAAAAATCAAGTCAAAAAACTTTGGCAAGTTTCCGGAAATCAACACCTGAAATCCCATGTGAATAAACTAACAAAAATAATCCAAGTAGAAATAAGGGAATATAGTAACAAATGCTGGACTGACAAACTAAACAAAATAAATACATATCCAAATAATATTTGGCCAACTATAAAGCGCATCACAAAGCGACTTCCACAAATACCTGCCCTAATTTGCGATACGGGGATGGCCTCGACAGAAATCCAGAAAGCCGAAGCACTAGCTAAACAATTTGAAAATAATTATCGATTAAATTCAGACAGTCAAAACACCTTATTTTCCCAAAAAGTAGAAAATGTAGTACAATCATTCATCTCTAAAACTGCTCACTGTAGATCCAAGACTAAAATCGTTACTGTCAAGGAAATAATAGACACATTAAAAACTCTCAAAAACAATAAAGTCCCAGGTCCAGATGGGTTGCAAAACATCATAATTAAAAACTTGCCGCATAAAGCGTTGATACTTCTAACAAGAGTAATAAATCAAATACTGATTTTCGGCTATTTTTCAGCTCAATGGAAGAGTTCAATCATGATGCCATTACACAAACCCGGTAAAATAAACAATATACCAGCAAACTATCGTCCAATTGCACTACTCAATACAATGAGTAAAGTGGCAGAAAAGGTCGTACAAACCAGGGCCAACAAACATATAGAAAAATTAAATATTATACCAAACTTTCAATTTGGGTTTAAAAAAGGACATTCTACAGTGCATCCACTATGTGTGCTGATACAAAAAGCCATTACTAACTTTAACAAACGTAATCATACAGGACTAGTGTTACTTGACATTGGGAAAGCTTTTGACACAATTTGGAGCACAGGATTAATCTATAAACTAATTATTTTAAAATTTCCAAAGTACATAATTAAATTTATCATATCATATCTCAGTGATCGAAACTTTCAAGTGAAAATTGGTAATGTACTTTCAAGTTCAAAAATGGTTACTGCAGGGGTACCTCAAGGATCTATACTTGGACCTACACTGTTCAACTTATATATTTATGACATTCCAGTTTCCCCCAAAACGGACATGCTGATATTTGCCGACGATACGGCAATCCTAAGCTCAGCAAGATCAGTTACTTTAATAATAGAGAGAATTCAACAACATATAAACGAGATCATAAACTACACGAAATTGTGGTGCCTTAAAATTAATGCCCAAAAATCCGAGGCAATAATTCTCTATAAATCTAATAAAAGAAGTATTCCATATAACAATTTACAAGTAACAAATATACCAATCGAATGGAAAAACAGTATCAAATACTTGGGTGTCACACTGGATCAAAAATTAACCTTCACAAAACACATTAAAAATAAACTTGGTAGTGCATACGGTGCAATGAACGCACTAAAATCACTACTACATCGAAACAGTGTTCTGAACTCAAAAAATAAGAGGACCATATATCTCACATTAATAAGACCAATAATCACCTATGCGGCACAAATTTGGGTCACTACATGTAAAAGTAACATTCATAAACTGCAAATATTACAAAATAAAGTATTACGATTAATACTAAATGAGCAGAGAGATCCAATCACAAAACACTACAAATCTAGTAAGTATCTTCATGAAAAATCCAATCTGCAACCTTTTAAAGAGACCATACTCAACATGACGGCGAAATTCTTCGAAAATTGCAAACACAGTCCAAACCCAATCATAAAAAGCCTAGGAAGAATTACATCAGACATGATATGGTATGGCAAATACGCTTTGCCAAACCACCTGATAGAGCAGTAGTATTTGGAAAAGATATAGTTACACTTATTCATAATAATATATTTTAGTTAGTATTAAGCTTTAGTGTTATCTTAGTTGTAAGTTATAATTGAACGAATAGTGTTTTTTTTGTTTTCCTTTTTTTCACTTATTGTCAACATTATTGATATTGATATGTAACTAGATTATTAAAATTTCCTTAAATACCATACATAAATTGCAAAAATACTTATTAGGTAGTAATGCATAAAATATTATACTGGACTTTGTAAAATATATTGATAGAAATATAAAACTTTATCATCATCATCATCATCGAAAATTTTTGCATTTTTTCTGAACATTTTGAAGTGCAAAAATGGCAGTTTTTGAGAGAACGAAGAATCCAATTCGAATTGCTTGTGCTGACGAAACGATTGTTTTTAAGCAAAAAATTTCTAATTTTAAAATTTAGTTTTTTTTATAATTTTTAAAGATATTTTTTTGAAAATCGAGAATGATTTGGTTTTTATTTTGAATCTATCTTGAATTCGAAAACTCACTTAATAGTTAAAATAAATAATTTTAACTTTGCAATTCAGGTTTATATTTTGTCTGTAAAATACGAACCATAAATGTCCTACGGAAACTGGTTCAAATATAAAAATTCTTGATTTTTGAAAATTCGATTTTAGAAAATACTCCGAGTTCAAGTGTGATGATGTGTAATAAATCCATCCACTCGGAATACTTTCAATCACTCATAAATTAATTTATTATTTATTGACTACTTCGATTATTTATACATATCGGGAAGTTCATGTAACTTGCCTCAATGCTAAATACCAGAACCAACTAACTTAACTTCCCGTTGGGTTATTGTAATGGGCCGAAAATCGAAATCGAAAATTTTTACATTTCTCGACGTTTTGAAGGTTTCTGAATATTTTGGCATACCCCAGAAAAAATGGATGTGTGTGTGTGTATGTATGTATGGATACAAATTTCCAGTCACGTTTTCGGGCGCACGGATCAACCGATTTGAATGGTTCAAAAAACATTCGATTCCTATTGATAGGGAGATGTGCTGATTAGTTTTTTGGCAAAGGCGGGTCTAGCAGTTACAGAGATAAAGAGCAAAGAGTGCAGAAAATATAAATCGAGTTTTTGAGAGAACGGAGCATTTGATTTGAATGAACTAAAAAACGTTCAATTAGTAATTATTGGGAAAAGTGTTTATGAGTTTTTGGCAAAGGCAGGCACAAGCATTTCGAAGATACGAAGCTAAATGTGTAAAAAATGTCAGTTTTTGAGAGAACAAGGCATCCGATTTAAATGATTCAAAGAACTTTCTGCTTGTCTTAACAAAATAATTGATTTTGTAAAAAAAAAATTGTTTCAACTTTTTTTTTTCAAAAAAAATTTTTTTTGTATATCGAAAATAATTCAGATTTTATTTTTAATTCTGACTATAGTTCTAATATACTTTAAACAAATAATTTAAATTTTGCAATTTAGATTATATAATTCTTATAAATATTAGACAATGTTACAATATTTATTTATAATAATCTATTTGAAAACATTCAAAATTCTTCGAACATTTCGTTACGGTACGGGAAGTTCCAACCATTTGCCTTAAGGCACGATGCCATTCACCCCACTAGTTTAATTTTAGTTAGAAACAATAACGAGAACTGTCAAAATTTGATAAACAAAATAAAAATTGATTGAAAAGCCCCAAATCTATTTTAAACATAAACTAGTGGTGTATGGCATCGTGCCTTAAGGCAAATTGCTGGAACTTTCCGTACCATAATAAAATATTCGAGAAATATTAAATGTTTTCAAAAAGATTATTATGAATACTGTAACTTATATATGTATACAGAAAGGTTAATAAACTAAATAAAATCAATCGAATTTAAAATGAACGACATTGTCTAATATTTATAAGAATTATATAAATCGATTTGCAAAGTTAAAATTATTTATTTGAAGTATATATGTGAGCTTTAGAACTATAGGTGGAATTGAAGTAAGGATTCAAATTATTTTCGATATTAAAAAAAAATTTTTTTGGAAAAAAACAATTGTTTTTCTAAAAGCAATCGTTTCGTCAACACAAGCAGAAAGTATTTTGAAATATTCATATCGGATGCTTAGTTCACTCAAAAACTGCCATTTTTTACATATTTAGCTCGGTATCTCCTAAACGGCTGGATCTGCCTTTGCCAAAAAAACTAATCACCACTTGTCGCCGTCATTACGAATTGAATGTCTTCTGGATCATTCAAATCGGATGCTTAGTTGTCACCAAAAATCGATTTCTATTTTCTGCACTTTTTGCCCCGTATCTCCAAAATGGCTGGACCTGCCTTTGACAAAAACTAATCTCTCTACCAATAGGAATCGAATGTTTTTTTAACTTCCCGTAGGGTAAGTTATAGTAATCGCAAAAAAATCGAAAATGAAATTTTTTATATATCTTTACGTTTTAAAGGTTTCTGAACATTTTGGCATACCTTAGAAAAAATGGATGTATGTGTGTGTGTGTGTGTGTGTGTATGTGTGTGTATGTATGTGCGGATACAAATTTTCGTCGACGATTTCGGGAACACGAATCAACCGATTTGAATAATTTAAAAAACATTCGATTCGTATTGATAAGGAGACGTGCTGATTAGTTTTTGGCAAAGGTAGGTCTAGCCATTCTGAAGATACGGGGCAAAAAGTGCTGAAAACGGTAACACAGTTTTTAAGAGAACGGAGCGTCCGATTGGAATAATTCAAAAAACATTTTATTTGTATTGACTAAATGAAGAACTGTTCAAAATTTTGGAAAGGCAGGTCCAACGACTTTGGAGATATGGAGGAAAAAGTAAAAAAATGAGCCATTTGGCGGTCAAAAATGATCATTAGACATATGCACATCAAATTATCAGATATTTTATAGAGATTTTAACAATAAGTATAAATTTTGTTTACATTCCCGTGGGTTCCGTACCAATGTTTACGCGTTAGACGGCGATGCGGCGCTTACGCGCTTTGATATTTCGTCTTTATGCAGTGAAAGCAGTACGATTGCTTTGAAAAAACCTTCAGAATTTCCAAAATATGTCAAAATGAAGAAAACATTTTTCTTTTCAAAAAAATTTGTTTTCAAAAAAAAAATTTTTTTTTTTAAAAGTAATTTTTTGTCAAATTTATAGTTTCTCAAAAATCTAATTTTTTCGAAGTAAATTTTTTTCAAAAATGTTAATTGTTTTTAAAAAAATAATAATTTTTGGTACGGGAAGTACCAGCAATTTGCCTTAAGGCACGATGCCTTAATTGCCTTAAGACAGAATTCCACTTACGGCTAGTTAACTATTCTAATCGGTTGATCCGTGCACCCGAAAACGTGAACAAAAAATTATATCCATCAATTTCGATTTTTGGACGATTACAATAACTTACCCTACGGGAAGTTAATTATTTTCTTGTCCACATAAAAAAAGTATTGAATTTTGTTTAAATTATTGTATCAATTTAAAAGAATTAAACGTATCATTGCGCTATGTAGCTGTTTTAAAGACAAAATATAGAAGCGCTGCGTTGTAAGTTAAAGAATAAACATTGGTACAGAACTCATAGAAATGTGAACAAACTTTATACTCATTATTAAAATTTCTATCAAATATTTGTAAATTTGATGTGTATCTGTCTAATGATCATTTTTGACCACCAAATGGCATTTTTGTACGTTTTTAATCGGATCTCAAAAACAGCTGGACCTGCCTTTCTAAAAATTTTATCAGTTCTTCACCATGTCAATTCAAGCACGGATCAATATAACGTATGTTCTGTATCGTTTCTTTACGAACATTCTTTACCGTTTTTTATGATTGCATTTAAAAACACAAAATTTTCGTTTATAAAATAAATATGAGCAAAATTATTTTGATATTATATTTTTCAATTAGAGTAGAATTCACTCATTAATTTTTATTTCGATACATTAATTTATAAAGCTTGTTGTAATCATGTTGTCAAATACTTGGGTGTCTCACTGGACCAAAAATTAACCTTCACAAAACACATTAAAAATAAACTTGGTAGTGCATACGGTGCAATGAACGCACTAAAATCACTACTACATCGAACCAGTATTCTGAACTCAAAAAATAAGAGGACCGTATATCTCACATTAATAAGACCAATAATCACCTATGCGGCACAAATTTGGGTCACTACATGTAAAAGTAACATTCATAAACTGCAAATATTACAAAATAAAGTATTACGATTAATACTAAATGAGCAGAGAGATCCAATCACAAAACACTACAAATCTGGTAAGTATCTTCATGAAAAATCCAATCTGCAACCTTTTAAAGAGACCATACTCAACATGACGGCGAAATTCTTCGAAAATTGCAAACACAGTCCAAACCCAATCATAAAAAGCCTAGGAAGAATTACATCAGACATGATATGGTATGGCAAATACGCTTTGCCAAACCACCTGATAGAGCAGTAGTATTTGGAAAAGATATAGTTACACTTATTCATAATAATATATTTTAGTTAGTATTAAGCTTTAGTGTTATCTTAGTTGTAAGTTATAATTGAACGAATAGTGTTTTTTTTGTTTTCCTTTTTTTCACTTATTGTCAACATTATTGATATTGATATGTAACTAGATTATTAAAATTTCCTTAAATAATACATAAATTGCAAAAATACTTATTAGGTAGTAATGCATAAAATATTATACTGGACTTTGTAAAATATATTGATAGAAATATAAAACTTTATCATCATCATCATCATCGAAAATTTTTGCATTTTTTCTGAACATTTTGAAGTGCAAAAATGGCAGTTTTTGAGAGAACGAAGAATCCAATTCGAATTGCTTGTGCTGACGGAACGATTGTTTTTAAGCAAAAAATTTCTAATTTTTAAATTTATTTTTTTTATAATTTTTAAAGATATTTTTTTGAAAATTGAAAATGATTTGGTTTTTATTTTGAATCTATCTTGAATTCGAAAGCTCACTTAATAGTTAAAATAAATAATTTTAACTTTGCAATTCAGTTTTATATTTTGTCTGTAAAATACAAACCATAAATGTCCTACGGAAATTGGTTCAAATATAAAAATTCTTGATTTTTGAAAATTCGATTTTAGAAAATACTCCGAGTTCAAGTGTGATGATGTGTAATAAATCCATCCACTCGGAATACTTTCAATCACTCATAAATTAATTTATTATTTATTGACTACTTCGATTATTTATACATATCGGGAAGTTCATGTAACTTGCCTCAATGCTAAATACCAGAACCAACTAGTTTTTAACTTCCCGTTGGGTCATTGTAATGGGCCGAAAATCGAAATCGAAAATTTTTACATTTCTCGACGTTTTGAAGGTTTCTGAATATTTTGGCATACCCCAGAAAAAATGGATGTGTGTGTGTGTATGTATGTATTGATACAAATTTCCAGTCACGTTTTCGGGCGCACGGATCAACCGATTTGAATGGTTCAAAAAACATTCGATTCCTATTGATAGGGAGATGTGCTGATTAGTTTTTGGCGAAGGCAGGTCCAGCCGTTCCAAAGATACGGGGCAAAAAGTGCCGAAAACGGTAACTCAGTTTTTAAGAGAACGGAGCGTCCAATTTTAATAAATCAAAAAACATTTGACTTGTATTGACAAGATGAAGAATTGATCAAATTTTCATGAGGGCAGGTCTGGCGGTTTCGGAGATCTAACGAAAAAAGTAAAAAAAATGCCATTTGGCGGTCAAAAATGATCATTAGACATATGCACATCAAATTATCAGATATTTTATAGAGATTTTAACAATAAGTATAAATTTTGTTTGTATTCCTATGGGTTCCGTACCAATATTTATTCGTTAGACGGCGACGCGGCGCTTACGTGCTTTGACATTTTGTCTCTATGCAGTTAAAGCAGTACGATTGCTTTGAAAAAAGATCTTCCAAAATATGCCAAAATAAAGAAAACATTATTTTTTTCAAAAAAAATTTAAAAAAAAAAAAAAATTGATTTTTTTTTGAAAAAAATTTTTTTTCAAAAAAAGTAATTTTTTGTTTAATTTATAGTTTCTCAAAAATCTTATTTTTTCGAAGTAAATTTGTTTTAAAAATGTCAATCGTTTTTAAAAAAATAATAATATTTGGTACGGGAAGTTCCAGCAATTTGCCTTAAGGCACGATGCCTTAATTGCCTTAAGACAGAATTTCACTTACAGCTAGTTTTCAAAGCAATCGTACTGCTTTAACTGCATAGAGACGAAATGTCAAAGCGCGTAAGCGCCGCGTCGCCGTCTAACGGATAAACATAGGTACGGAACCCATAGGAATGTAAACAAAATTCATACCTATTGTTAAAATCTCTATAAAATATCTGATAATTTGATGTGCATATGTCTAATGATCATTTTTGATCGCTTTTTTGTTTCACTTTTTTTATTAGATCTTCGAAACCGCTGGACCTGCCTTCATGGAAATTTGATCAATTCTTCATCTTGTCAATACAAGTAAAATGTTTTTTGAATTTTTAATGTCGGACGCTCCGTTCTCTTAAAAACCGTGTTACCGTTTTTGGCACTTTTTGCCCCGCATCATCGGAACGGCTAGACCTGCCTCCACAAAAACTAATCAGCACGTCTCCTTATCAATACGAATCGAATGTTTTTGAATTATTCAAATCGGTTGATCCGTGTTCCCGAAATCGTCGACGAAAATTTATATCCGCACACACATACATACACGCACACACACACATACCCATATTTTCTAAGGTATGCCAAAATATTCAGAAACCTTTGAAACGTCGAGAAATGCAAAAATTTTTAACTTCCCGTAGGGCAAGTTATAGTAATCGCAAAAAATCGAAAATGAAAATATTTATATATCTTTACGTTTCAAAGGTTTCTGAACATTTTGGCATACCTTAGAAAAAATGGATGTATGTGTGTGTGTGTGTGTGTGTGTGTGTGTGTATGTGTGTGTATGTATGTGCGGATACAAATTTTCGTCGACGATTTCGGGAACACGAATCAACCAATTTGAATAATTTAAAAAAACATTCGATTCGTATTGATAAGGGGACGTGCTGATTAGTCTTTGGCAAAGGTAGGTCTAGCAATTCCGAAGAGACGGGGCAAAAAGTGCTGAAAACGGTAACTCAGTTTTTAAGAGAACGGAGCGTCCGATTGGAATAATTCAAAAAACATTTTATTTGTATTGACTAAATGAAGAACTGTTCAAAATTTTGGAAAGGCAGGTCCAACGACTTTGGAGATATGAAGGAAAAAGTAAAAAAATGAGCCATTTGGCGGTCAAAAATGATCATTAGACATATGCACATCAAATTATCAGATATTTTATAGAGATTTTAACAATAAGTATAAATTTTGTTTACATTCCCGTGGGTTCCGTTACAATGTTTACGCGTTAGACGGCGATGCGGCGCTTACGCGCTTTGATATTTCGTCTTTATGCAGTGAAAGCAGTACGATTGCTTTGAAAAAACCTTCAGAATTTCCAAAATATGTCAAAATGAAGAAAACATTTTTCTTTTCAAAAAAAATTGTTTTCAAAAAAAAAAATTTTTTTTTTTAAAAGTAATTTTTTGTCAAATTTATAGTTTCTCAAAAATCTAATTTTTTCGAAGTAAATTTTTTTCAAAAATGTTAATTGTTTTTAAAAAAATAATAATTTTTGGTACGGGAAGTTCCAGCAATTTGCCTTAAGGCACGATGCCTTAATTGCCTTAAGACATAATTCCACTTACAGCTAGTTAACTATTCTAATCGGTTGATCCGTGCACCCGAAAACGTGAACAAAAAATTATATCCATCAATTTCGATTTTTGGACGATTACAATAACTTACCCTACGGGAAGTTAATTATTTTCTTGTCCACATAAAAAAAGTATTGAATTTTGTTTAAATTATTGTATCAATTTAAAAGAATTAAACGTATCATTGCGCTATGTAGCTGTTTTAAAGACAAAATATAGAAGCGCTGCGTTGTAAGTTAAAGAATAAACATTGGTACAGAACTCATAGAAATGTGAACAAACTTTATACTCATTATTAAAATTTCTATCAAATATTTGTAAATTTGATGTGTATCTGTCTAATGATCATTTTTGACCACCAAATGGCATTTTTGTACGTTTTTAATCGGATCTCAAAAACAGCTGAACCTGCCTTTCTAAAAATTTTATCAGTTCTTCACCATGTCAATTCAAGCACGGATCAATATAACGTATGTTCTGTATCGTTTCTTTACGAACATTCTTTACCGTTTTTTAATATTGCATTTAAAAACACAAAATTTTCGTTTATAAAATAAATATGAGCAAAATTGTTTTGATATTATATTTTTCAATTAGAGTAGAATTCACTCATTAATTCTTATTTCGATACATTAATTTATAAAGCTTGTTGTAACCATATTAAAGTATTCAAATTATAAGTTCTGAAGTAGTATAAACAAATTTCCATCTGAAAAAAGTAAACTAATATAGAAAAAGACCAATTTTTATGTGATTACATTAAATAATAATTTCTATTATTATCCTTTTGTGTACAATTGATGAGTAAATAATGTGTAAATGAGTTAATACTGGTGTTCTGAAAGTGAAATCAGAAAAATTCTTTCCCACATTTTGCTTGAGTAAAATGTTTTCTGATAATTTCGGTTGCCGACAATAGTTTTAGAAAACATTTGCAGCATATAGGTTTGCAAATATATAAAACTCATGAAAACAAACAGAATGTCGATCCGTTTGCGAGCGAACGTTCTGGGCACTTGGCCACACATGAAATCGCAAAATATTTTGTTCCGACATGTCTGTGAACTGTTGTGTGTTTAAATAGATTTTGAGCGTACGGAACGTGTCATCTGAAGCTGTTCAATTGGAGCTTACATACCCGGGACGAGCAAAGCCCGTCACTTATGAGGTTATTTTAGTTCTGTCATTTACTTAATTTCATACATATCGTTATAAACATGTGTTCGAAAACGCAAATTTGTTAGTTAAAATTACAGTTCTGCAGTGAATAATTTATAAATATCTTTGAAAAAAAAAAAAAACAAATAAGCAATCAAATATGATAACGTTGTTGCAAGAGTAACATATGCTTTTGGGAATAATAATCAAATCAAATAAAATGCCAGTGTTGTGAATGTATGATTGTGATTATTAAATTAAATATAATTGTAGAGCCTAAATAAATTTATTTATTGATATATTAAAATTGATCTCATTAAAGTGATATCGCGGTACAGAGAGGTTCGATATAAATATAAATAAAATCTGGGAAAGCTTTGATATATTGCTGTGGTCATCTATTGTGTTCGCGATTTTATACAGACTGCAATAACAATGGATTCCTGGGGAGCTCTCAGCGTTGATTTCGCGCAGTCCGCTGCTATTTCCCGAGATGACATGAATGGCAGTTTCCGAGGAAAAGAAGCTACGGTAAGCTGGAGCGAAAGAAATGACACATATATTTGAACATGACAGTTCACAGACATATAATGTACCGCATATTACTATATGCAAATATTATGCTAGAACCAGGTAGTGTGACAGGCTGGAAATATATGTTTTTCAGAAGTATGACTAGTCACGCATACCACATGCACAAATCTAATTACGGTATTTAAGAAATGCGAATGTCAATGACGCTCACCGCTCACTCATTATATAAATAAAGAAATAAATAAATATATATATATATATATATATATATTTATATATATACTAGATGACCCGACAGACGTTGTCCTGTACCCACATCTACGTTTTTTTAAATATCCTATACTAATATTTATACCGTTAAGTTAAAAATAATCATTATTGTTTTTCAAATTACTATTTACACCAATATATGAGTGATGTTAAATGTAGAACTGTTTCAAATAAAAAGATTATTCTCAATTCCCACAGTTAACACTTTAATTATTTCTTTAACAAATATTAAAATATGTTCAATAAAATTGTATATTAAAAATTATACACTGCAAATTTATTTCCAATAGCTCAATTTATTTTAATGCCAAGGATTATACTACCTTTCAGTCATATCTGTAGATGTGGATGTATAAATAAATGATTTTTTGTTTATTCACGACTAAAACATTGATTTTCAAAATTTATCACACAAAAAATCATCGCCTGCTTTGTGATTTATGGTCATAGCATAAGACACACGTGTTGAAAATTAAAGTCTTTTAAAAGGTATAACAAATTCAGAAAGAATTAATATATAGCATTTGCGGTAAAGGTACAATATCACCTTGGATTTTCCTACCCAAAATAATTGCTTCAATAATGTTGCCTATAATTTTTATAATTTCGTACCATGTTTTAACTGGCTTTTAGTACTTTACGATCTAAATAACATTTTTTACACTAATAATTCAATATACATTATTACTTAAGTTTATAATTGAAGTGAATTAATTTATCAAATCCTGTTCACATGTGCTCTATTCAACCTACGATCAACAAAATTATTGCAGTAAATGGAGAGAAAAAAAGCGTGTGTCGGAAATAAGCTAATCTTCATCTTAAGTTCGGAAGTGAAAACAATTTGCACTTCGTCACCACCCACCGGATTAACTGGATTATAACTCTTTTAATTCTGATTTTATCAGTACTTGCAATACACTATTTTAAAGGTAAATAAATGAGCTATAACTTTCTCTATCATAAATTTTACTGTAACTTCTCTTATTTTGAAATGGCAAAGGATTGAAGGACTCGAAAGACACTCTGGTTAGACACTATCAATATTTGTGTAACAGAAAAATAATAAAAAGCAATAATTAGTCAATAAAAGACCTTGAATTTTCATTTATATACCTTTTTTCATGAAATCATGAGCTTTTTAAAAATCGTTTGCACTAAAGTTATGGTATTTTCTAGAATCCGTCAAGATCTCTTAAACCAAGTTGATTCTAGAGGGAATACGATTATTTTTAGTTTTGGTGGAAATGGCACTCAAAAACTATTTGCTTTAAATGAAAAAAATATTGTATGCGTCTTTTATCTGCATGATAGCTCACTCATTTTACAAGCAGAAATACTCCTTTTAAAGCTTATTTTGAGTCCTACAAAACCCCATTTTCATATCCAGCCTAATATTGTTCCTAGAACAATTTATAGAACACGGATTTATTAGGATTTTAATTGATATAATTTTATTCATCACATGATTTTCGTTTAAATGTATATTTTTAGAATTTTAGCAAAAAAAAAAAATTTCAGTAACCAGTAACGTGAAAAATAATTTTTCTTTTGAAAAACATTATTAAACATTTTAATCTTCTAATTAGTTCTTTTATCGATATCCGACGTTAGTTTGAAAGAGATACAATTGCACCACTGGAAAGGCATGTCATCTCCCCGGGAAGTGGCAAATGATTCTAAATTATTTTTACTTTTAAACTTAAGAGTAAGATGAACCTAGTTCCAAAATTTCATGCAAATTGGAGCACATTAAAAATATTCAGACCCAAAATGCTCCATTGTCTTGAGTAAATATTTCGTATCCAATGACAAACATATGAATTTTTGACACGATGAAACTTCTAAATAATTGTTTGTATAAGTAAATTATTTTTGTATCGTGATTTACTAAAGTAAAGCAAAACACGACTGTATTTAAAAGTTAAAAAATAATAATCTGTCAAAGTGAATTATAGGCTAATTTGATGTGCGATCACTGACAGACGCTTGCGCAGACTGCATCACCTGTCAGATGTAGACTATAAATCTTATATTATTTTAATTTTTGGCACATCTCATCTGCTTTTCGGCAATAATAATATAGTCATTACAATTTTCTTATTCATAATCATAAATATATTATATTTTAATATTGTCTTAGCCTATAAGTGAATGGAAATGTTTGGCAAATGACAGTCTTCACTTGTTTTTAATTTCAAACTATGCCTTAAATATTTTAAAGGGCAAACAATGATAAGCGTTTTTTTTTGTAATTTTTTCCATTTATTTCTACAATCTATCTATATTTCTATGAATCCAGAAACTCTAGAAAATTTTTCGAGCAAACTTTAGGAAGATTCATGAAAATCCGAATTATAGTTCAGAAGAATTAACCATTCATACATAGTTACAGAAGAAATTTATATATAAGATATATTAGGGCGGGTCGATTTGTATGGGTAAAAAAAGACGCATAGGCACATATGATTTTCGTATACTAAGGATTAATATAAGATACTTTGCCGAAGAAACCATATCTCTGAAATGAATTCTGATGTCCTGTGCATTCACCCAAAGATTCGAATTTTGAAATATACACACACATATATATATATATATATATTTTATTTATTTATTTATTTATTCGTAAGCAAGCCGTAATCAATAATAATAGATATTATTTCAGGCTCTTGTCAAGCTTATTTATAGTTAATATTAAAAGGATAGTAATTTTATAATAATCATAGTAGCTGCACGAATTTCGCTTCCGAAAAAAAGAGCTGAAAAAAAGCATTCGAACATTAAATACAATGTTCATCATCAAGTTCATCATATTAAAGTCTATTTGACCACCAGTCAAGCTCAAAATTGAAAGTTATACTCATTTAAAACATTTGTACAAAAAGATATGATTTGGGTCTTATCATTATTGAGGACTAGATTATTTTCACAAAACCATTTCGTTATTTCTGACATAACCACGCTTAATTTATGTTGTAACTCATTAAGAGATATGATCAGACCACTTTAATATATTATTAATATGGATACCAAGAAACTTTGATACTTGCGAAAAATTATATGCTAAATTATTGATGGTTAAAGAAGTAATATTATTGGATAAACGATTTTTTGTACAAAAAGATATGATTTGAGTCTTATCATTATTGAGGATTAGATTATTTTCACAAAACCATTTCGTTATTTCTGACATAACCACGCTTAATTTATGTTGTAATTCATTAAGAGATTTGGCCTTGATGATAACGCTGGTATCATCCGCAAACAGAATAAAATCACAAAGATTTGTACAGTGGGGTAAATCATTAATATAAATGAGAAATAAGAGAAGCCCTAAAATTGATCCTTGGGGCACACCCAATGTACTTGTCAATTTATCCGAAATTATTTGCTCGTGAGTAAACGCTTAATTTAAGTAAAAGTAATTTAAGTAAACGCTTTGAGTTTGATTAGACAGGTAAGATTCAAATAGTTTGAGCCGACGTCCGCGAATACCACAATTTTCTAATTTGTCAAGAAGTCTTTGATGAGAAATACTATCAAAAGCTTTGGACAGATCGCAAAATATCGCAGTACAATATGTGGCTTCTTTGAAGGAGTCAATGATGTTATGAACTAAATTATAAATTGAGTGGGAAGTAGAATGGTTCTTTTGGAAACCATGTTGATTCTTGAACAAAATATTATATTTATTGGGAAAAGACGTTAATCTAGTATGCAAGATTTTTTCAATTATTTTATCGAAAGAGTTCAAAAACAAATCGAAATGGGGAGGTAATTATTTATATCGTCTTTATTATTTTTCTTATAAAGTGGAAAATTTTTTGAATGCTTGAGGTGGGATGGAAATATTCCTTCATCGAAGCATTTATTTAAACATAACATAAATTTATCTAAGAAAAAGGGATAGAATTCTTGCTGAACTAGTAACTTTTATCGATAGAAAGGTTTGTTTTAGTTCTTCTAAATTTACAGGATAAAGAACGAATGTAGAATTATTTCGCGCGGATAGAGATTTAGTCGAACTAATGGTGATCGAGTTGATTGCGCTTGTTAATTTAGACGCTTCGGTGACAAAAAAGTTATTGAATTTATTAGATATGACTACCTTATCAATAATCTTGTCGCCGTTAATTGTAAGACAATCAATCTGTGAAGATTTAGTTTTCGTATTAATTTCCGAGTTAATTAAGGACCAAATTGTTTTCTGTTTATTTGCTGAATTAAAAATCAAGTTTTCGTTGAATTTGATCTTCGCTAAATTCATTAGATCATTTAAAGTTGCCCTATATTTCAAAAAATAAATTATAAAAGACATGTTATCATTATGTACCGATAATCTCTCAAGAAATGCTATTCTTTTAAGTGAAATTCTCAACCCTTTAGTTAGCCAAGGAGTTGTAGTATTATTTTTTGGGCAAACGGTTTTCTTAATGAGAAGAAAAGCTTGATTGAAGTTGAATAAAAATGTAGAAATGAAGTTGTCAAACATTGTATTTGAGTCTTCGGACTTGTTAAGTAAGATCCATGATTCCTTTTCCAAAAGACATTTGAAAATCAATTTATTTGATTCATCGAAATAACGTTTGTGTATGATAAAGGTAGATTTAGAAGTTGAAAAATTACAAAAATTTAATATTATGCCTCGATGGTCTGAAAGAGCGGTATTTATAACACGCGAATCAAAGTCTTTTAAATTGGTGAAAAAATTATCAATGCAAGAAGAAGATTGATGCGAAAAATGAGTAGGTTCATGTATAGTACGAGTCAAACCAAAAGATTGCATGTATAGTACGAGTCAAACCAAATTGAATTCAATGGATGGTTTCGATTGCTTATCAAAATGTATATTAAAATCTCCGCAAACAATGATTTTGGAATATTTATCAAAAAGGTTATGAATCAATCCGTACATCAGCGAGATGAACATATCAACATTCAGGTCAGGTGATCGATAAACGCATATAAGACACACGACGTCATTTGAGAGATTAATTTCAACAGCACAATATTCAAAAAGTTTTTCTACTTGAAGAGTATTAGTATTTAAGGGTTTAAAACGAATGAAATCACTTACAAAAATGCACACACCTCCGTGCCCATATTGAGTTCGACAGAAATGAGAAGATAAATTATAACCTTTAATTTTAATTAATTCAAGATCCGACTTTTTTAACTAGTATTCAGCAAAACATAATGTTTGGGGTTTATATTCATCTATAACCACTTCTAATTGATTCAGTTGATTGGATAGTTTTAGTATATTTTGAAAAATAATTGCAAATTTGTTATCAGCTTTAAGCACGAAAGGAATTAGAAACCGAAGGTTTCATTCCCGCCACAAACTTGACACTCAACACAGTGGCGTAACTAGGCCATCCGGGGCCCGTGGCAATTTTTTTTGATGGGGCCCCCCTATCAGTAAAATCAAGTGGTTTTAATTTAATTTAAAAAAACTCGAAATTTTTCAACGTGTTAAATGTTATATATATCCACGATTTGTAATGAATTGTATTGAAAATGAGTAAATCTACTTCGACTTATTCATATTTTATGGTTTGAAATTAGGAAATTATTTAAAATGCGTGTATACAAAAATTAAAATGTATAAGTACAAAAAAACATTAAAATAATTATAAGTCAATATTAATAATTTAAAACTGCAATTACTGCTTTGTTTTGAAAATCAAACATATATTTTTTTTAATTTTTAATTAGCTTTATAAGCTACATGTTAAGTTTGATATTTTGTTTTTACAAACAGTCTTTACAATCCATTCCTTTGCTAATTTTTGAACAAACTACTAAATTAATTTTGATTTTTTAATTCGCATAATTTATTCAAGAAATGACTTAATAAAAAGTTAGTTTTCTATAAGTCATTATTTGCATACTATAGAGCTTCATAAATATTAAAGAAAATATTAAAAAAAAATCACAACACTCTAAAATTATATTTTTACATTCTTACACGCTCATGGTTTTTTTTCGAAATTAAATTTATTTAGAAGAAAATTTTCATGTTTATTCTAACTTTTGTTATTAGTGAAATAAAACCAAAATTTGTTATATTTTACTAATTTTTACGCGTATTTGGGGCCCCCGTGGCCTGGAAAAAATAAAACTCTTTAAAATAACAATCTTACATTCCTTGCGTACTTTTTAACTTCCCGAAGGAGAAGTTTATGTTTTCATCAAAAAATCCGATTCGCTAATTTTATGTTTTCTCGACGTTTCAAGCCATTCTGAATCGAATGAGACCAAATATGGAAAAAGTATGTGTGTGTGTGTGCGTGTGCACCGACAGATTTTTTGCCGTAAATCGCCGTTTTCTCAAAAATGGCTGGACCGATTTCAAAAATTTAAAAACCATTCGATGTATCGCGATGAGGACCCAGTCAGTGAGGAGTCAGTTTTGTGCGACGATCGGCCAAGCCGTTTCTTCGTAAATAGCAGAGAAGTGAAAAGCTTTTCGTCCACGTTTTAGCCCGCAATTCTGAATCGATTTTGAAAATTCAAAAATCGTTCGAAAGATATTGGTTGGGAATCGACCTAATTAGTTTTTGGTAAAGATCGGCCGGGCCGTTTTCTTGTAATAAAGTTTTTTAAAAAAAAAATTCGACGATTTTTATGATTATTTTTTTGACGGTAGATACTATAGTCTTCTAGATCATACTAAAATATTACGGCCCTACAACAACTGGTTCAGCTTTAAAAATTCGTCAAAGTTTGCAAAAATTGGTATCGTTTTTTTGGCATTTGTCAAAATTAGACCTTTGATCGACGTTTTCTCAAAAACGCCTGAACCGATTTTAGAAATTTAAAAGCCATTTGATGGATTTCGGTGAGGATTATCGTTTGTCAGTTTTGTGTGACGATCTGCCAAGCCGTTGCTTTGCAATTTGAAAAAAAGTGTTGAACTTTTCGTCCACATTTAAGCTCACCCTACCGAACCGATTTTAAAAAATCAAAAACTGTTCGAAAGATATTAGTTGGGAATGGTACTGATTAATTTTAGGTGAAAATCTACCCAGCCGTTTTCTTGTAATTAACGGCGATATACATCATGGTCTTATAGAACTTACTGTAATATTACGGCCTTACGACAAGTAGTTTAATTTTAAAAATTCGTCAAACTTTGCTAAAATTATTATCGTTTTTTTTAAAGTAGGATTGATAAAGTATATTATTTACACATTTTTTTGATTAAGTCGATTATTTACACATATCGGGAAGTTCATGTAACTTGCCTCAAGGCTAAATACCAAACCAACTAGTTTTACGCGTATTTGGAGCCCCCGTGGCCTGGACAAAATAAAACTCTTTAAAATAATAATCTTACATTCCTCGCGTACTTTTTTACGCGTATTTGGGGCCCCCGTGGCCTGGACAAAATAAAACTTTTTAAAATAATAATCTTACATTCCTCGCGTACTTTTTTCGCGTATTTGGGGCCCCCGTGGCCTGGACGAAATAAAACTTTTTAAAATAATAATCTTACATTCCTCGCGTACTTTTTTACGCGTATTTGGGGCCCCCGTGGCCTGGACAAAATAAAACTCTTTAAAATAATAATCTTACATTCCTCGCGTACTTTTTTACGCGTATTTGGGGCCCCCATGGCCTGGACAAAATAAAACACTTTAAAATAATAATCTTACATTCCTCGCGTACTTTTTTACGCGTATTTGGGGCCCCCGTGGCCTGGACAAAATAAAACTTTTTAAAATAATAATCTTACATTCCTCGCGTACTTTTTTACGCGTATTTGGGGCCCCGTAGCCTGGACAAAATAAAACTCTTTAAAACAATAATCTTACATTCCTCGCATACTTTTTTACGTGTATTTGGGGCCCCCGTGGCCTGGACAAAATAAAACTCTTTAAAATAATAATCTTACATTCCTCGCGTACTTTTTTAACGATATTAAATTTGATTGAACGAAGTTTTCATGATTAATTCGTTTTTCATGATTTTTTTATATTATTAATGTTTCTTACGGACGTTGGGGGCCCCCTGGTTTGGGGGCCCGGTATATTTGATACGGCTGATACAGCGGTAGTTACGCCCCTGATTCTTACGAAAACATACTTTTCAAATGAAATAAAGTATTAGAGTATAATGTAGAAACAATATTTCTGAGCACGCGTTCTCTTGAGCCGGGGCCCCCTTGGGCCGGGGGCCCGTGGCATTTTGCCACCCACGCCACCCTATAGTTACGCCACTGACTCGACAACTCGTTTGCTAAAACCCTACATAATTTTCTTTTCCCGTTGAAAAGAAAATGTAAGCCATTCCTGGTGTAATCGGATAAACCAACATGCCTGTTGACATCAAGAATCCAAAGATTACTGAACTTTCCTTGACCGTAGTATCGGTTGATCCAGCAATTGGTATCGGAAATCAGCCCGTTGCAACGCACGTCGTTGTATCTGTATGGAATTGTCATCAAACAAAGGTTAGTCTTTTGACATGAACGACGAGCCTTTTCCAAAGCACTACGAACAGTGTAATTGGACGAATCGTCATTCGTTCCAGCCAGAACAACAACATGGTCACCCGGACCAAAGTCAGATACCAGACTCTCGATATCCCCAACCACGCCAGCAAATCCGGCCCCCGGCTTGACTATGCTCAATATATCAAATTTTCGTCCAAGCAATTTTCTCAAGCATTCTGACCACCATCTGCCGTGGCTATCGGAAAGAAACAAAATCATGATTAACGCGTTGCTCGAGGTGCTTTGCTTTGGACTCTAATTTGAAAAATTCATCCCTAAGCTGTTTCAAATCTATGTTCCGTTTTTTTTATTAAACCAGATAACTTATTACAGAGTTTTGAAAAAGAACGTGAAAATGTGGACGACTCTTTGAAAACTGAACCTGAAGAGCTCATATTCCCTAATACGGAACTAACACCAGTAATCCTGAGCTGAAGATTCTGGTTCCCTAACTTAACCTCAGACAATTCTTTTGTCAGCCTATCAATTTTAATATCTCTGTCGTGAACAAGAGATTGTAAATGAAAACAATTAGAGCAAAAAACAGTAGAATTTAAATCGATTAAGTCGTCCAAAACTGAGGCACTTTTATCTAAGGACTGACTTGGCACTTGGCTCCGTGTAACAACCATTTTGAAATATTTAATAAGAAATAAGTAAACTAGAAAAAGAAACTATATGAATTGAGTAATTAACTATTTAAAAATTAGAATAAAAAGACAAAACGATATAAAATATTTAAATAAATTCACAAATCACAAATTTAATAAACTTAAGGTATTGGAAAAACACTCGCGCAGGTATAAAGAACTACAAAAATAACGGGATTTAACGGTAAATTCAGGTAAAAATAAAATAAAAACTAAAGAGCAAGAATTAGATGTTGACCGTACCGAGGTTAATGATAGACTGATATATACTGACTATATATCAGTATATATATATATATATATATATATATATATATATATATATATATATATATTAGTGATGTGCCGACTCGAAACATTCCCGATTCGAATGATTCGAATCAGAAAAAAACCTGATTCGAATCATGATTCGAATCAACTCGAATCAAGTATATATATGGACAAAAAAAAATGATGTATGTATTAATTTAGTAAAAGTGATCCAAATTTATAATCAAAATTGTCAGTTTAACCAATATAACCGACAAAGTAGAAATTGTAAACATAAATCACTATCAAAAAGTATATTCTGAAAATTATTAAAAACAATGTAATTTTGAGAACGGCTAAAACATATCTTCAAATTAATTTACAATAATAGATTATCAAACAATTGTGCATCACTAAAGCATATAAAATAATATTTGGAATCATGGGTCGATTGTTTATTTTACTATGTAATCAGTAAAGGATCGCATCTAAACTGAGAGCTGAAAGTTAATTTCATTAATGTGAATTTGCCATTACTTACATAATCAGAAGTTAACATATTATTTACTGACTTTCTGGTGTTTAGTAGTTGTTTCAAAAGAACAACTACTAAACTACTAATTATATTGAAAGATTCCCGAAACTCGTTTCATAATTTCGAGTGGTTTATTCTGATAACATTTAAAATCTAAAACACTTAATTATTATCAAAATTGGGTATTGATATTTCACGAATAAAATCGCTCTCAGCGCTCCGTAAAATAAATAAACACGCAAGAACGACGACGCATTGTATCGCCCATACGGTTAACTCATAGCGCTTGAACTCATATCGCTCGAACGGCTTGAAGTCGGGATGATTCGAATCAGAATTGAAGTCGGAATAACTCGTAACGCCGCTTGATTCGGTTTGGCTCATATGAAGTCGGAACAACTCATAACGCCGCTTGATTCGAGTTGGCTCATATGAAGTCGGAACAACTCATATCGCCGCTTGATTCGAGTTGGCTCATATGAAGTCGGAATAACTCATATCGCCGCTTGATTCGGTTTGAGTCATATGAAGTCGGATGATATAGTTAGTCGATGAATGCGGTTAAAGTCACACAAAGACGATTGGAGTTGGCTGATACATTTAAGCATATTAAAGTCGGGTGGCTCGCATGATTTAATTCATTATTTATTTTTTATATTTATGATATTTATTTTTTATATTATTATAATATTGAATTAAATTAAAACATTTTTTTATATTTATATTTATGAAAAATTTTATATTTATGAAAAATTTGTGTTAATACATATTTTATCACAGTAAATATTTCGCGGCTTGATGCGAGTTGATTCGAATCAAGTAAAATCTGATTCGAATCAAGTCGTTAAAGGCTTGATTCGAATGATTCGAATCACTTGATTCGACTTGGCACATCACTAATATATATATATATATATATATATATATATATATATATATATATATATATATTTTGAAATATGTGAGTTTGGTGTTGATATATATTTTGATAAGTTATTTAGAATCGGGCAGTAACACCAAGTAAAGAAAAAAAAAACTAAAGTAGTTTTTAAATACTTTATTTATCCATACGTTTCGGTCTTCATCGAGACCGTCATTCAGTGGAAAACTAAAAGATTTTATATGATGTAGGAGGCAATAATATAAAGTTATAACTTATATATAAGTACTTACAGAATTAATTATACAAAAATACACTACACTATTACAATGTGATAACCAGGCTATTAATAATTGTAACATTTGAACTAATTAATTTTTTAGACAATTTTTGCTTACATTCTAGTGTGTACAAATTGACTAACGTCTAAAAACTGAATGAATTGTGTTTACAATTTTTTTGAGAAAGTGTAAAAAAGACCACCACATCTGAATGAAGCGTGTATTTTTATTATTTTATTATTTTACAAAAAACATATGTCTGCCGGTCTTCTTTACACTTTCTCAAAAAAATTGTAAACACAATTCATTCAGTTTTTAGACGTTAGTCAATTTGTACACACTAGAATGTAAGCAAAAATTGTCTAAAAAATTAATTAGTTTAAATGTTCCAATTATTAATAGCCTGGTTATCACAGTGTAATAGTGTAGTGTATTTTTGTATAATTAATTCTGTAAGTACTAGAGATATATTAGAGATGGGCTTATTATATCCGAAGCCGGATCGACTCGGATTTGACTCCGCTTTATGGTGGAGTTATATCCGCTAAACAACTCCATGACTCCGACAATTTTGAAATCGAAATTCTCGAAACAAATGTGTTCTACAGTACGCTGTTTATATATCTAAGGATTTGTCAAATCCCATTAATTATTTGAAATAAAAATTTATGAATAATTATCAATAAAATAATTTTTCTTAAAAATTCACGAATAAATGAAGGATTATAAAATTTTTCGGTCGACCAGATGATCGACTCAGTGACTCGTATTTTTAGCAGTATTGACCAAAGTGAAAACGCAAAACTTGAGAATCAAATTCAATTTAATGATTTCCTTCTGATGAGATAATAATTGATTTTTTGGATTAATTTTATATAAAAATTATGTAGTGAATTTTGCAATAAAAGCAAAACATAATACTTCTGCTTTTAAAATTTTTCTTCTGCTATTTCCATTTGAAAATTAATATTATATCGCGTAGTTAGATTAGCATATTATTACTTTTACACAATTATATAATTGTGTAAAAGTAATAATATAATACTGAATATTTTTACTGCTTAAATGCTAATGATATCACTGATAAATTTTGTACTCTAAAGTGTTGTTATTTCAGGCTATGGAAAAACAAGATTAAATAAATGTATTTCGTTTCGTATATTTTTCGGTATGTATATTCCTGATTGCCGTCATTTACGGCCAAAGATTGTAGTAAATAGAAATATGACCCCTTACTATTCAATAAATTATACATTTGAGCTATTCACACTTGAATGCAATTTCATTGTTGTGTATCTTTAAAGTAACATTTTTGTATTTTCTGGAAAATGCACAATGGTATTTATTTTGACTTTTATACCTAAAAAAGGTCATAAAACTGCCTGCGAGACAAGAAAGCGACCGCTTCCTTCTCAAATCAAAAACGACAAAAACACTAAATGCCTGTACGGGTTAACAGATTTAATACCAGTTTAAGGAAGTTGGATATGACAAATCCTGTGAAACAACTCCACTCGGATTCACTCCGAGGGAGGAGTTGTATCCGAGTGATAACTCCACAGTGAATTACCCATCTCTAATATATATATATATATATATATATATATATATATATATATATATAATTGAGCCGCTCAGTGCACACATCGACTAACTCCATTTTTTGAAAAAACTGAGATATTAGTGCGAAAGTACTCAGTGTAATCATAACTGTTAGTGATAATAATGACTTTTCGGAATAATGAAAATTAACACTGTGAAACATAATTTTTTTTTGACCTCTGAATAATAAGTCATTTATTTCAGAAGACAGATTGATTAACTCCATTTTGTAGTGCATATGTTCCGGCTGGACCGGTTTTCGGGTTTCATGAATCACAAATAAGAATTTGATAAAAACATAAACCCTAAGATTGTTTGGCAAAAAACTGTAGAGTCTCAAGGATGTTACAAACTTACATACTAAAATTCGTGTACCCGGCAAAACAGAAATATTAAAACTGTCTTAAGTATATTGAAACTTGTTTAAAATACGGAAATAAGAGCTAAGTCAATTGAAATAAAATTTCTGGTCAGTGGAAATAGCTATTTATCTATTGACTCTAGATTATTGAGTCACGTGCAAAAAAATCGAGACATTTTTTTACTAGATAATTGGTACAATATAATAAAAACATGTAAAAGGATAGCGCCATTTTAGTTAATCCAAATATTCCACGAAGATTTTTTTATCAACAAAGCAATTAGAACAATCACTAACAGAAAAGTAACCATTACAGAGTGTCCAGTAAATTTGCTTAAAATACAGTGGATAAAGTTAGAAATCTTATATAAGCCAATCTTATATAATTTAAATGTGTCTATAATGAAGATACATATTTTAAAGCTATTAATATAAGAAAGTCTGTACCAGGTTGACCAAAATGTTTGAATAATATACAACAGTCGTTATTATATTATAAAGCTAGAACTTTGAAAAAGGAAAAATTGAGAGACATAAAGGACTTGCTAAAATTCATTCCCCCCACTACGAAAAATTGACAGAAATTATTCTAATCATCATAGAATACAGCTGATAGAGAAAATATGATTTATAGAATTACTGATTAATCACAAATAATATATTACAACAGTTAACATTTATTTTTATGAAAATGTTTTAACATAAATATATAAGAATTAGGTTTATTATTTTTTTCAGTTGACAACTTGATTAACTCCACAAGTCATATCAAATCTTTAACTTGAATTATAATTATTTACTCACTATTTACTGTAATTAACCTTATATACCGTCACATGTAAGCTATATATGTATTTATACGTTCTACTTCATCGCTTTTCTCCACTTTCTGTTTCTTGGAGTTAGTCACTGTGTGCACTGAACGGCTCAATTAATACAGTGTATTACAAAGTCTTGTGTAGTCAAAAACAAATATTCTCGGAAAAAACGAGTGTTTTTAACAAAAAATATTAGTGATATGGATATATAAATTATTACAGAAAAAACCTGATGATGGAACGTATCTAGTTCCGAAACGTCGTTATTAAACATCTTCAAAAAACAAATTGTTTTTTTATTATCGTATTTACTGTTCGAAAAAGAAACAATCAATATATTGAAAAAATCCAGGACTTATATATATATATATGTATATATATATATATATATATATATATATATATATAAACCTCGTGTCACGATGTTGGTTCGCGATGGATGATCAAACTACTGAACCGATTTTAAATTTTATTGGCTCATCGTGTGCGTATATATTATAAATTTCAACAAATTTTGACAGAAAATGACCAAAAAAAAAACAAAACACTAAATGATATTTGTCAATATTTATAAAAATTATTAGATAAATAGGTTTATAATTTATATTTATTTGATTTGCTTACCAAATTAGTTCGGATACCAAAACTTCCTCAAAACATTATAGATCACAATTAAAAAGCGACATATTAAATTTAACATTAATCACAGAAAAATTTTGCAGTTCAAAAAAATTGAATTTTTAACAACTTCAATATGTAACAAATCATTAATTATTCCAAATTATGTTATAGGCAATATTGCTAATCAAATTATAGATACAAAACACTATTGAAAAATAAATTATATAATATTATATTAAATTTCGATCAAGAAGGAGAAATTTTGGCATTAATAAATTTAGCTTTATAATTTTTATAAATTTCCATAAATTTTTACAGAAATTTACTAATAAAAAACAAAATACTAAAATGTTTATAAATTTAAATAGATTTTGACAGTTGTAAACTAAAAAAATGTGAAATGTCATTTGTCAATATCTATGGAAAGTATTAGATGAATGAATTTATAATTTATATTTATTTGGTTTGCTTAACATATTAGTTCGGATACTAGAACGTCCTAAAACATAATAGATCAGAATGAAAAAGCGATTCGATTCGTACTGATAAGGACACGTGCTGATTAGTTTTTGGCATAGGCAGTTCTAGCCGTTTTAAAAATACGGAGCAAAAAGGACCAAAAATGGTTTTCAGTTTCAGTTTTTGAGAGAACGAAAAGTTCGATCTGAATATTTCAAAAACATTTTATCTATATTGACTAAATAATTAATAATGTGTACGCATTTTGTGTCATTTTTTTTGTTCCGTACCAAGATTTCTAATTTTAAAATTTCAAACGGCACATCTTTCCGTTCCGAAGGTATAAAGCGAAAAGGGTTTAAAAATGGTCATTCAGTTTTTGAAAGAACGATTAGATTAATTAAAAAAAACTTTTGCTTGTGTAAACGGTGTGCAAAAAATGGTCTTATAAAAAATTTCGTAGTTAATGAAAAATTAAAAAAAACTTTTTTTTTTTCAAAAATTACAAAAAAAATTGAACTTTAAATAGTTTTTAAAAATTTTGGAAAAACTTCAAAATTATCAAAAAATCGTATTTTAAAAAAAATGAACAAAGTTCTTGTAAACAAACATATAAATTGTTTTTGGAATACGCACTTTGCTGAATATAATAAGAACTTATAAATTTACAGTATGTCTTTATAATAAATAATCTTTTTGAAATTATTTAAAACAATTATTGATTATTTTCATTCCTCGAATTTTTAAGTACGATACGGGAAGTTCTAGCAATTTGCCTTACAATTAATATAGCTTGTCCTATGGGATTTTAAAAATAAAGTTTTAGATATGAAATATTTTCTCTCATATTCTAAAAAGTTCAAGGTATATTTTAGGTGTAAATTTGTTTGATTGTTAGAAAAATTAACAGTGATGTAACCCCTTAAGACACAATGCCATGCACTTATAGTTATACCATACGAGGTGTGGCAATTAAGTAATAAAACTGATTCCATAAAAACCGTATATTTTAAAATTATTCTACAACTCTGTCATTCCCTTCGAAGTAGGCCCCTTGGGCAGCTATACAATAATTCCAGCGCGTTTTTCATGCTTCGTAACATTTCTGGAAGGCTTAGACTTGGAGGTCTACAAGTACCCTCGTCACGTCCGCCTAGATGTTCTGAATCGACTCAAAATGGGCTTCTTTCACCACCGATTTTGTTCTGTAAAACAAAAAAAAGTCACAAGGTGATACATCGGCCAAATAAGGCGGTTGTAGCAACACGACGATCCCTGTAGAGGCCAAATACAGGGACACGCTGAGGGCGGTGTGGCACAGCGCCTTGTCGTGATGAAGGATCCAGTTGTGGACGATGTCTGAGCGCATCCTGTTGAAGTTTTCGTAAGATTTCGAGTAATTAGCGATAGTAGACTTCATTATGGTTTGCCCCAATTGAACAAATTCTTTATAAACGATTTCACGGGTATTAAAACAGACAATCATCACCGTTTTCACCTTCCTCGTTTTCCACGTTATCATGCCCCTCCTTAAACTCCTCTTGTGGTCAAAATACCTGGGCACAACTAAGAGCACTATCATCCTGCATATTTACAATTTTAGCGTACGTTTCCGAAGCTGTTTAGTCTAATTTTACGAAAATTTTATCCCTGTTTATTTTGTTTCTCCATTTTCGTGACGAGCACCAGGAACACACGTTTACTCAACAAGGCAGAGCAGGCAAACTAAACAAGTCAGGGATATGAAAAATATACCAATAAAGAGGGGAAGGAGAGCCGGGAGGAGGAAAAGGCAATTTTAAAGTCGTAGAATTACCACAATCGCGGCAATATCAGTCTCATTACTTAATTGCCACACCTCGTAAATTGGTAAGTGTTAACTACTCTTAAGATGTTCTTTTATTTCTTGGATTTATATCTTTTATTTCATTATTATATAAATCGTAATTAAAAAATACATGTGTCTAACTTTAAACTTTAGACATTTCAGTAATCTACTAATGTTCTAACTCGCTTTTAATCAGTGAATATTTTTCAGACACAATTCGACATAAATGCGATTAGTTTTTGGGTCATAACACTTTTAATGTTGACTTCATCACAATTTGTAATATACTATTTGAGAAGTAATAAAAAAGTTAACAACTCTTTTTATCATAAATTTTTGCGTAGCTCCTCCCATTTTGAAACGGCGAAGGGTTAAAGGACTCGAGAGAGACTCTGATTGCGCAGCCGCGCAGTCTTTAAACAATCATAACTCTAAGAATTTTCGCGTGATAACCCAATGATAAAAAAACAATGATAACCCAGAAAGAGCCCTTTGATTTTTATCTATATGCGTTTATACGTATCTTTTATTCTTTTTGAGATATATTGAAAGTTAGTTGGATTTTAAAAAAAAAATCGATTTCTTTTATAAAATCGTAAGTTTTCTGAAAATAGTTTGTACTAAAGTAATGAATCTGCTAGAATCCGTCAAGATCTCTATAATGAAGTTAATTCTTGATGGAATGTGAATAATTTTGATTTTGGTGGAAATGTGTTTCATGAAACCGAATGATTTAAAGGAAAAATAAAAATTGTATGTGCCTCTTATTTGCATGATAGCTTACTCATTTTACACGCAAAAACTAATAGTACTCATCTTAAAGCTCATGTTGAGTACTATAAAACCCAACATTTGCCAACATTTTGGCATACCTTAGAAAAAAATGGATGTGAGTGTGTGTGTATGTGTGTGTCATGTCGGAAACACGGTTAAACTGATTTGAATCATTCAAAAAGCATTTGAAACCTATTGACAGAGAGACGTATTGATTAGTTTTTGGACAACGCAGGACCAGCCGTTTTGAAGACTGGTGGCAAAAAGTGCCAAAAAAATTAACTCGGTTTTTAAGAGAACGGAGCATCCGATTTTAATAATGCAAAAAATATTTTACTTGTATCGACAAAATGAAGAACTTGTTGAATTTTTAAGAAGGTAGATCTAGCGGTTTCAGAGTTTGAGTAAAAAAGTTAAAAAAAAGAGTGCGCGTAAATACGAGATGGCAATTAAGTTAGAAATAAATTCATCGCATAAGAATTGAAAATATCGTTAAAGAGTACAAAGAAGAAGCTGTCTGCAAATGAATTGTTGAATGCTTGGAATAGTGCACAGTTGCATTCTCCCCTTAATTAAAAAATTACAGATATAAATAGATTTGGTTTTATGCGTTAGTCAAGTCTAAAGGCGTTTTTTTCTTTAGTCTTCTGGCGTAGTTTATTGACATGAGCGCTTTGGCTACCTTATTATGATGGTTCACCGAACGATGTCTGTACTTATGATTTATCTTGTGATTTTTTCTCTTACAGTTTGCAGGCCCGTATCCTGGTGAAACAGCCAGACCGGTACATATTTTGGTGCGTTCGGAATGATCCTTAGAATATTATTTTGGAATTTTTAAATAATTTTTGTATTACTCTTAAATACTGTCCCCCAAAGTGTTTTTCTGTAAGTACATATGGGTTTTAGAATAACTTTATGAACTAGCTGTAAGTGGAATTCTGTCTTAAGGCAATTAAGGCATCGTGCCTTAAGGCAAATTGCTGGAACTTCCCGTACCAAAAATTATTATTTTTTTAAAAACGATTAACATTTTTGAAATAAATTTACTTCGAAAAAATAAGATTTTTGACAAACAATTAGACAAAAAATTACTTTTTTTTGAAAAAAAAAAATTTTTTAATTTTTTTTTAATTTTTTTTTTTGAAAAAAATGTTTTCTTTATTTTGACATATTTTGAAAGATCTAAACTTTTTTTCAAAGCAATCGTACTGCTTTAACTGCATAAAGACAAAACATCAAACCGCGTAAGCGCCGCGTCGACGTCTAACGCGTAAACATTGGTACGGAACCCATAGGAATGTAAACCAAAATTATACTTATTGTTAAAATCTCTATAAAATATCTGATAATTTGATGTGCATATGTCTAATGATCATTTTTGACCGCCAAATGGCATTTTTTTTACTGATTTCATTAGATCTCCGAAACCGCTAGACCTGCCTTCATGAAAATTTGATCGGTTCTTCGCCTTGTCAATACAAGTAAAATGTTTTTTGAATTATTAAAATCGGACGCTCCGTTCTCTTAAAAACAGAGTTACCGTTTTTGGCACTTTTTGCCCCGTATCTTCGGAACGGCTAGACCTTCGCCAAAAACTAATCAGCACGTCTCCTTATCAATACGAATCGAATGTTTTTTGAATTATTCAAATCGGTTGATCAGTGTTCCCGAAATCGTCGACGAAAATTTGTATTCGCACATACATACACACACGCACATACACACACGCACATACACACACACACACACACACACACATACATCCATTTTTTTTAAGGTATGCCAAAATATTCAGAAACCTTTGAAACGTCGAGAAATGCAAAAATTTTCATTTTCGATTTTTTTGCGATTACTATAACTTGCCCTACGGGAAGTTAATCAATAGTTGAGATTTTCTTCCTAATAACCCATAAAGGCTCTTGCATTTTCTAGTTGTTTTCTCTTTGTCTGAATATGTGTTTTTCAATTAAGTTTCCTATCCAGATGCATACCCAGGCATTTAACGGCATTTGCTTGTGGTATCTGTTCTCCGTTAATAAATATCGGTGGATCAGTATCTTTCCTCAGCGTAAAAGTGATGTGGACCGGTTTTTAGTCGTTAGTTTTTAATTTACAGATTTTGTGCCATGTTTCTATCATTAGAATGTGTAGCTGCAGAAGTTTGGATGCTATTTTAGGGTCTTTATGCTTGTATAGTACGCATATGTCATCTGAAAACGTAGCAATTTCCGTGTATTGAGAAGTTGGTATATCAGATGTAAAAATGAGAAATAGTACAGCGCCTAGCACGTTACCTTGTAGAATACCAGAGATAATATTTATGAGAAATGAGTTTTGGTTTGCTGGACTAATATAGAATTTTTTGTCAGTAAGATATGATTTTGATATTAGGAACAATTGTGCGAATAAATCATTTTCTAATTTCCGGCCTGCCAAACCTTGTCAAAGGCTTGGAATATGTCAAGGAAACAAGCTAAGCAGTATTTCTTTTCATGTAGAGTTGCATTATTCTGTTCGGCGATTTTATGTGTTTGTTCTGTGGTGGAATGGAGCTTTTTAAAACCGAATTTATAATCCGAAATTATAGAAATTGATAGTAGTCTTATAGGTCGGTACGACTTAAGTAAACAAGGATCCTTATCTGTTTAGAAATTAGAATCATTTTAGTTATTTTCCATTATTTAGGAAACACTTTTAATCTAAAGAGAGAGTTAAAAAATATTGTTATATACCTCAGAGTTTTTAGTGGGAGCTGTTTCAGGATGTAGATTGATTTAAAATCATGACCAGGAGATTTACCTGATTTTGAAACTGCAATTTTATGTTGAACTTCCGATATCAGAAAGCGAACTTGAGTACACTCTTGGTTGGTAAAGTTTTTAAACTGTATGTTTTAAGTGATTTGCTCCTCCTGGAAGTAGTTCGAGGAAATGGTTAAAATTAAGAAATCAGCAAATAAATTGACCTTTTTTGATGACCATTTGCCTATGTGTTATCATTTTTTAACTTCCCTAAGGAGAAGTTTATGTTTTCATAAAACAATCCGATTCGCTAATTTTATGTTTTCTCGAAGTTTCAAGCCATTCTGAATCGAATGAGACCAAATTTAAAACAAATGATGTGTGTGTGTGTAGGTGTATGTGAACCGTTTTTTTGTCGTAAATCGATGTTTTCTCGAAAATGGCTGGACCGAATTCAAAAATTTAAAAGCCATTCGATGTATCTTGATGATGACTAACGTTTGTCAGTTTTGTGCGACGATCGGCCAAGACGATTCTTTCTAAATAGCAAAAAAGTGAAAAATTTTTCGTTCACGTTTTACCCCGCATTTTGAATCGATTATGAAAATTCAAAATTTGGTTGGGAATCGTTCTGATTAGTTTTTGGTTGAGATCGGCCGGGACGTTTTCTTGTAATAAAGTGTTAAAAATTTTTTTTACACGATTTTTATTATTATTTTTGTGACGGTAGATACCATAGTCTTCTAGATCATACTAAAATATTACGAGTCTACGGCAATTTGTTTAACTTTAAAAAATTCGTCAAAGTTTGCAAAAATTGGTATCGTTTTTTTGGCATTTGTCAAAATTAGACCTTTCATCGATGTTTTCTCAAAAACGTCTGAAACAATTTTAGAAATTTGAAAGCCATTTGATGTGTCTCAATGAGTATTATCATTTGTCAGTTTTGTGTGACCATCTGCCAAACCGTTTCTTTGTAATTTGAAAAAAGTGTTAAACTTTTCGTCTACACTTAAGCTCATACTACCGAGCCGATTTTAAAAAAATCAAAAACTGTTTGAAAGATATTAGTTGGGAATGATACTGATTAGTTTTAGGTGAAAATCTACCGAGCCGTTTTCTTGTAATTAACTGTTTTAATTTAACCGATTGTTATGGAACTTTTTTTAGCGATATATATCATGGTCTTATAGAACTTACTGAAATATTACGGCCTTGCGACAAGTAGTTTAATTTTAAAAATTCATCAAAGTTTGAGAAAATGAGTAGTTTTCTTGACGTTAGCTAAAATTAAAATTAGACGATTTACTTGGTATAACATTAGAGTACTTGGTCTTAATGAACATACTAAATCATTAAAGTCCTACGGAAACTGGTTCAAAAATAAATATTGGTGATTTTTGAAAATTAACGTGTTCATTCGTTTTCAATTATGTGTAATAAATCCACTCGGAATAATTTTAATTACTCATAAATTAATTTATTTTTTATTGATTAAGTCGATTATTTACACATATCGAGAAGTTCATGTAACTTGCCTCAAGGCAAAATATCAATACCAACTAGTTCTAATAGGAATTACTGGAAGTATATGTTGTTTAAAATGTTTGGTAGCTATCCATAAGGAAAAAATTTGTTTCCTTAGTAGCCGTCAGGTCTTTGATTATTTTTTCGATTACGATGTTGTTGTATTCGTTGAGTAATCTTATTACTCTTTTATAGTTAAATCTTGTTTTATCTAGAAGAAATCTTGATGTTTGCACTATTTTTTGAAGTTTTGTTTTCTTTTAATAGCAATATGTTGTTTGATGTATACTGGATAATTAAGTTCGTTAGTGGTTCTAATTGATGGAGTGCTATTTAGTGCCGAATGATGTAGTGTTTCGGTGAAATGATTTACAGCGTTATTTATGTCGTTTTCTGACTTTAATAACATATTACAATTTAAGTTGTTATCGAACAGTTCTCTAAATTTTTTCCTGTCAGTGAATTTGTTGATCAAGTAGGGTTTTATGTTAACAAGTGGTTGTTTACAAAAAATTGGCAGAAAATGGCAGAAATTATGTTTCTATTTTGAGGAAAATCAATTGAAATGTTCGTGGCTTGTAGAAAATCTCTGCAGTGTGGTTCTAACAGAGAATATTTAATTTTAGATTTTATTATGATTGCTGGTACTGTATGTTGTATATTGTGGAATGTTGAGGTAGCTTATGCTAGTAAAATGTGTTTTACTGATTAACATTATATCAATATCGTTATGATGAAGGAATTGCTTTACTTCTTGGTGGTTCTGCACAAGCCCGATGGCGTTCTATGTACATAGTTTGTAGTATGAGGCCATTATTTTCTCAAAGGTAAAAGATTTGAATGCCCAGCATAGTGGTCATTTGATCTATGAGAGTTTTCATCATTGCTTTTAGTTTTTGCATGTCTATTTGTTGATTACCTTGAGTAATTATTAGATGTTGATTGTCTGGCGACAGTCCGCCTTGGTCATATCTGTGTTTTCTCTTACAGTATATGCTTCTAGAAGTAGCATCTGAAAAGAAAACGTTTGGGCGTACGAAAGATTGAGAATTGTCACTAGGTTGTTTTCGCCTCAGAGGAGGGAATCTACATCGTGTTTCTTCTTAATAAATTGTGCACCCTCTATAGCTGGCTGAGTGATTACCAGAACAAAAAGCACATTTAAGGTCGGCGTTCACTGTATCCCTCCAGGGGCAATCTTTTTGCTGCTTGGCACTTCAGCGTGCGACGCGTGAACATTAATTTTTGGTATGTCAAAGGTTTTGACATCTTGTACACTGCGGAACTTCTCTTTTATTACGCTTAGCTTCTATAGTAACTTTATATGCTTTCTTACACTTTGCTTGATAAGAGTGTAATTGTGCGCCCTTTTTCTGTAACAATTTTAAAACTTTATTGTAGTGTAAACGTGAGCATCTTTAGTATTTATTTTGACTTGATCATTTTCCACTACATTGTAAGAGTACTGACCTTTTACGTGAGTCTCAAGTAAACCAAATAAAGGTTTTATGTCGCTTACGCCATGTTCAAAGGTGTTGTGTTTGTTGTTTGTTTGTCGACATCTTTTTGAATTGTTCTGCTAGCTAAAATATCAAAATAGTTGTTTGTGGGAGTTGGGTTCAGCCAGTATTTCTTTAAAGTATTTTTTCGATTGAGGTTCTTGAATTTTCTCATTTTAAGCGCTTTTGTTTTGAACGGTTGTTCAGCCCTGGTTAAGATCACTAGTAACAATTGTTGATTCACTGTTGATATCGTTCATTTTGGCAATTTTCATTTCATTGAAATTGGTTCTAATTTAATATGTTTCATAGTTATATTTTGGCTAATTTTACTAGGAGTGTTCAGTATAATTTGTTAATTCATTCAGTTCATCGACCGCTCTTATCGAGTAAACATCTGAATTGCAGAGCATTACGTTATTTATATTGAAGTGATCAACAATTATTCTATCATGATTTAATAGTTGTTATAGTACATTATTTTCAAATTTATAGTTTTTAAATTATTTTTTTACAATTATTTCGTGAATAGTTTTTTTTAATAGTTCAATCTTGAATAAACCTATTTGTGCACCTTAGGAGATTTGTATGGAAAATTTGTCAAACATTCGTGTTGTCGAATGCGGAATATGCAGTGCTTCAATTACAAAATAAACAGCCACAAATATTCCAAATAACATTATTATTACCTTCGGCATCTTCGATGGATACGGATTCAAATTTAAATTTCTGGCAAGTTGTGACATGTGTTAAAAGAAAATGTCAAAAAAATGTAAGTGAGAATTCATTAAAATTGAATAATAGATTTAGCGCACTAAACTTTTCTGACTCAAATGACTTTTCTAACTCCAGCTCAGCTTTACATTGTTATAAAGCATTGCTACCACCGCCCATTTTTATTTAGAGAGTGAATAATTTTTAAAAAAATGATTGATGATTTTAACAACATAATTGATGAAAATAAATACTCAACAAAAATTTTAGCTGATAACATAATTAAAATGAAACCCAACACTTATAATTACACAATTTCTAACTTGACAAATATATTAAATCAAATAATACATTTTGAGCAACCCTAAAAGTCAACCATCGTACAATACAGTAGATGTCAATTGTACGGGCATACAAAAATTTATTGTAACCGCCTTTAGGTCTAAATGCACTAAGCCAGCTGAAACTGCAGCAGTTTGTGGCAACTACTCTCGCCCACATCCTGCAAATTATAAAGAATGTCCATATTATCAAAAAGTAAGTAAAGCCAAAAATTCTGCACAAAATACTTCCCCAGTAAATAATAATTACCAATCAAATAATAAAAATATAAATACTGCTAATAATAAAACATATAGAATGGGCACCACTAATCATTTGTCATACGGCCAAGCTATGAAAGGTCAACAATCAAATTTAAACAATTCTCCCGATTCTCAAAAATCTTCTATAATTCAATTTTTAAATGAATTAAAAGCGATTTTCAGTCAATAGATGTAACAAAACTCGATGGTATTAAATATGGTATCAACCATCATCAATTAATATAAATAATGGCCAAATTTTTTAGAATATGCTTATGGAACTCAAACGGTTTGACCCAACATAAGAATGAGCTGAAGCTTTTTTTAATAGAAAATAAAATTGATATCTTTCTAGTCACTAGAATCTAGTCAGTAAAACCCATTTCATTCAATATACAAATCTATTTATTCCTCACTATAACTTCTACCATATTCAACATCCAGATTGTATTCACATGGAGGTACAGCAAATCAAACATTACGCAATTCGAGTTAGAAAAATACTCCAAGAAATTTCGACAAGCAATTTCAATAACCGTAAAACTTCTATGCTGTCTATGATCCTCCACGACATTCAATAAACAGTGATCAATTTTATAAATTTTTCGAGTTTTCAGGACCCAAGTTCTTGGCAGGGGGATATTTTAATAGCAAACATACGCATTGAGGATCCAGACTAATAAATCTCGAAGGAAGGCAAATGTTTATTGTTATTTAGCAACACAATTGTTTGTGCTTGACCAATGGTTCTCCAACGTATTGACTCAGTGATTCCAGAAAACAGCTTGATTTAATGGATTTTTCTATAAATAATGTTATAAACCCATCTTAAGCGGAACAAATTCTAGTTATGATCTTTTTCCGGCTATTAGCCATTAATAGCCAGTCTCAGTTCAACTTTTTTAAATTTTTCTCGCAATCCAAAATTTTGCAATAACATGACAAACTCGAAAATATTTTGTACGGTTGTAAATAATATAAATTGTCAAACAAACTTGAAGACTGAGACAGAAATTAAAACTGCAATCTAATTACTCGATAAAATTATTCTAGAATCATCTAGTTTCGCCATGCCTAATATTGCAAGTTTGTCTCATTTGGGTATAGTTTTCCAGATTAAGAGGTTAGCCTATAAAAGAAAATCCAGTCAAAAATGGCAAAACAGCCACATACCCATAAATAAAAATATTTTTACCATTTTGAGCAATAAGCTCAAAACTAAGCCTAAAAAATTAAATGATAATGGATTTGCCAACTACGTATCTAACCTCAAAAGTTCTATTTGGCGTCCTATTAAGTCTAAAAATAAGCCGTGTATCAGAAATCTGTCTATACAAAATAATACAGCCGGTTGCTGGCTAGAGATGACAAGGAAAAAGCAGAACTTTTTGCGGTATCTAAGTTCAGTTTTTCAACCGCATGCAGCTGAATCTAATATATTTAACTTGTATCCTCAACCTCTCTTACTACTTATTTCAGTCAACCTCAAGGAAAGATTTCACTTTTTGAAGAAGATTGTTTCAGAAATTGCTAAACTGGATAGTAGAAAATCTTCTGAGATTGATAATATTTCATCCAAAATGTTAAAAAAAAATACCAATTAAAGCGTACATTTTCATAACTTATATATTTAATTCAATGCTAAGATTGGATAACTGGCCTAAGTCTTTTAAAATATCCGTTATTAAAAGAATACCCAAAAACGGAAATGATACAAGTATAGTTACGTTTTTCAGACCAATTAGTCTTTTACCCATACTGTCGAAGGTTTTTGTAAAACTACTGCTTGTAGATATAATATCCGAATCTTATATATTACCTGATCATCAATTTGGATTTTGCAAGCAGCATTCTACAATTGAACAGTGCCACAGAATTGTGAATTCAATTCACAAAACTTTCAAATCCAAACTATATTGCTCAGCAGTGTTTCTCGATGTAAGCCAGGCTTTCGATAAATTTATAGCATGAAGGCCTTTTAGCAACAATTTTGGAATCGTACTCAACTAACGGATAATATAAAGTTAGAAACAAATGTGAATCTTCAACACTTTTTCCAAAAAATCAGGGAGTGTTTTGAGTTTTTTTTAACCATGGGGAGCTCTACCACTTCTACTTTTGCTGATGATATTGCAATTTTGACTAGCAATGAAAATCCTACTCTTGCTTTTAATAACCTACAAAATTATCTCAATGAAGTAGTAACCTGAACAAAGAAATGGCGCATCAAAATTATTGATACGAAGTCAACTTATATTACCCTCACGCTTAATAAGTCAACTAGTCTAGCTATGTACATAAATGAAAGACAAAGACCAATCAAAGACATCGTCAAATACTTGGGTATTCTCACATTACTAAAATCTCTATAAAATATCAGATAATTTGATGTGCATATATCCAATAAACATTTTTGACCGCCAAATGTCATTTTTTGAACTTATTTTTATTGAGAGTCCATAACCGCTGGACCTGCTTTCCCAAAAATTTAATCAGTTCTTCATCTTGTCAATACAAGTAAAATGTTTTTAGAATTATTAAAATCTGACGGTCCGTTCTCTTAAAAACTGAGTTAATGGTTTTGGCACTTATATTCGGAACAGCTAGACCCGCCTTCGCCAAAAACTAATCAGCACGTCTCCTTATCAATACGAATCGAATGTTTTTGAATTATTCAAATCGGATGATTGGTGTTCCCGAAATCGTCGACGAAAATTTGTATCCGCACACACACACATACACACATACAAAAAAACACATACACACATACGCACACATACATTCATTATTTCTAAAGTATGCCAAAATATTCAGAAATATATATTAAATATTCTATACGTTTCAGGTATAGATATATAAAAATTTCATTTTCGATTTTTTTGCCATTACGTAATCAATTGCTTATTGGAGCAATTACTACAATTTGTTTTTTTTATTTTTTGTTTATTTTTTTATTTTTTATTTCTAATTCATTTTTATTTATTCATTTATTATTGTGTAATTTAGCCATTTAGCTTATAGAGTTCTGTAATAACTCTGTTGTATAATATTAAACTAGCTGTAAGTGGAATTCTGTCTTAAGGCAATTAGGGCATCGTGCCATTAGGGCAAATTGCTGGAACTTCCCGTACCAAAAATTATTATTTTTTTTTAAAACGATTAACATTTTTGAAAAAAAATTACTTTGAAAAAATAAGATTTTTGAGAAACTATAAATTGGACAAAAAATTAGTTTTTTTTGAAAAAAAAAAATTAAAAAAAAAAAAATTTTTTTAAAAAAAGTTTTTTTTTTTTGAAAAAAATTTTTTTTTTCTTTATTTTGACATATTGTGGAAGATCTGAACTTTTTTTTCAAAGCAATCGTACTGCTTTAACTACATAGGGACAAAATATAAAGCGCGTAAGCGCCGCGTCGCTGTCTAACGCATAAGCATTGGTACGGAACCGATAGGAATGTTAACAAAATGAATACTTATTGTTAAAATCTCTATAAAATGTCTGATAATTTGATGTGCATATGTCTAATGATCATTTTTGACCGCCAATTGGCTCTTTTTTTTACTTTTTCCTCTATATCTCCGAAACCGCTGGACCTACCTTCATGAAAGTTGTATCGATTTTTCATCTTGTCAATACAAATAAAATGTTTTTTGAATTATTAAAATCGGACGCTCCGTTCTCTTAAAAACTGAGTTACCGTTTTCGGAACTTTTTGCCCCGTATCTTTGGAACGGCTTGACCTGCCTTTGCCAAAAACTAATCAGCATGTCTCCTTATCAATACGGATCGAATGTTTTTTGAATTATTCAAATTGGTTGATCCGTGTTCCCGAAATCGTCGACGAAAATTTGTATCCGCACATACATACACACACATACATACATACACACACACATACACACATACACACACACACATACATCCATTTTTTCTAAGGTATGCCAAAATGTTCAGAAACCTCTGAAACGTAAAGATATATAAAAATTTTCATTTTCGATTTTTTTGCGATTACTATAACTTGCCCTACGGGAAGTTAATTAATAAAAAAGGTTAATTTTCAATTTTATTAATAGTGTCAGACTATAACATTTCTGGAATAATATCTGCATTTTTTTAAATATTTTTTTTGCGTTTTTGCAAATGCTAGGTTTGATTTTTGAGTTTCCTAATGACTTTTTTTCACTTATAATTTCGTTTTCTTTTTTATAATTTTGAACCGCAATCAGAACCTAATAGTTCTATAAGCTGTTGTGCTGATTTTGACTTAATACTAGCCTGTTTGACCGATGGCAACCCAATCAGTTGTCACATCTCTGTATGATATATTATTATTTTTAATGGTGCAATGCTGGGTGTGGGCTATTTTCACTCGGAAACATATTGTTATCTATATTTTTAAGTGAAAATTGTTGTCACTGCTGCCTGACAAGAGGCTGCTCGAAGTGGGTATCGAACCCGGGACTTCTGAAACTAGTCCCGTCGCTCTTTACCGCTTACCTACGGACAAGCCCTATAATTTCGAAAATCTGCATTGTTTGTGTTATATAATGTTTGTTTTGCCATCGATATACAAGCACCGATTTCAAGCAGGGAACCAGGTCGGGTCTCCCGTTAATCTCGGGATTATTTACCTGCCCGCCGGCAAGTGAACACTTTAAATTCATATAAATTAAACACATCTAAACATCTAAACATCAAATATGTTTAGGAAATTATCAAGGAGAGACGTACGAAGTATCCTCAAAAGAGCACATACCATCCAAAAAGTCTAATGAAAGTTTTGCAAAATCAAATTCCCATGAGAAGATTAAAAAGAAAGTGACCGCAAGATGTAATAAATTAACAATCAATATATTTATGTAAGGGAATTCTCCACTGGTGTAATTTCTAAATGCCTTGTACCCAAAAGCAAATAACCTCATTGAACCCAAGGTTTAGATTGGTTATAAGAAATAAATAAATAAAAAAACACAATTAAATTAATTTTTGATAGATAGAAAATTAAATTCACTTGCGTATACATTTGAGTTCAGACTTTCGTACTATCAACACAATAAAAGTGTAATATTATGTAACCCTTGAGTCATTCATTCATGTGTCCAGTTACTATTGAGCAAGTGTACAATATAGTAATAACAAGTGATTTAAAATCATTAATTTACTAAAATAGTACTCTTTATGAATAGATCTAGATAATTTACTTGATATAATGATAGAGTACTTGGTCTTAATGAACATACCAAAAACATGGTATATATCGCCAAAAAAGTTCCATAAAAATCGGCTTAAATTTTTTTTTCAACAGTTAATTACAAGAACACGGCTCGGTAGATTTTTATCTAAAACTAATCAGTATCATTTCTAACTAATATCTTTCAAACAGATTTTGATTTTTTAAAATCGGTACGGTAGTTTGAGGTTAAATGTGGACGAAAAGTTTAACACTTTTTTTTCAAATTACAAAGAAACGGCTGGGCAAATCGTCTCACAAAACTGACAAATGATAGTCTTCATTGAGATACATCAAATGGCTTTTGAATTTCTGAAATCGGTTTAGGCGTTTTTGAGAAAACGTCGATCAGAGGTCTAATTTTGACAAATGTCAAAAAAAACTAAACGAAATTTTTGCAAACTTTGACGAATTTTTAAAATTAAACGAGTTGTCGTAGGGCCATAATATTTTAGTATGATCTAGAAGACTATGGTATCTATCATGAAAAAAAAACATAGTCGAAAAAAATTTTTTTAACACTTTATTACAAGAAAACAGCCCGGCCGATCTCTATCAAAAACTAATCAGCACGATTCCCAACCAATATCTTTCGAACGGTTTTTGAATTTTCAAAATCGATTCGAAAGGCTAAAACGTGGACAAAAAATTTTGCTCTTTTCTGCTTTTTATAAGAAAATGGCTTGGCCGATCGTCGCACAAAACTGACAGACAATAATACTCATCGAGATACATCGAATAGCTTTTAAATTTTTGAAATCGGTCACATCAATCTGTTCACACAGCAAAAATCTGTTCACACACACACACGCGCACACACACATACATACATATACTTTTTCCAAAATTAGTCTCATTCGATTCAGAATGGCATGGAACGTCGAGAAAATATAAAATTAGCAAATCGGATTTTTTGATGAAAGCATAAATTTCTCCTTCGGGAAGTTAATAAGATATGGTTTAACGCAAATTATTTGCAGCTTTTTAAACTTTCCTTTAAGTAAAATTTTATTTTAAGCAGGACCAAATCACCAATATTAGATTCAGTTTTTTTTAAATGGTTATCAAATTGCAATTTTAATAAGTCTTTCACGCAAATTATATTACCTTTGCAACTTGGTTTGAAAATTGTTTTATTAAATCTGTGGCTTAGTCATCGCATATATAAGGATGTTCGGGAGCTGTTGATAAAGATGTAGGGTGTTTGGGATTATAATTAAAAATTAACTGAAATGGGCTATAGCCAATTGAAGAATGAGGTGTAAAATTGAATTCATAAAATATAATTTCCTTATCAATAGGGGTAAAAATATCAGCTAATAAATAATTAATAATATGTATCAGTATATATGAATTTTGAAAAGTAAAACAAATCATTGACCGTATCTCAGGTCATTCAATATTGTCTGTGGAATGTACTAAGATGGGAATTCCTTTGATATTATTTTGTAAACATAAATCCTTTGAATTAATTAAACGGTGTTATCACGTTTGATGAAAGCAGCTTCACCTAAATTTTTATTTTGAGCCTTAAGCTCATTATTTTATTAAATTTTTCTTTAAACTTTGAAAACAAAAGATTAGAAGTTAGTAGAATATTTTGGAATATCGATGGAAATTGACTGGTGCGAGAAGATTAGAGTATTTATGTCAATTACGTCTTGATTAATTATAAAATTGTTTTCTAACTTTTTGAAAGCATTACTGATATGTAGCTTTTCTGACTTAGAACTAGAATTTTTATGTGCATTTGTAGAACTGGGACTTCAATTAGAATGAGGAATGTTCAACTTATCTACATGTTCATTAGTATTAATAGGTTTTATAGAGCATTCAAAATTTGCAGGAGATACTAATATGTTTGCCATATAAATTTCGCTGTGTATTTCAGTTTTGTCTATAACTCCAATTTTAGTGCAAGAATTTGAAGAAAAATTAGGTGGAAACGTTTCGGAATAAAATTCTAGCGTAGAATTTTTTATATTTACAATGCCATTAAACATAGAAGATTGAAAAAGGGGCGACTAAAATTTTGTGGAAATTGGAATTGTTCACGCGAATTCAATAAAGTTTCTTCTTCAACAGCTGATTCAAGTGTTTAAAATTTTTATCTCGGGATATAAATCCTCTACAAAGCTCAAAAGAGCTTCATATTTGATGATTTTAATAATTTGGAAAAATAAATATTTGCTTTTGCAGTTTCACTACTTTTTATAGTAGCTTCAATTAAATTTTGTTAAAAAGAATCTAACCTAAAACCATTATCCCTAACTATTTTTTGTTATTACCTTGTTACAATACCTGTTAAAATCGGCGATACCCTACGATTGTCTAAATATAACTCATCCAGAGCTGACTTGAATTCGTCAAAAGTAGAAAAATCTCTATATTGAATTGTCTGCAAGATTTTGGCTTTAATTTTTTATAAAAAGAATGTATTCTAAAAAAAAATGAATGATGACTTTTATCAACCTCTTGAAAAACATGAGTGCAAGATCTAATAAACTCGTTTAGTTTTGATTGATATAACCCATCAGTAAATTCAACTACATCCATAGCCTGTTGTAGCGTTAACGGAGCCATATTTATTATATGTTCAGTATTTAAAATTGATATAGAAGGTAAGAAAGAGAAAATAGGAATAAAACGTGGGCTAGATATGATGACTATCCTATCATTAAAAACTGAATTTAATAAATTAAGTGAATTTTGGTTACCTGATTGTAACGAAATTACGTGGCGTTCTTGAAAATGGATTCAAGTAAACGGCTAATTAATCTATGTTGCGACGGCCGGAGGTAGTCCCAATCTCTTTCCAGCAACATTAACAAATTTATAACACAGAAGGAATTAGTAAATTGACATAACAAAAATATCATTTAAAATATTCACAATATAAAATTAGGTGTTACATGATACAAAATTTACAAAATGTGTATGTTATCACGAAAGAGTGTCAAATTTTAGAATTGAAAATTATTATAAGATATATAATTTAGAATATAGATATACAAATTTAAGATTAGAAATTTGTAATTTGTAAGTGAATAATAATTTTTGTTATACTTTGATTCCAAGATGGCGGCGCCGAAAGTTTCCAAAGCGTCGTCTCGGCTGCGTCCGTGTAAGGTAATTTTGCAAATGACGATCCTTTGCTTTTTGTGTCCAGTAATTACGTAGAAAATTTTTCAGTTATAAGTTTATGGTACACTGACTTTTAAAAAATGCGTAGCCTTTTGTCCAACTTGTGGGGTTCACTCAGACGGAATCTTGCAGTTTTCCAGTGCAAATCTTTGGCCAATTTTTATTAATATTTTAGTTCTATTTTACAGCTTGCCACCATTTATTGTTGTGCAAATATTGTAGATTTACACTTTTTATAACTTATATATTTATTGACCAATTAAACTGGTACGTAGATGCAAAAGGAATCGTAATTGGAATTGGAATATGAATGATTAAGGTCATTATGGCATGAGAGCGGAAATGGTCGTATTATCAGATTGCAATGTCCTACGAGCTAATAACCTGATACAAAACAGGCATATTGTTTTATGATCCGCGAGATGGCATAACAGAAACTTTGAATAATAAAATACAAATACTTACGTTTCTTACAAACAAACAGCACAACATTTTTAGACGTTTTATCCGCACACACACACATACACACATACAAAAAAACACATACACACATACGCACACATACATTCATTATTTCTAAAGTATGCCAAAATATTCAGAAATATATAAATATTCTATACGTTTCAGGTATAGATATATAAAAATTTCATTTTCGATTTTTTTGCCATTACGTAATCAATTGCTTATTGGAGCAATTACTACAATTTGTTTTTTTTATTTTTTGTTTATTTTTTATTTGTAATTCATTTTTATTTATTTATTTATTATTGTGTAATTTAGCCATTTAGCTTATAGAGTTCTGTAATAACTCTGTTGTATAATATTAAATTAATAAAAAAGGTTAATTTTCAATTTTATTAATAGTGTCAGACTATAACATTTCTGGAATAATAGCTGCATTTTTTTAAATATTTTTTTTGCGTTTTTGCAAATGCTAGGTTTGATTTTTGAGTTTCCTAATGACTTTTTTTCACTTATAATTTCGTTTTCTTTTTTATAATTTTGAACCGCAATCAGAACCTAATAGTTCTATAAGCTGTTGTGCTGATTTTGACTTAATACTAGCCTGTTTGACCGATGGCAACCCAATCAGTTGTCACATCTCTGTATGATATATTATTATTTTTAATGGTGCAATGCTGGGTGTGGGCTATTTTCACTCGGAAACATATTGTTATCTATATTTTTAAGTGAAAATTGTTGTCACTGCTGCCTGACAAGAGGCTGCTCGAAGTGGGTATCGAACCCGGGACTTCTGAAACTAGTCGCGTCGCTCTTTGCCGCTTACCTACGGACAAGCCCTATAATTTCGAAAATCTGCATTGTTTGTGTTATATAATGTTTGTTTTGCCTTCGATATACAAGCACCGATTTCAAGCAGGGAACCAGGTCGGGTCTCCCGTTAATCTCGGGATTATTTACCTGCCCGCCGGCAAGTGAACACTTTAAATTCATATAAATTAAACACATCTAAACATCTAAACATCAAATATGTTTAGGAAATTATCAAGGAGAGACGTACGAAGTATCCTCAAAAGAGCACATACCATCCAAACAGTCTAATGAAAGTTTTGCAAAATCAAATTCCCATGAGAAGATTAAAAAGAAAGTAACCGCAAGATGTAATAAATTAACAATCAATATATGTATATTTATGTAAGGGAATTCTCTACTGGTGTAATTTCTAAATGCCTTGTACCCAACAGCAAATAACCTCATTGAACCCAAGGTTTAGATTGGTTATAAGAAATAAAAAAACACAATTAAATTAATTTTTGATAGATAGAAAATTAAATTCACTTGCGTATACATTTGAGTTCAGACTTTCGTACTATCAACACAATAAAAGTGTAATATTATGTAACCCTTGAGTCATTCATTCATGTGTCCAGTTACTATTGAGCAAGTGTACAATATAGTAATAACAAGTGATTTAAAATCATTAATTTACTAAAATAGTACTCTTTATGAATAGATCTAGATAATTTACTTGATATAATGAAAGAGTACTTGGTTTTAATGAACATACCAAAAACATGGTATATATCGCCAAAAAAGTTCCATAAAAATCGGCTTAAATTTTTTTTTCAACAGTTAATTACAAGAACACGGCTCGGTAGATTTTTATCTAAAACTAATCAGTATCATTTCCAACTAATATCTTTCAAACAGATTTTGATTTTTTAAAATCGGTACGGTAGTTTGAGGTTAAATGTGGACGAAAAGTTTAACATTTTTTTTTCAAATTACAAAGAAACGGCTGGGCCAATCGTCTCACAAAACTGACAAATGATAGTCTTCATTGAGATACATCAAATGGCTTTTGAATTTCTGAAATCGGTTTAGGCGTTTTTGAGAAAACGTCGATCAAAGGTCTAATTTTGACAAATGTCAAAAAAAACTAAACGAAATTTTTGCAAACTTTGACGAATTTTTAAAATTAAACGAGTTGTCGTAGGGCCATAATATTTTAGTATGATCTAGAAGACTATGGTATCTATCATGAAAAAAAAACATAGTCGAAAAAAATTTTTTTAACACTTTATTACAAGAAAACAGCCCGGCCGATCTCTATCAAAAACTAATCAGCACGATTCCCAACCAATATCTTTCGAACGGTTTTTGAATTTTCAAAATCGATTCGAAAGGCTAAAACGTGGACAAAAAATTTTGCTCTTTTCTGCTTTTTATAAGGAAATGGCTTGGCCGATCGTCGCACAAAACTGACAGACAATAATACTCATCGAGATACATCGAATAGCTTTTAAATTTTTGAAATCGGTCACATCAATCTGTTCACACAGCAAAAATCTGTTCACACACACACACGCGCACACACACATACATACATATACTTTTTCCAAAATTAGTCTCATTCGATTCAGAATAGCATGGAACGTCGAGAAAATATAAAATTAGCAAATCGGATTTTTTGATGAAAGCATAAATTTCTCCTTCGGGAAGTTAATAAGATATGGTTTAACGCAAATTATTTGCAGCTTTTTAAACTTTCCTTTAAGTAAAATTTTATTTTAAGCAGGACCAAATCACCAATATTAGATTCAGTTTTTTTTAAATGGTTATCAAATTGCAATTATAATAAGTCTTTCACGCAAATTATATTACCTTTGCAACTTGGTTTGAAAATTGTTTTATTAAATCTGTGGCTTAGTCATCGCATATATAAGGATGTTCGGGAGCTGTTGATAAAGATGTAGGGTGTTTGGGATTATAATTAAAAATTAACTGAAATGGGCTATAGCCAATTGAAGAATGAGGTGTAAAATTGAATTCATAAAATATAATTTCCTTATCAATAGGGGTAAAAATATCAGCTAATAAATAATTAATAATATGTATCAGTATATATGAATTTTGAAAAGTAAAACAAATCATTGACCGTATCTCAGGTCATTCAATATTGTCTGTGGAATGTACTAAGATGGGAATTCCTTTGATATTATTTTGTAAACATAAATCCTTTGAATTAATTAAACGGTGTTATCACGTTTGATGAAAGCAGCTTCACCTAAATTTTTATTTTGAGCCTTAAGCTCATTATTTTATTAAATTTTTCTTTAAACTTTGAAAACAAAAGATTAGAAGTTAGTAGAATATTTTGGAATATCGATGGAAATTGACTGGTGCGAGAAGATTAGAGTATTTATGTCAATTACGTCTTGATTAATTATAAAATTGTTTTCTAACTTTTTGAAAGCATTACTCATATGTAGCTTTTCTGACTTAGAACTAGAATTTTTATGTGCATTTGTAGAACTGGGACTTGAATTAGAATGAGGAATGTTCAACTTATCTACATGTTCATTAGTATTAATAGGTTTTATAGAGCATTCAAAATTTGCAGGAGATACTAATATGTTTGCCATATAAATTTCGCTGTGTATTTCAGTTTTGTCTATAACTCCAATTTTAGTGCAAGAATTTGAAGAAAAATTAGGTGGAAACGTTTCGGAATAAAATTCTAGCGTAGAATTTTTTATATTTACAATGCCATTAAACATAGAAGATTGAAAAAGGGGCGACTAAAATTTTGTGGAAATTGGAATTGTTCACGCGAATTCAATAAAGTTTCTTCTTCAACAGCTGATTCAAGTGTTTAAAATTTTTATCTCGGGATATAAATCCTCTACAAAGCTCAAAAGAGCTTCATATTTGATGATTTTAATAATTTGGAAAAATAAATATTTGCTTTTGCAGTTTCACTACTTTTTATAGTAGCTTCAATTAAATTTTGTTAAAAAGAATCTAACCTAAAACCATTATCCCTAACTATTTTTTGTTATTACCTTGTTACAATACCTGTTAAAATCGGCGATACCCTACGATTGTCTAAATATAACTCATCCAGAGCTGACTTGAATTCGTCAAAAGTAGAAAAATCTCTATATTGAATCGTCTGCAAGATTTTAGCTTTAATTTTTTATAAAAAGAATGTATTCTAAAAAAAAAAATGAATGATGACTTTTATCAACCTCTTGAAAAACATGAGTGCAAGATCTAATAAACTCGTTTAGTTTTGATTGATATAACCCATCAGTAAATTCAACTACATCCATAGCCTGTTGTAGCGTTAACGGAGCCATATTTATTATATGTTCAGTATTTAAAATTGATATAGAAGGTAAGAAAGAGAAAATAGGAATAAAACGTGGGCTAGATATGATGACTATCCTATCATCAAAAACTGAATTTAATAAATTAAGTGAATTTTGGTTACCTGATTGTAACGAAATTACGTGGCGTTCTCGAAAATGGATTCAAGTAAACGGCTAATTAATCTATGTTGCGACGGCCGAAGGTAGTCCCAATCTCTTTCCAGCAACATTAACAAATTTATAACACAGAAGGAATTAGTAAATTGATATAACAAAAATATCATTTAAAATATTCACAATATAAAATTAGGTGTTACATGATACAAAATTTACAAAATGTGTTATGTTATCACGAAATAGAGTCAAATTTTAGAATTGAAAATTATTATAAGATATATAATTTAGAATATAGATATACAAATTTAAGATTAGAAATTTGTAATTTGTAAGTGAATAATAATTTTTGTTATACTTTGATTCCAAGATGGCGGCGCCGAAAGTTTCCAAAGCGTCGTCTCGGCTGCGTCGTCTGCAAATGACGATTCTTTGCTTTTTGTGTCCAGTAATTACGTAGAAAATTTTTCAGTTATAAGTTTATGGTACACTGACTTTTAAAAAATGCGTAGCCTTTTGTCCAACTTGTGGGGTTCACTCAGACGGAATCTTGCAGTTTTTCAGTGCAAATCTTTGGCCAATTTTTATTAATATTTTAGTTCTATTTTACAGCTTGCCACCATTTATTGTTGTGCAAATATTGTAGATTTACACTTTTTATAACTTATATATTTATTGACCAATTAAACTGGTACGTAGATGCAAAAGGAATCGTAATTGGAATTGGAATATGAATGATTAAGGTCATTATGGCATGAGAGCGGAAATGGTCGTATTATCAGATTGCAATATCCTACGAGCTAATAACCTGATACAAAACAGGCATATTGTTTTATGATCCGCGAGATGGCATAACAGAAACTTTGAATAATAAAATACAAATACTTACGTTTCTTACAAACAAACAGCACAACATTTTTAGACGTTTTATGCGTTTTTTTAAATATAATTATAATGAATTTTATTAAATATAGATTTTGATGACATAACCTTAAATGACATTTAACATTCAAGTAATTTACAAGGCTGCCGTACAAGACAATGATACACACACGAGAGCTAGAAAAAAAAAACAAGTCGCATTGACTCGTTTTGAATGACGACATCGTTGGCCAATGACAAATCAGTAAGTTGTAACACACTTTCGTTGCATTTTCTCTGATTTACACCCTAGTCGTGCTTAAAGAAGTTTTACCCCAAAAATGCTTTTAGGCGGTTAAAAATGATCATTAGACATATGCACATCAAATTATCAGATGTTCTATAAAGATTTTAAAAATGAGTATAAATTCTGTTTATATTTTAATGGATTTCTTAACATTGTTTGTCCGTTAGACTGCATCGCGGCGCTTTTATATTTTGTCTCTTTTTTCAATGTTAAATATATATAAATATATATATATATATATATATATATTTTAATTTAGTTTTTGGTACGGAAAGTTCTAGCAATTTGCTATAAGGCACGATGCCATACACCACTAGTTATTTAATATTTTTAAATGCAAAATTAAAAAATACTTACAAAATAATTCGCTGAATATTTTTGCCTTTCAACCTACATCTACAAGTCCTTTATCGTAATAATTATTTTAGTAGTCCAATCATATTTTTGTTTACATCTGTACAATTATCAACCTTTTCCATAAGCTAAGATTTTTCTTAGCTTATGGAAAACCATAAATTTATCTGATATATTGGCTAAAACCGTTTTATAACAATTGTTAGATATGGCGACAAGATGCGTTAAATTACACAGGCCAACAAAAAAAAAATTTGTTTGGTGCATCAAATGTTAGAGCTGATTCTTATAGTATTTTTTGCCCTGATTTCAAATCTGTAAACCATCATGTTGTATCAGCTCTAGTTTTTGAGATACAAAGAAGTTGCCGAAACCAGGTCCATTCGAGGTCGTTACGTAAAAGAACTTTTTACAGTGTCAACTAATGTCCCAACTAAGGCCGAATGGGTCTTGTAAGTTTATATGTACGAGTAGGCATATCTCATTAAAATAACATTCTGAATTGTATTACTATTTTGTACTTTTGTACCTTATATTAGATGCGCAACTAAGTTCTCGCTGTTTGTCAGTATATGGCTTTAGCAGTAAGGGTTGGTCGATTTTGACAAATCCAAAACGTCTTGAAGCAAGCTTAGAGTAAGTAAAAAACTGCTGCGACACATAATTGATTTCTTTTTTGGCTTATGTACTTCTGGTTAAGTGAATATGTCCAATTTTATGCCAAACAATCGTCATTTGCGGGGAGTGTTGATTTTCGGCTTCCATTCAAAAAAAAAGAACGCCAGCTCAAGTGCATCGAGAGCTACGGAACTGTTGCTCTGAGCAAAACAATATGCCGTGAGAGGTTTTGTCGCTTCATAAATGGTGATTTTGATGTTGACGACCACCCTCGTGAAGAAAGGCCAAAACCTTCAAAAACGCTAAATTGAACGCCTTGTTCGAAGAGGATTCATGCCAAACTCAAGAAAATCTTGCTTCAGAATTAGGAGAAACCTATCAAGCCATTTCCAAGCTATTGCATGCGTTGGGGGTGATTTCAAAGCAAGAAACTTCGGTTCCTTGTGAGTTGAAGCCAAGAGAGGTCGAGCGTCGTTTTTTCGCCTGTGAACAACTGTTCCAGCTGCGAGAAAAGAAGAAGTTCTTCATCACATCGTGACATGAATACATTACAGCAATCCAAAGAGGAGAAAATCTCGGTTCGGCCAAATATTCACTGCGAAGGTTATGCTCTACATATGGTGGGACCAGGTCGGTGTTATTTGTTATGAGCTATTGAAACCGAGCAAAACCATCACTGGAGAACTGTATCAAACTCAATTGACGCATTTTATAATAAAGTTACATTTTCATCAAAAAAACAGCGAGAACTTAGTTGCGCACCTAATATATCATATATATCATATCTTGAAAACTAAAGCTTATAGAAAAAAACCAATGTCATTTTTTAAATCAGCGTCCCAAATATACTTAAAGACAGCATTAAAATCGTTTGCACCATTTTCTTTGTTGGCCTGTATTATCGATAAATTCTAACGTAATAACTGATTTGCATGATTCTCCCTTTGCACAAATATTTCCGGATTAGAATGAGCAACTAGCTGTAAGTGGAATTCTGTCTTAAGGCAATTAAGGCATCGTGCCTTAAGGCAAATTGCTGGAACTTCCCGTACCAAAAATTATTATTTTTTTAAAAACAATTAACATTTTTGAAAAAAATTTACTTTGAAAAAATTAGATTTTTGAGAAACTATAAATTTGACAAAAAATTACTTTTAAAAAAAAAAATTTTTTTTTTTGAAAACAAATTTTTTTGAAAAGAAAAATGTTTTCTTCATTTTGACATATTTTGGAAATTCTGAAGGTTTTTTCAAAGCAATCGTATTGCTTTCACTGCATAAAGACGAAATATCAAAGCGCGTAAGCGCCGCATCGCCGTCTATCGCGTAAACATTGGTACGGAACCCACGGGAATGTAAACAAAATTTATACTTATTGTTAAAATCTCTATAAAATATCTGATAATTTGATGTGCATATGTCTAATGATCATTTTTGACCGTTAAATGGCTCATTTTTTTACTTTTTCCTCCATATCTCCAAAGTCGTTGGACCTGCCTTTCCAAAATTTTGAACAGTTCTTCATTTAGTCAATACAAATAAAATGCTTTTTGAATTATTCCAATCGGACGCTCCGTTCTCTCAAAAACTGAGTTACCGTTTTCAGCACTTTTTGCCCCGTATCTTCGGAATGGCTAGACCTACCTTTGCCAAAAACTAATCAGCACGTCTCCTTATCAATACGAATCGAATGTTTTTTAAATTATTCAAATCGGTTGATTCGTGTTCCCGAAATCGTCGACGAAAATTTGTATCCGCACATACATACACACACACATACACACACACACATACATCCATTTTTTCTAAGGTATGCCAAAATGTTCAGAAACCTTTGAAACGTAAAGATACATAAAAAATTTCATTTTCGATTTTTTTGCGATTACTATAACTTGCCCTACGGGAAGTTAAAAATTTTTGCATTTCTCGACGTTTCAAAGGTTTCTGAATATTTTGGCATACCTTAAAAAAATGGGTGTATGTGTATGTGTGTGTGCGTGTATGTATGTGTGTGCGGATATAAATTTTCGTCGACGATTTCGGGAACACGGATCAACCGATTTGAATAATTCAAAAACATTCGATTCGTATTGATAAGGAGACGTGCTGATTAGTTTTTGGTGGAGGCAGGTCTAGCCGTTCCGATGATGCGGGGCAAAAAGTGCCAAAAACGGTAACACGGTTTTTAGGAGAACGGAGCGTCCGACTTTAAAAATTCAAAAAACATTTTACTTGTATTGACAAGATGAAGAATTGATCAAATTTCCATGAAGGCAGGTCTAGCGGTTTCGAAGATCTAATAAAAAAAGTGAAACAAAAAAGCGATCAAAAATGATCATTAGACATATGCACATCAAATTATCAGATATTTTATAGAGATTTTAACAATAGGTATAAATTTTGTTTACATTCCTATGGGTTCCGTACCTATGTTTATCCGTTAGACGGCGACGCGGCGCTTACGCGTTTTGACATTTCGACTCTATGCAGTTAAAACAGTACGATTGCTTTGAAAACTAGCTGTAAGTGGAATTCTGTCTTAAGGCAATTAAGGCATCGTGCCTTAAGGCAAATTGCTGGAACTTCCCGTACCAAAAATTATTATTTTTTTAAAAACGATTGACATTTTTAAAACAAATTTACTTCGAAAAAATAAGATTTTTGAGAAACTATAAATTAAACAAAAAATTACTTTTTTTTGAAAAAAAATTTTTTTCAAAAAAAAAATCAATTTTTTTTTTTTTTTAAATTTTTTTTGGAAAAAATAATGTTTTCTTTATTTTGGCATATTTTGGAAGATCTTTTTTCAAAGCAATCGTACTGCTTTTTTATACTTATAGTTAAAATCTCTATAAAATATCTGATAATTTGATGTGCATATGTCTAATGATCATTTTTGACCGCCAAATGGCATTTTTTTTTACTTTTTTTTGTTAGATCTCCGAAACCGCTAGACCTGCCCTCATGAAAATTTGATCAATTCTTCATCTTGTCAATACAAGTAAAATGTTTTTTGAATTATTAAAATCGGACGCTCCGTTCTCTTAAAAACTGAGTTACCGTTTTCGGCACTTTTTGCCCCGTATCTTTGGAACGGCTGGACCTGCCTTTGCCAAAAACTAATCAGCACGTCTCCTTATCAATACAAATCGTCGACGAAAATTTGTACTCGCACATACATACACACACACACACACACACACACACACACATACATCCATTTTTTCTAAGGTATGCCAAAATGTTCAGAAACCTTTGAAACGTAAAGATATATAAAAATTTTCATTTTCGATTTTTTTGCGATTACTATAACTTGCCCTACGGGAAGTTAATACTCAGAGTAACCAACAAACAGACATGCGAGAACTAAAAGCAATGATGAAAACTATCATAGACCAAATGAGCACTATGCTGAACATTCTGAAGAACCTTTTACCTTTGAGAAAATGATGGCCTCATAGTACAAACTATGTACATGGAACGCCAACGGGCTTGCGCAGTACCACCGAGAAGTAAAACAATTTCTTCGTCATAACGATATTGATATGATGTTAATCAGTGAAACACATTTCACTAGCAAAAGCTAACCCAACATTCCATAATATACAACATTCATTACCAGACATCCGGAGACAAACCACATGGCGTAACAGCAATCATAATAAAGTCTAAAATCAAAAATTCTTTTTTGTTATTGTTATTTTGTTATGTTTATTATTATCTGTCACTTATTGTTTTTATTTCACTTTATTGTTTTTCTAGTATTATTTTTATTATTTATTAACTTCCCGTAGGGCAAGTTATAGTAATCGCAAAAAAATCGAAAATGAAAATTTTTATATATCTTTACGTTTCAGAGGTTTCTGAACATTTTGGCATACCTTAGAAAAAATGGATGTATGTGTGTGTGTGTGTGTGTGTGTGTGTGTGTATGTATGTGCGAGTACAAATTTTCGTCGACGATTTGTATTGATAAGGAGACGTGCTGATTAGTTTTTGGCAAAGGCAGGTCCAGCCGTTCCAAAGATACGGGGCAAAAAGTGCCGAAAACGGTAACTCAGTTTTTAAGAGAACGGAGCGTCCGATTTGAATATTTCAAAAAACATTTTACTTGTATTGACAAGATAAAGAATTGATCAAATTTTCATGAAGGCAGGTCTAACGGTTTCGGAGATCTGATGAAAAAAGTAAAAAAAAATGCCATTTGGCGGTCAAAAATGATCATTAGACATATGCACATCAAATTATCAAATATTTTATAGAGATTTTAACAATAAGTATAAATTTTTTTTACATTTCTATGGGTTCCGTACCAATGTTTACGCGTTAGACGGCGACGCGGCGCTTACGGGCTTTGATATTTCGTCTTTATGCAGTTAAAGCAGTACGATTGCTCTGAAAAAAAGTTTAGATCTTCCAAAATATGTCAAAATAAAATAAAACATTTTTTTAAAAAAAAAAAAAAATAAAATTTTTTTTTTTTTTTTTCAAAAAAAAGTAATTTTTTTGTCCAATATATAGTTTCTCAAAAATCTTATTTTTTCAAAGTAAATTTTTTTCAAAAATCTTAATCGTTTTTAAAAAAAAAATTTTGGTACGGGAAGTTCCAGCAATTTGCCTTAAGGCACGATGCCTTAATTGCCTTAAGACAGAATTCCACTTACAGCTAGTTTTTAAATTTTATTTATTTTATTAATTCTATTATTATTAACTTCCCGTAGGGTAAGTTATAGTAATCGCAAAAAAATCGAAAATGAAAATTTTTATATATCTTTACGTTTCAGAGGTTTCTTAACATTTTGGCATACCTTAGAAAAAATGGATGTATGTGTGTGTGTGTGTGTATGTGTGTGTGTGTGTGTGTATGTATGTATGTATGTACGTGTGTGTATGTATGTGCGGTTACAAATTTTCGTCGACGATTTCGGGAACACGGATCAACCGATTTGAATAATTCAGAAAACATTCGATTTGTATTGATAAGGAGACGTGCTGATTAGTTTTTGGCGAAGGCAGGTCCAGCCGTTCCAAAGATACGGGGCAAAAAGTGCCGAAAACGGTAACTCAGTTTTTAAGAGAACGGAGCGTCCGATTTTAATAATTCAAAAAACATTTTACTTGTATTGACAAGATGAAGAATTGATCAAATTTTCATGAGGGCAGGTCTAGCGGTTTCGGAGATTTAACAAAAAAAATTAAAAAAAAATGCCATTTGGCGTTCAAAAATGATCATTAGACATATGCACATCAAATTATCAGATATTTTATAGAGATTTTAACAATAAGTATAAAAAAGCAGTACGATTGCTTTGAAAAAAGATCTTCCAGAATATGCCAAAATAAAGAAAACATTATTTTTTCCAAAAAAAATTAAAAAAAAAAAAAAAAATTGATTTTTTTTTGAAAAAAATTTTTTTTCAAAAAAAAGTAATTTTTTGTTTAATTTAAAGTTTCTCAAAAATCTTATTTTTTCGAAGTAAATTTGTTTTAAAAATGTCAATCGTTTTTAAAAAAATAATAATTTTTGGTACGGGAAGTTCCAGCAATTTGCCTTAAGGCACGATGCCTTAATTTCCTTAAGTCAGAATTCCACTTACAGCTAGTTATTATTTGCTTTTATTTTATATTAAATCATCATACTACGGATATCATTTTAATGTAAATACTATCCTTTATATTATACTCTTTTTTATTTAAACTTATGATATTGTTCATTATTGTTACTAGATGTTAAATTATTTAACGATTGTAACAAATATTGTAATTAAAAAGAAATCTCTGTTAGAACCTCACTGCAATTTGAGCCTCACTTGAGCTCTGACCACTCTCCTGTATTATTAACCATTTTTTGTAAACAACCACCGATTAACATAAAACCCCATATAAATATAAATACTAGCTGTAAGTGTAATTCTGTCTTAAGGCAATTAGGGCATCGTGCCTTAAGGCAAATTGCTGGAACTTTCCGTACCAAAAATTATTATTTTTTTAAAAACGATTAACATTTTTGAAAAAATTTTACTTTGCAAAAATAAGATTTTTGAGAAACTATAAATTGGACAGAGAATTACTTTTTCTTGAAAAAAAATTTTTTTTTTTTAAAAAAATGTTTTTTTAATTTTGACATATTTTGGAAGATCTGAACTTTTTTTCAAAGCAATCGTACTGCCGCAACTGCATAGGAACAAAATATAAAGCGCGTAAGCGCCGCGTCGCTGTCTAACGGATAAACATTGGTACGGAACCCATAGGAATGTAAACAAAATTCATACTTATTGTTAAAATCTCTATAAAATATCTGATAATTTGATGTGCATATGTCTAATGATCATTTTTGACCGCGAAATGGCATTTTTTTTTACTTTTTTCGTTAGATCTCCGAAACCGCTGGACCTGCCTTCATGAAAATTT